>NC_090937.1:1099364232-1099667384 GCF_040938575.1 Ambystoma mexicanum
TCGGTCCCCCAAAGGCTCTGATCCTGACAGCGAGGCCTGGGACACTGCAACACAGGCAACAACTCCCCGGAAGAGGGCCAGGGAAGAAGGCAACAGGCCTTTGAAACCGAAGGGCCAGCCATGTCACGACAGGCACAGAAGGGGCAAACTCCACCGGACGCCACGACACTGGTGCCGCTAAGGGCCACTGCTACAGTCCCCACAACACCTGTGTCCCCTGAACAGGAGACAGTGGCCTATGGGGCCCTTTCAGCTGAGACCAGTTCTGTTGGGGAGGTGGCAGCTATGGCACCCCAGACAGAAGAGGATGTGCAGAGCCAGGGCCAGGTGTGTGTCCCCGTGGAGGACTCCTCCTTCGGACTCGCCTGCCACACCCAGTCCCACACCATCACCCCAGGTCACACCTATGTACTCCTACCATGACACCACACCGGAGCAGTCTGGAGGGGAGACAGTTCAAGGGAGCATGAGCCCCACAGAGGAGCCACATGGATCCAGGGATGTGACGCATGCACCATCCACCTCCACCAGTGTTCGGGCAGGGGTGCAGCAGATCGAACACACAGTGCAGCGCCAGGAGGAGCTGACTGCCCTAGTCAGGCAGTTTGTGTCAGACAGTGCCCAAGCAAAGCAGGAGGGGCGCGACAACACTTGAGTTCCTGAGGCAGGCCATTGAGGCCAGCTCTATGCGCATATGCAAGGAGGTGTCTGCTCTGAGGCAGGTCCTCTCCCGCATAGTGGATTCCTTGGAGGCTGAGCGTCCGGCCCCCAGACTGGAGCAAGCTGGCACCTCATCATCCAGCTCCACTCAAACCAGCCCCCTTCGCAGGTCAGCGCGCACCTTGCAGAGATCTGACATGCCGCCACCAGGTGCGGGAAGTGGACATATGTAGATGTGGCAGCCTGATTAAGACAATAGATGCAGACACCTTTTGCATTTCCTTGGACACCATTTGTGTGGGAGTTGTGGGGGTTGGGCGGAGAGGGTGTGTGGGGGAGTTGTGGGGGAGGGAGGAGAGGGTGTGTAAGGTGAAGGGTTTGAGCCCTTAGTACTATTGAACAGTTAAATACACCTGTTCTGTAGCAGAACAAATACGTGAGTGGACTTTTCTTATTGCATGTGTCATTTATTGATATACAGTGCATAGTGTACATGTACTTCCACCCCCAGTGCCCTCTGTCCCACTTTCATGTCAACCTCTGTACCCATGTGTGTTAGAACTATTGTGCAATCACTGACTGACGCACAGCACACCCCTCTTGTGCATCTGCACCACGATGATGTGCGCCCATCTCTTCATCCCCTTCATCATCACCAGGTGGTTGCAGCTCAATGTCAGGGGCACGTTCCATCGGATACACATGTTGTGCAGCATGACACATGCCATAATGATCTTGGCCACCTTCTCATGCCTGTAGAGGAGGGCCCCACCCGACCGGCTAAGGCAGCGAAACCGTGCCTTCAACAGGCCAAAGGTCTGCTCGATGACCACACGGGTATGGGAACGATTGTAGTCCCCCTCATGCCTGTTCGGCGGGTTTCAGACAGGGGTGAGGAGCCACTGCTTCAAGAGATAGCCACTTTCACCTGCATGTGAGTAAAAGAAAAAGGTATATGTCAGTCGATTCATGATGGACAGCTGTACTTGTCACACATGCCTGCAGATATTTGTTGGTCACATGCACATGTCCCTGGTTGCATGCACACATTTTTCCTTCCCTCAATGTGTTCTGTGCCATGGACATATAGTGTGGATTGCATCTTCAAGATGATACACGGTGTACACTGCCTTGATGTTGCTCATGCATTGTGGACGCATACCGCTGTGTTTGTGTTAAATATGTGATGTGTAGTGTTCTGTATGATTTTCTAACTGGCAGCGCTGGCAGTAGTCTCTGCATTATTTGGCATTCAGCGCTGATTATTCCCATGGTGACGTGCTGCACTTCTGTTTTGGTGGCCCTGTGACAGGCAGTGGATTCCCTTGGTGGTTTTGTTCATTGCACTCTCATGGATGCTTGTCCTGTGTGGTGATTTGCTGCAGACATTTACATAGAGAATACTCACAGCATGTTGCTGGATTGTGTTACAGAGGGTGAGGTCCGATGATGGGTGGTGCACATGTTGTGGGATGTGGAGTGGTTTTAAGTATGGCAAGTTGTGATAGGTGTGCAGCTTACTTCATTGCTATGGAAATTGGTTGTCATGTTCAGTTTGGGATGCCCTGGGGCACAGTGTTTTGGGATGTGCACATCGTGCTGTCACCACAACAATGACATCATGGTGGTATGTGCGTCTATCCCCCCCCATTTCACTGCCATGTGTCTGTCATGCAATTTACCAAGCAGCCAGGCACGTCGTCCTGCATGTCACTCCATATAGCGTGGAGTTCCGCAGGACCATTGAGTCATGAGTTGATCCGGGAAATCAGGCACAACAATGTGTGGTGATCTTGCTGGCGTCACATACCATATGCACATTGATGGAGTGGTATTGCTTGCGATTGCGGTACAACACCTCCTTGGCATGCGGGACCACCAACTCCACGTGGGTGCAATCGAGGGCACCAATACAATTTGGCATGCCTGCCAGTGCATGGAAGCCAACCTTTGTATCAAAGATCTCCTGGGGAGTCCGTGGTAGGGATATGTAGTCCCTTGTGTGCTTCAGGAGGACATCCAGCACTTGGTTCAGCATGCGAGAAAATAAGGGTTGTGATATGCCATGCATGTGCCCCACTGTGTGCTGGTAGGTGCCTGTGGCCAGGAAGTGGAGCACCGACACTACCTTCAGTAGAGGGGGGACGCGGTGCGTATTTCAATGAGGCTGACAATGTCATGGATTATGTCCACAATGGTGGTGATGGTGTCCCGGGCCAGACGGTACAGGGTGTGGATCTCATCAGGGGTTAGGTTGAATGGACTGGCTCTGATGCGAGGGATTGGGGGCTGCCTGCGTGGTACCACCAGCTGCACTGGTGGGGCTTGCTGGGCCTATCTCACCCTCCTTCTCCTCCTGCGTCTCCTCTGTGGTGCCTGCTGTTGTTGTTGTTGCTGGTGTAGCAATGCATGTCCTCCAGCCCCAGTATTGCTACTACCAGTGGTATCATTTTGTTGTGGGAAGGGGTGTGGTGTGTCGGTGTGCTCCTTTTGTGCTGGCCCAGACTCCGTTGCCTCCACCTATGCTGATTGTGTGCACCTGTGGCAGTTGTGAACACTGCACATAGCAGTTTACGGGTGGTACGCGATACCGGTATTGCCGGCATGCCAGTATCCCGTGTTAGCACCTTCATGATGCTGGTATTTGCATGTACGCCTGACTTGTGATGTCCTCCTGTTAGCGGCTTCCCGGTATTGCCGGCCTGAAGGGCCGTGTGCCCACGCCCATGCCGCTATTAACAACATTATTAGTGGCGCCTCCAATACTGGGTTCTTGAGTCGGAATAGCCCGGAGCGGTATGCGGTGCCGGTAATTCTTTACCGGCATCGTTTTTCCATTACCTCCAACCTCGTAATGACCCCTTTGTGTTAGAATATCTATTGAAGAGAACTAATTTCTGAGGTGATAGATTTCTTACAAACTGTTTAGTCTTCGTTAAGTTATGTTTCAACTTAGTTTTCGTTGCCTTCCTTTGAATTTCGGGTCTCAACGTTTTTTGCATATTACAGACACTCTGTTTGCTCATTAAAGATTTCACAGAACCACAAAAGATACCAAAAGGGTTTAACCCAGCTGTTGCAGCCGGCACTTGCAGTTGTGAGTTTTGTATGTTCGCATTTTCCTCTGTTTTTTTTTTGTTGCATGCTTGCTGTTGAATGAGCATCGTGGCCATTTGCCACCAAGTTTGGTTGATTACCATATGTTTCGGGCTTGGTTTTTCAGCATGCCAGAGCCATTTCATACATTCCAAGATGGCATCCATGAGAATGCCTTTCTCCGAATGCTCCTTCAGTGCTAGGTCGCCCAATCGGCCATTGAAAAGATATTTCCGATTCTCGTTCTAATTTTTGTTGCAATACAATATTACTCTGCTCACTTGTCAATAATTTTAGAGATACATTTTGCAGCTGAGTATTTTTGTCCTTCATAGTCTCGCTTAGGGTCTCATACAGTTTCACAAAAGGAATTGGTGCTAGGGAAGTCGCAGCTAGCACATTATTATGGATCTGGATCCCTGCTGAGACGGACAGATTTGATTTATCAATATTACTTTGGGAAGTCTCCTGAGTTTTTACGTTATTTGAGGTTGATAGGCGATTTGCTTCTCCAGAATACCGAATACCTCGATTTGATGTTTGAGTCTTCATCATATCTGAATCGATGTTATGCGCAGACTTGCGTTTTGTTTGTGAGGCCACTGATGTATTTGTTATTTGAAAAAGAGCTGTTCCAGTGCGATGTACCTGCCCTTTCTAAGTGCAATGCTTGATCTATTGGCCACAGAAATGTGGATATATTGCAATTGGTTCTGTTCAGCCCTTGAATCCCTGTTGCGGTTTTCTCTGCTACAGTAGTAACAAAACTGTTCATGAGTTTGTCTTTTACCACAAGGAAGTCCGCTGTTAGCCGTTCTGTTAACCGTGCTTCGCGGCCGGCCAAATCAGCTCCTGTTATAACAGGCATTTCAGCTTGCTTGTCACATCCTTTCACCTTTCCAAGCCCTAAAGACTGTTTTACGGCCAGAGGAGTGGACCTTGCAGACGGAATCCGATAAATTGTCCGCTGAGGTGTTTCACTTATAGGTGGAACAAATATGAAACCACACATAATTAAGAAAAATATTTTTTTTTTATTGTCAAGACAACATATGCCTAAAAAGGCTTTCTAACGCCTAAATCTATAAAAACAAACTGTGCTACTCACTTACAATCTAACTGGTGTGGACACACCAGACCTTTGAAGATGCCAAATTACATAGGGAAAGGAAACGGGAAAAACAGTGTATATTACTGCAAACATGGATGCATTTAATCTCGAGGAAGAATCAAATATATCAGAGCCTCCCAACTATAAATGTATGCCTCAAAGGTTTTTTAACCAGAGCGGATAATCTAGTTCTGTGTTTTATTTATTACCTACTCTATTCTAATTAACCTACTTTGTTGTAGGGTAACTGCGGGTTACTTAATACACACCAGCTACCCTTTCACAAATTACTGAAATGAGAGATAGGAATCAGAGAAGTGAAAAAGTTCCTATTAGCAAGTCGACATATGTTTCGGCCTTTCTGACTCATACGGGACTCTCTCTTGGTGCCGTTGGTTCTGATGGTAATAGTGGCCGTCTTCAGGACAGAGAAAGTGTTGTTGTTTTCAGTAAATGATACTTTCCCATTAATATCTGAGTGTTTCTCAATTTCTTTGGTACGTATAAGGTAATGCCCGGTTGGAGCTGCCCGAAAAGGATAATCATGGAGATGTGGATCGTGTGCCCTATTATTAGGGGTCTTGGGGCGGGCGGGAGGGTGTATATAGCAGAGTATTATGGTTTTCTTATGGAGGTTGGCACGGGCCGGTGCCCCTATGCCATTGTTTGTATTAATGCTTTGTTGCCATAAAAACTAATAAAATTGAATTTAAAAAAAAAATAATAATTCTGCAGCTACCCGATGACTCTGGGAGCTTATATAAACTCAGAAGATTCCTCTCTTTTTCTGTCAAATCATGTAGTAAAGAAATTTTGAAAGATCGAATTTTAATTATCCGGTATAAGATTTGAACGTGGTATTGGCTTCTCTGTCAAAAAGCGTTTGGAATATATGGCTTCTTCTGATATCTATTTGGTATCTGCATAGTGGTGGTTCAGGCTCAGTCTGCTGGTTTTTCATAGGAACAAAGTAGTACTCATGATGACTCGTTACTTGTTTGCTCGGAGTTCATGTTGAGTTCAGTGCTTATCGGGAGATTTCACTTTTTTTTTTTTTTTTTATTGATTATCTTTATTTTTCTCTAGCCCCTCTTCGAAGGCTACGAGCAGTCTGCATTGCTTGGATATTTGTTCCTCTCTGTAGAAAAGCCACTAAAATGACTTTTTGTGGAGTACATGGACATATGTACTGTTAGGAAATGGAGGTTGGTGGTATTTACAACATTATTTTTAGTTGTGGCTTGTAAGTGGTGCTGCAGTGCCACCAAGTTTAACAAATATTGGCATAAAGTGTGAAGTTGGGATGGATGGATGGATGGGCTTGTGGGGGCAGCAAAAATGGTCTGGTGTCCTTGGGCAGCTTGACGGTTGGTGCTTAGGAGCGACCTAGTCCGATTACATGGATTTGGCTTAATGGTGGCACTTCAGTGCACCATCCTTTTTGCCACTTAAGTGTTGCTGTAGCACCAAATATAGTGTTATAAATATATTGGATGCGGTATGCACAGTTAATACGCACTGAAAGTTGACAAGGACTATAGGGTGGAAACAGTAGGCAGTGCTATGGGAGTGCAGGCGTGCAGTATTTCTCTCGTATCTGTATTAATCTGTTCAGTCACCCTACCTGGAAGATGCCTGCACAGATCCCAGTACTTCTTGAGTGTCATTGTGTCAGTAAGCCTGCATGTGGCGTGTTTTTGCTTGTTTTCGTGCTCCTTTAGGGATTTTGCCCGAGTAGTCCATTTGCAGTGTGAATATTTGCATGGTGTGGATGCTTTGTGAAAGCTGCTTCCTAAATGTACAACAATCACTACAAGTCCTTGTTTTTAAACTTAGAAAAACGTTGTGCGAGGAGCATTACGCAGGAGATCCTGATACAATTGAAAGTGCCAATTTGACATTTTGTCACACAGCTATGACATGCTGACAACAGTAGAAACATTTCCGAGACAGTATTGCGACATTATTGTATCTGTTCTGCGTCTTCAATTGCCCTGCTTTGACAGCAAATGGCGATTATCATTAAATATAGTAAAATAAATTTACAATAAGGCATAATGTGTTTCTTAAATCTTATGCTTAGAGTATATAATTTTCCAGCGATAATTGAAAAACATTCAATTTATTTTTGTTTTTTTTGCAGTCCTGACACTTAGTGACTCCATAGTGTGGTAGAAATAGCTAGCAGCAAAGGGAAATAGGAGATTCGGAAAGGGCAAAAATTCATTGGTACGAGGATCATGGTTTTTCGGTAAATTGAGTTGGCATCTAATCTAAGTAGGTATTTTTTTTCTAGAAAACATTTTTAGGAAGTTCCAGTAAAGTTTTTCTCGTTTTCTAGAATGCTTAAGCTGAGCCATTCTAGTATTTCAGGTCTAGAGTAGACTGCATTTAGAGACTATTTATTGAATCTGCAATCCCCAGCATTTTTGAGGATCTCAAGATTTGTTGGCATTATCCCGTGTCCATGTCTTCTGTGGGCAGCTCAAACATATTATTGCCTAGATTGGAAACCAGTGAGGCTGATGATGACTTGATGTGATTGGTTAGTTGAAAACTAAGAGTCTAATAGTCTTGTTCTCTGTTCCATTTTTGGCGATACCCTGATAAATTGTAGTGGTGAAGAAACAAAAAATAGTTACTGCTCAAAAATAGTTACTGCTCAAAATGCCTTCATCTTGATCGGAGTTCCCAGGCCTTGGTCATGCCCTCACTCTTTTGACTATACCATAAACATTGAACTAACTGACTGAATCTTTGCACAGATCAGTGGCAAATGTCCCTTATATTTCGAGCACCCTTCTCAATGCTTGCACTAATGGCGTAGGAATTGTGCAGGTCTTTAACATGGCATTGTTTTGTTTGTGGCGATTTGCAAATTCTTTCCCAATATTGTGCTGTCGTTGTCCTACAACGTGGCTTCAAAGCATAGCGATTAATATGCCTGGAGTAGTTCTCCAGTTGGGAAGCCTGCTGAAGAACATGCAGAGGCTTTAAAGGTTCATTTTACTATACACGTTTCTTCAATTCTAAGTGGTTACATTTACTTTGATCTTGTGTAAGGAAATATTAACCATATCGTAGTTTAAAAAGAAAATTGTATTGACGTCTCTCGGGTCTATCTCTGATTAGGGTCCGTTAACATCCATGATCATTTGCATGTATCATTTGCCATTCCACTATTACATGACATCTGATCCACATTTCTCACGTCATGTACGCGTTTATGACTATGCCTAAATGATGCAGTGTTTAGCTAGAATGTCCCTAGTTACCGTTCCTTTAATTACGTTTTTGTTTAATTTCTCAGGTGTTTGGTGGACATTGGAAAACAAAGGAACAGCTCGGAAGAATCTTTCCTGACCAGCTGTATTTATATCGTGTGCTGCTTAAAAATAAATATTTTTGTGATGAAAGGAATGTGGTCTGCTTATTTAGTTTCATTACTTTGCCCCTGTTGCATGTGTTTCTCCATCTTCATCTCTGCCCCCTCCAGCCCAGGATTTTCAGCATCCTGCATCTACAGCATTCGCCTGCAGGCCAGTGTTTAACTTAAGGCTTTGAGGATTGCAACAGGTCAGGTTTACAGGATATTCAACATGCACATTCATGATATCAATGTACATACAATGATATTGACGGACCGAATTGTCCTAGTGCTTTTCATGTAAATCAGACGTTTTAGCAGTTGCCAGGA
Source organism: Ambystoma mexicanum (assembly GCF_040938575.1). Classification (NCBI taxonomy): domain Eukaryota; kingdom Metazoa; phylum Chordata; class Amphibia; order Caudata; family Ambystomatidae; genus Ambystoma; species Ambystoma mexicanum. The sequence goes on from NC_090937.1 coordinate 1,099,372,797, forward strand.
CTGTCCAAGTGTTTGTATGCTGTACTAACTGACATTGGCATGCACATTTGTTAATCTGAAGTCATTTTGTGACATCGGTGCGTTCTTTCATACATGAAAGAAATGTATGTGGCCAGTATTAAAGCTGTCATTATACGATTCCAATGTCCTGCAGCACTAAAATGATATCCAAGTACCTACCTCCATGGACCCACCCCCCAACTTAACACATTTAGCTCAAGGTCTCGCCTTCTGCCAGGATCGAAGGGCAGAACAAAGGGGACATCACACATGGCATTTGAATTCAGGAGTCCATGTTCACTTGTGCAACACAGCACTCAGGCAGAGTAGTACGGCGGGGGCAAGATCACATTACTTGTGGCTAGAGCAGCTGGTACCTGCTATGGAAGGTGTGCTGAAAGGAGTTGCTCATAATTCCAATAATACTATTCTGACTTAATGGCAGTGAGTGCAATGAAAAGCATGAACTGAAGCCAAGATAAAAAGCATTGGCAAATCACATATTCATTGTGTCACAGTTTTTCTTAGCTGCCAATCATTTTGTGTTCTATGAGCTAAATTCACAAAAATGTGCTTCCGGTATGAAGGAGGCAAAAAGAGCAACCTATTGTGTAGTTCGGTTCTGAAATTCATCTTGTAAGTATGTTGTGAAGTACCAACATTGTAGCACAATACACGTCGCTCAGAAGTGGATTATTTTCCATGATTTTCCATCATCTCAGAAAGGAAAGGACTACAAGGACCAAAATACACCTTTTTGTTTCAGTAAGCTCGGCATGGTGGAATTTACCTGATTCCTAAGTTAATAAAGGATATTTGTACTTTCACAGTTAAGGAGCATGGAGGGGTGAGAGCAGGACCTCCTCAGGAGTACCCCTAGTTTCAGAATTAGTTTCCCTGTAGTCTGCTTATTCTTAAACACTATTGGTTACAAAGCAGCAGCAGCTGATTTCGATGCGTGCACACATCGGCCTTCATCGCGCATCTGAATGTGCATTTCTTTATCGTTTGGGTTGAGGATCTCTTTCCAAAGCATGAGTGCAAACGTAGCCCTCTTATTGGATATTTAGACCTTTTACCGTTTCCTTTGCACTAGCTTCCTTCTGTTTGTTCCACAGGTTGCGACCCTGGTCTCCTAGTTGTGGAGTTGGTTCTTGATGCTTTCCTCCCATCCATTTTTTTAAATTATTAATTTTCTAGCCCATACCTTCAGTTTCATTTTCTTCTATTCATATTCTAGCTGATATGTACTCCTACGTCATGTCTACTTTTCTCCCTTCATACTGTATGGGCGCCATGTTGTGGATGGGACCAGAGCATTTTGCACTGCTTGAGACCCTTCCCCTTTACATTTTAAAGGTGTGGATGGGTGTGGCTGTGGGGCATGCGTCTGGCCTGCAAGCACTGCCCTCAGGCTCCACCCATTGGTCCTTGTTTTCGGCCCTTACTTCATCAGGTGCCTCACTGCAGCACTTTTTTTTTTTCATAAAGCCTTCGGCACTCTTGGCTCCTCTGGTGTATCTCTGCGTCTACCAGATTCTTAAGGTGTGCCTTTTGAGAGACTCCAGACCTGCATGCATTCGGTTGACAGTCTTGGTGCTGATCATGGGTGTGTCACCATGTGCCACTTGTGATGCGCTTCCCCCCAGTGCCTTTATATACCGTATAAACGCTGGAGGGAGAGTGATTCCATGTTCCGCCAGGTTCCTTGAAAGAAACCGCGAGGACAAAGACTCTAGCAGAGAATCTAAGCAACTTTATTTTTCTAGGCACCTCAGTAAGGGGGTGCTATTTTGAAGGGATTTCCTCTGGTGAGAGGTGTCGGGGCTCTGACTCTTCTGCAAAGTCTTCCTGCCATACTGCGGGCAACCACAAGGCCTATAGAGCTTCTACCAGTACTTGTGCCAAGGTCTAAAAGGCTCTTCTACCAGATGTTTGTCTGAGACACCAGAGGCTTTTTCACTGCCACCCGTGCCGAGGGCAATTTTACTCCGATACTGGGCATAAGCCTGAGGGGGATGCCTTCAGGTGCCTTCACGTACCAGTACTAGGCCTTTAGAGAAACTGGTCAAAGTCATACTCGCCACTACTGGGATCTCTCCTTAGGTAACTCTACTTGGGAAATAAAATTCCTGTGTATCCCAAGCAACATACAACTTTGGCCCACACAAAATGGCACTATACATTTTAGAATTGGGCCTTTCCTCCTGTAGCTCTTCCCGTTTTCCCAGGATCCATTGACACCAATTTGTTGCATCCTATAGTGTCAAAGTATGACTTTACCCCTAGTGTGCAGAGATCTGCGGTTCTAACTTCTTGGTGCATCACATGTCGTCCTACGTCGATTGCCATGAGGGATTCTGACCTTTGGTCATTACCCGAACAGCAACTGCCTAGGGTTCCTGCAGCACATACTCACGCTTTATTGAACTATGAGATCACATCACAACAGACTTGTTGAAATCTCTTATTAGGGAGATTACCACTCCAACTTCAGTGGCTCTGCCAGTGCATGCCTCTCAGATGCCCATAATCTTCCTCACGCACCACCACAGATACCTCCTCAGGTGCTGGCTTCTACTCTTCTTGTGGAACATCCAGTACAACTAATGACCCCAGATCTCGCGTCTATGAATCATCTGGAAGTTCCCAAACATCAGGATTCTGGTGCACCTCCATAGAGCCATGACACAGATGAAGATAATGAGGAAGATTTCCCGTCGTCCTCAGTCATTCCACAGTTGTATGTTTGGCATTACGGAATTCTTCACGCAAACAATGGACGGGAAACCCTTATCTGTATAGTATTTCAGACACCAAAACATCAAACGGCCCTAGTGTTCTCTTTCAAAGGAGAAAGAGAAAACAAACTGCCTCTCTGGTCAACATCACCTGTCCTTGGGGTACAATGATGGGCCGCCTATCTATGATGGTGGATGGAAAAAGAAAGGGAAGAGAAGAGGACCTACATCCTTCTCTTCCAGTATCTATTTATTTTTAAATGTCTTTATTGGCATTTGTGAATAAACTTGTACAAGGATAAGATTCTGAAAGCAGTTACATTCAAAATGCAATAACTGGCGTAAATGTGATATGGTGATCAGCTTATAACCAACGACAAAACTATTAATAAAGAACAAACAAACTAAGGAAGAGAGGGAAAAGAAGAGAAAAGAAATAACAATAACAGTAACAGTGACTGTCCCAACTCTCGGTGTGGTTTCTTAATCGATGTCGCCAGGTTCGGGGAGTGGGTCCGGAGGCGGGTATCGGCTTTGCTCCCTCAGTACAGTTGCTGGGTGGAGCCCTTGGGTGTGGTGGGCTAATCTGTAGTGTCTGTTGCTTTCTAGGATGCAAGGGGGATGGGTTCAAGGAGGTTTGTAGCTCGTTGCAAAGACCATGTCTCTAAGGAGGGCTTTCCAGGCCTCCAGCACATTGCTCACATCGTCGCCGCCACATCTGTTTCCCTCCTCCCAGGCTACAGTCTCAGCCGTAGTCCATCTTTCCATTTCCCTGATCCAGGGGTCATACCTGGGGCCCGCTGGGGCCTTCCAGGCCATGGCAATTGTTCTCTTAACTAGAAGGCAGGCCATATCCATAAGCTTCGTCAAGTGTTTGATTTTACCAAGTCTCGGATAGGTGCCCAGTAGGCACTCCTTGGGTGTCCACTCGTAAGTTTCTAGGCCAGCATTCCTGCAGGTCCGTTCAGCGGCCTGCCAGAGTTTCTGAGATTTGGAACAGGTCCAAAACATGTGAATCGTGTCCGCCAGGTCTGAGGAGCACCAGGGGCACCTTGAGTCCGCTTTGTTGTTGAACGTGGATATCCGGTGAGGGGTCATATACGTTCTGTAGAGTACGTTCAGTTGGATCAGTCTAAACCTGGCGTTTCTGGATACCTCCTTTGGATATATCAGGGCTCTCGCCCATTCGGCCTCTGTGATTTCAGTCCGGAGGTCTGCCTCCCATTTTACCTTCAGCCGGGCGCTCTTTGGGTTGGGTCGATTGTTCAGTTGAGTGTACAACCTGGACGTCGGTCTCCATCCGTCACCAACGTCATACATTTCTCTCAGGAGGGGGTGAGTTTCTGGTTCCTCAGGCCATGCGACCCAGTTCTTTCTGGCCACATGTCTCACTTTTTGGTACCAGAGGAAATGGCCCAGTGGCAGTCCATCTCCTTCTCGAAGCGACTCGAAGTCCCTGAAGAGGCCATCATGAAACATGTCCCCCCCATGTGTAGAGACCATGGTTCTCCCATCTCCTCATAGTTGCCAGGTCGGTGGAGGTTTTGCAGACATCCGTCATCATGGGGGTGTCGGGTGTATAAGAGCGTTGCAGGCCCGCCATGGATCTCACCTTGTTCCATACCCGCCTTCCAATCTCTAGTATAGTGGGTGGGTTGGGGGGTCCAAGTCGGGGGTTCCAGAGTAGCTCCTTGGGATACAGCGGTGAAGAGGAGTGGGATAGAAGTTCTAGCTCAGCTGAAGGTTCATCTGAGAGCCATTTTGCCAGGTGTGTCGACTGAGCCGCCAGAAAGTATCTCTGGAAGTCGGGGAGCTGAATGCCGCCCTCTGCGTAAGGGAGTGTGAGGGTATTCAGTGTGAGTCGGTGCCGGGCTCGTCCCCAGAGGAAGTCCCTGATCAGAGAGTCGAGTGTCCTGAAAAAGGGTGGGGGAATGTAATACACCACGTTGGTGAAATAGTAGAGGAACCTGGGGAGGATTATCATTTTAGCTATCGCCGCCCTCCCCATCATGGAGAGCGGGAGCTTTGACCAGAACTGTATGGATCTCCGCACTCCGCCCATTGCGGCCTCCGTGTTGGCTTTGTGGGTGGATATTGGTGAATGTGTGATGTTGAGGCCTAGGTATCGAAAAGTGTCCACCTGCCAACGGATCCCGATCTCAGGAAGCTCCTCCTCAGGTTTATTTTTCAGTCTTGCTAGTGGGAACGCGCAAGACTTCTGCCTGCTAAATCTTATCCCCGAGTATCTTGCAAAGTTGTCCAGAACATCCAATACAATCGGGGCATTCTCCAAGGGGTCGCGCAGGTATAGGAGGACGTCGTCGGCATATAACGAGATGATGTTGTCTGATCCTCCAATGCTAATGCCAGCGTCAAAGAACTGCTTCCTGAAGTATATTGCCACCGGCTCCAGGCCTAGAATGTACAGCATTGGAGACAGTGGGCATCCCTGTCTGGTACCCCTCTGGATGGGCCAGGCCCTCGATATCATGACACCCGTTTTAACTCTTGCCAATGGGTCGCTGTACAGGACCTCTATCCAGCGGATGAAGTGTTCGCCAAGTCCGAACTCCCTCAGGGTTTCGATCAGCCACTCCCAGTAAATAGAGTCAAAGGCTTTTATGGCGTCCAGTGAGAGTACTGCTAGATCTTCCTCGCTTTCGGACGTCTGTGAAATGATATGTTGGAGCCTCCTGAGGTTGGCGGAGGTGTTACGCCCCGGAACGAAGCCATTCTGGTCCTCATGTACCAGGGAACCGATCACCCTCGAGAGCCTTTTGGCCAATATGGTCGTCAATATTTTGCCGTCGTAGTTTAGGAGCGCCAGTGGGCGATATGAGTCACATCTATCGGCTGGTTTGCCTGGTTTGAGCATCGGGACGATGAGGGTTTCTCTCATAGTGTTAGGGAGAGTGCCCGACTCATATGCCTCCGTATATACTGCGTGTAGTATAGGAGAGGTGATCTCCTCGTAGGCCTTGTAGAATTCTGGGATGAGGCCATCTGTGCCAGGAGCCTTGCCTGTGGAGAGGGATCTGATTGCATCTGTGATGTCCTCCACCGTGATAGGCTCCCCAAGTTTGTCCTGTTGTTCCTGGCTCAGCCTAGGCAGTCCCACCTCAGCCAGCGTATCCTTTATATCTGCTATGGGGACCTTCGTCTCATGAGTGTATAGGTCGTTGTAGAATTCCGTGAAGGTATCATTGATCTCTTGTCGTGTTCTGCAGGTCTTTTCATTTGTATCTTTGATCTCCTTGAGGGCCTGTCTCGGGTGCTCTTTCCTGCATAGCCATGCGAGTATTCTGCCCGGTTTGTCAGCTTCCCTGTGGGCCTTCGAGGTGCGCACGGAGAAGTCAAACTTCGAGAGTCTTTCCCATGCCTCCCTGCAATCCTCTCTGATCAGTTTCAGTTCAGCCTCCCTTTCGGTGGTTGGTGGGGCGCCACTTTCAAGTCGCTTTATTCTCTCCTCCACAACCTCCAGTTCTCTCCTCAGTTGTCGCCTGATCCCGCCCGCCTCGGCGATTATCTCCCCCCTTGTCACTACTTTCAGCGCCTCCCAAAGCGTGCTCCACTTCTCGACCGAACCCTTGTTTATCGCTAAGTATTCTTCCAGCTTTTCTCTTAGGGTTTCCTTGAATGCTGGGTCGGTCAAGGCATCTGATGGCATGCGCCACGTCGGGATGGGGGGGGCGGGGGCCCTTGAGGGAGAGCTGCAACAACAAGGGGGAGTGATCAGATATTGTTCTGCCCATGTATTCTGCCAATTCAACTTGCGGGGTTAGTTCGTTGGCAATGAAGAAGTAGTCCAGTCTCGTGTGGAGGCTATGGGGAGCCGAGTAGAATGAATATGATCTATCCGAGGGGTGGAGGTCTCTCCAAATGTCCGTCAGGTGTATGTCTGCCACCATCCTGGGGAGGGCCCCAGGAGAGGCGCTATGGGGCATGCGTGGAGCTGTCGATCTGTCCAGTTCCGGGTTCATAATAGAGTTGAAGTCCCCCCCCCATATGAACGTATACTCTCGGTAGTGCAGCAATTTAGCGCATAGGTCCTTGATGTGTGAGGGTATATTGTGCTGGGGAAAATACGAGTTTACTATACACAGGGGAGTGTTCTCAAGCATGCCCCACACTATGACATACCTGCCCTCTTTATCCAGCTCCGTTCCCATTTGTTGAAATGGTGTGTCCGGGCTCACCCATGTATAGACTCCTCTTGCGTACTTTGAGAAGGATGCGCCGCTGCCCTGGCCTCCCCAGTATTTCAGGATTTTGTCTGTGGCCTCCAAGGTGAGATGTGTTTCTTGCAGGAGGGCCAATGATATTTTTTTCCTCTTTAGATAAGAAAAAATCCGTTTTCTTCTTATGTATGTTCCCATCCCTCTAACGTTCCATGTAATTAGCTTGAGTCTTGCTGCCATTGCATAAGTGGGTTCCTCGATGAGGGGTGTGCCACCCCTTCTCCCAGTGTTGCATGAGCCGTATTGTAGGGTGGGTGATGAGCCATTTGTGTGGGGTGGGTAGGCCCGCCCAGGCCCAGGAAATCTTTATTCATCCGAGTTGGGACAGTCATAACAATAACAACTTGGAACAAGTAACTAAAACTAATGCACCCAGCTTCAGCCACCAGGGTGGAGTGCTCGGGGGCCCTCGCGCCGTCCGACCTAGTCCAGGTCTCTGGCGCGAGTGGTTGTGTGCAGGAAAGAGGTCTGCACTGGTCATCGGTGGGTCCGTGGTCTGTGTCCATGGGCGGGAGGTCGAGTGAGCCCGCAGTCATTTAGCGTTCTGATGTGGTAGTTTTGCTTCAGTATTGGTATAGCCTCGGTTCGGTTTGGAGTATAATACCAAAGAAATGGGTGCTCCAGCCGCGTTAGTATGCGGTCAGCTTTTTGGGCGTGCTAAGTGCGTTCCTCTAGCGTGGTTTCTTTGGGAGCCTCAGCAAGGTTATTGTGTTCCATCCACATAGTGGCCGCTTCTGGTGATTCCAAGAATATTGCCCGCCCATTGTGGATTACTTTTAGTCGTGATGGATAGAGCAGCATGTATTTTATGTTCAGTGTCCTCAGCTGGGCCTTGATGGGGACAAAGGAATTCCTTGCTCTCTGCACCGATTGGGTATAGTCGGGGTAGATGGTAATCTTTGAGTCACCCCGCTCGATTATACCTCCTTCCCTCGAGAATTTCAGGATCACCTCTCGGTCGCGGAAGTTGAGGACCTTGGCGATGATGGGGCGGGGGTAGGATCCAGGCGGGGGGCGCTTCTGGAGGGATCTATGAGCTCTTTCAATGGCGAATCCCTGCGAGAGTTTCGACACCCCTACTTCCTGCTGTATCAGGGATTCCACATAAGCCGTCGGATCCATGGTCTCCGACCCCTCCGGTACGCCCAGGATCCTGATATTGTTCCGTCTGGCCCGACCCTCTGCTTCTTCGGATCTCGCCTCCAAGAAGTGCACTTTCCGTTTGAGGTCCGCTACCTCTTTCTGTAGAGACGTCGTCTCATCTGAGATGTCCTTCTGGGAGGATTCGACTATGGTGACGCGCTCCGTTAAGTTGCGGGCATCTTGCCTGATAAGTTGTATGTCCGTCTTAACCTCCCCGATTTTCGTATCGATGAATGTCCTCAGGGCCGCGATCGCCTCAAGCACTTGATTATGTCTGGTCTCATCCCCAGGGGCATCTTGTGCTGGTGAGGTCTTCGGTGTGGATTGAGCAGCAGGCTTGGATGTTACAAAGGGGTCCAGAGTAGCGTGCTTGGCTTTGTTCCTCGCGGCAGCCATCTTGCCTCTTTGATGCCGTCACCACCCTCTCCCCCGTGTCTATCGGCCGCGTAGCGATCTTCCTTCTGGCCCTTCTTGGCTGCTGCACCGGGTCCTGACGGTGCCCTCGAGTGGCCCGAGCCGGGGTGCACTCGACTGCAGGGTGGGACTGCTCGAGTCAGCGAGTCGCTGGCTCCCGGATCCAGTGCGAGCCGCTGGGTTATCAACGCGAGGCGGCCGCCATCTTGTGTGCCTCGCCCGGGAAGAAGGGGGAGCCAGCGCCGGGTCGCGGTAGAAGCTTCTCAGGCCCCGATTTTCGTCGGGGTTGGGTGGAAGACAAGGTCTCCCGCTTCGGCCGCCGGTGGATCTCCTCGGATGCGGTGTCTGTGGGCTGAATCACCTAGAAAAGGATCGGACTGCTGCGGCCCAGACGGAGCTCAGGGAACTCGCGTCCTCACTCCGTGGACATCAGGCCACGCCCCCCCTCTTCCAGTATCTATATGTGACAATTTACAATTTAATTATTTCTTGTTTTGTTAAACCTTATTACAAAGTCACATACCTGAAACACACACACAACACAAAACCAATGGTTTGTGCTAATCAAAGTTTTTAAAATCAAGAAACCCTCTTTGAGGAGCTTAATATTTATTTTCGCTTGTTTGTGGTTCAGAGTGGTTATAACAACCCCATCTATCAACAACGGAGATCAATCGAATATTTGGAATGATGTGTTAAATAAGGGTATTGTTTTGATTTGAAATATCCTTTATTATGTTGGACCGGTTTCAGGGACACAAATCTAGTGGTGGTCGCCTTCTTCAGGACTGTAATGACTAACGGCTAAAACCAGTGTTGTGCATCATGTTTTCTGGTAACATAATTTGCAGCTTTTAATTCTGGGCTAAGCCGCTGAATGAGTAAATCTCAACTAAGCGAATGCTTCCTGTTTGCATGACTCCCGGCTGTCTGTTAATATAGAATGCAGCTTATAGTGTCCAACCCTTACCTTGGAAGAGTTTTCTGGGGCATGATTACTACGCACTGTTTTTTTATTTTCCAGAAAGTATCTCGCTCTGACTTGTTGCAGTCCGCTCACCAGGTAACTTGGAGTCTGCCTGCTTTCCAGCTCGCTCGGCACTGATATGGTCAGCCTCGTGTCTCCCTTAGTCGTTAAGGAATTCTTGGCGTTCTTCCTTCCTCTGAGGCACAAGCAAAAGAGGTGTGTTTGTAGAAGTCTTAGTCCTCCAGTCGCCTGCCTTGTCTGGCATACAAATATAGAAAGAAGTGCTGACAGTGGCTACAAGGATTTGGGAGAATTCCCCACTCTTGTCAAGCCACTAATAAAAGAAAAGAAAAATGTAATCGGTTTATAGGTATCGGCAATAAGATTCTCCTCAATTTTCATTTCTTTAGCCACTGTCATTGGTGGTAGCAGCAGCATCATCCTTGTATGGCAAACCTTCCTCCGCGCTTGCCTCTTTACTTTTGTGCACGAATGATGGAGTATTGGAAGTCCTTGCACGCAAATTCTGCATAGATTACTTGTTGGCATCAACCAACCTGCGCCTCTGATCTGAAATTGCAGATTTGTGTTGCCTGACCTTCCACAAGAAAGGCAGGCAGCATTCAAATCGTGCCTGGAGGAGGCCAAACAAGTTGCTAAAAGTCATCTTGAATCCATTGTACATCATATTGGCACAGTCAGCCATGGAATGTGCATAGGGCCAACATCTGACGCACTGCATGCTTGCATTTGTTCCACTCGTTTTGCCCATGATCGTATACTGCGTCTTTGCTGCTTCAGTTCTTTTTCATTGGCCCATGGACCAAGAACTAACCAAAAAGACTGGTTAATTGACGGCAAAATTTGTAGCGGTTCTTACTCAGTCTTCGTCTAAACCCTATATGCAGGGACCGTCGAGGCAAGATAACAGGGCAAGATCATTTGGTGGCTTTCGGGGATATCTGAACTGATGACTGGATCATCAAACTGAGGGATCCTCAAGCACTCATCGATGTAAGCAAGCAAATAAGGGCTTTTACCCCCCCCCCCACCACTCCTTAGCTACCTCGGACACAAAAAACAATGAGATGAACATCCAGGTTCCCTGAATGCCTGTTGGCGGAAGACTAGCTTATCATATTTATATGCAAACGGTCAAGAGCCCCTCTATCAAGAACAAACGCAGCTAAATAACCTGTTCCCTGGGTAGGTTCCCACTCGGGAGGGTCTTCAGCCACGTTTTAGCTCACTGTATTTTTCCACAGAGGAGAAATATCCATTTGCATATCAGTCTGGTCCGACACACTTGGACAGTTCAGAACCGAAATGCTAGGCAATTCCTCTCTGAACAAGAGTACCAACAGCAACCGCCGACGCATGTTTCAACCTAGTCGGCCTCATCCATCATAGGAGAATTGCCTAGCATTTCGGTGCTGGACTTCCCTTGTGGGTGGGACAAAGACTGATATGCAAATTGATATTTCTCCTCTTTGAAGCATGCAGTGAGCTAAAACGTGGTTGTAGACCCTCCGTAGTGAAAGAAATTCCATAGAACAGGGTATTTGTCCCATGTTCGTTCTCGGTAGATGGGCTCCCACACTCCTTTTCAATGTTATATTTACAATTGGCGTTGCAATTCTGAATACTCTTGGTTTCTTTCAGTAGTGGCGAAAGGTTTTAATCTTCCTGTTTTCATCTCTCCCTCCCCCCCCCACACCCTCTTCAGCTCTACCTCTCACTCGGATAGGTTCCGCAACGCACTTACAGGAGATTGTAACACTCATTCAAATGAAGACGATGGAAAGTACTTTTCCTACAAAAGGGCCTGGGTTTAATCACTCTCAATTTGTTCTACACCCAAGAAAAACGAGGTGCACCTGGGGGTTGTTCTGGATTGATCTTTCCTCAAATTATTACTCCCCCCGCCCCTTAGAGAAATTCAACTTGGTGATGCCAATTCACCGCACATGAGGATTCTGTTTTGTTCCTTGGACCCAAGGACGCGTACCTACATGTTTGAATTTGGAAACCGCATCACAAATGCTTATGCTTTTTAATCATAAACTAGCATATTCAACAATCGACGTGTCCTTCCATTTGGCCACAACTCTTCACTCGGTGTCCACCAAGAACCTGAATGTAAAGGCAGGGGTCCTGAGATCGAAGGGGATGCATGTGTATCCTTACCTAGATGACTAGCTTGTAATGGATCATTGTTGGAAGAATCTCCCATAGAGTTGGAGGTGCTAATCAACCTGTTGTTCGCCTTTGGGTTTACAATAAATCTTTCCAAGTCAGAGCTTTCACCTGCACAGATCTTGACCATTGTCTGGTTCCAGTCGGACACCGCAGCGGGGAATGTTTTTCCCCGTACAGAGGAGGAAATGGTATATACAAGAGGCAACCTTTATTTTCCTTTGCAGACAGAAACCTCGTCTTGGAGAAGCTGCTGTGGCTTCTAGCTTCTTGCATCCTATATCTCCCTTTGCCATACTCAAGATGAGAAGAATTCACTTGATCTGGCTCAAAATTGGTAGCACGAGACTAGTGGGCTCAAGGATATACGTATTCCTCATTCTCTGCAAAAGGACCTCAGTTGGTGGCAACTACCACACCATCTACTGAAGGGAGAGGATCCCCATGGAAACATCCACCTTACTCTGGGGAGATGGGGTGGCTTCTTGGAACAGAATTCAGTTGACTGGCTGTGATCAAGGGGGATCTTTAACTTCATATAAATGTATTGTAACTCAAAGCCATATTCAATGCTTTCACAGCGTTTATTTCCAGGACAGGTTAGTGCTGGTCTTGACGAACCACACAAACTGTTTTATGTCAACAAACCGGTAATAAGAGAACCTAGTACATTTTGTCAGCTGGCTTTTCATATTTGGCAGTTGGCAAGAAAGCAATACATATTCCTGATAGTGGCTCACTTCCCAGGAGCTCCAAACACCAAATCAGACAGGCTCAGCAGACTCAATGTAAGAACTCCATGAAACCAGAGTACAGGAGGTATTTGCCCTCTTGTCCCCCTCCGATTTGCTCGGTTTGCCTCGGAAAACATTTCCAAGTGCCTACTGTTCGCATCTTGGATGGGACAAGGTCTAGTCCCTGGAGGAATGTGTCCAGCTGAATTGGAGCAACAAGAGGCTTAATATATACAAAAAACAAATCCCCTTACATGATAAGCTCCAAAACACGCAGTGTCCACAGCATAAATGACTGCATCAGTCCTTCGATTATAACAAAACATCTTTTTTTCTTATTTCATAGTGACAAGTATCAAATATAGTAAAAAATCCTGTTCATATAAATATTTAATGCAAACGACATTTGAATTCTAATGCAAATACATCAATATTACATCATACATCAATATTAAAACACATGACTCGGCACAAAAAGTTATATGTGGCACCACTTGACCTAAAATGAAACCCGTTTTCACACCGTAATTACCAATTAAGACAATATAAACATTGAATACGTTATGAAAAATGCACACCGTACATAACGAGTGCACAATAACCATCACCTCACCAAACATAAGTGACTTAATGACATAAACCATATATAAATGCCAATTGTCAGGTATCAAAACTATTGCGCAGCATTAAAAACGATGTATTGCTGCTTCTTCTGCCCCAGCATGCTTCTGTTCATTTACCTCAGATTTTTTTATTTGTAAACTTCTTCAAAAACCAACTAAAGATTGGTGTTGAAGATCAAATATTGATACGTGCAGCAAGTGGTTTGGTGTTTTCAAAAACATCTGAATATGCTTCGTAGGTTGGCAGCCTCCTTTATATTGCTGCCAGACCCAGGCACATGTAAGTATTTATTAAACCTGTTGATGCTTGCAACAGAGTTTTCAACTGAGGATGCGCAAACGCCTTTGTTTATTTCTTAGAAGGTTCACTAGAGGCGAACCCCACACTTATCACAAAAGCGATGCTAAATGGTGAATGTAGTTTATTCTATGGAGTGCTCAGAACAGTTTCAAAAATGTGGTGAAAGGTTGCTTTTGAGCTTCTGGCTTTTAGTCGTCCTCCATATGGGCTGTTGCATTTGTGGGTGAAGGTGTATAGCGCCAGCTAGCTTAAACTGCAGCTGATAGCTCCCAAATAGTACACGCTCGTAAACTGCATCAGGCGTTAGTCAATAGGATCTTATGCATTCGCTCGTTGCGTTAGTCAATAGGATCTTATGCATTTGCTCGTCCCCACTCTGATAGTGCAGAGGGTGCTCAACCAGTTCCCCTTACTGGCCAACTAGGATCTGGTTCCTGGGTGTTATTTAGTTGGCCAAAGAAGGACCAATTTTCTTTCGCCTTTATTGGGACCTCCTGTTTCTGCAGGTGGGGAGGCTTCTACACTCTTCCCTTCGATTGTTTGCCTTGCAGCATGGTTCCTGAAGAGCTAACTATGGGGCATTTTGGTCCTTCCCAGGAAAACCTAATTCGGGAGGATAGGAAATTGTGCACTCCATCACAGTATCCGAGCAAAGCGACACGATTTTGTCATTGGGCTTTAGAAAGAAATACGAATCCTTTACGTTGTAAGCTTCATAATTTTATATTGTTCTGCTAGTCTAGCGTAGAGGTGTGTTGCGACATGCCGAACATATTTGGCAACAATTGGAGCATACAGACATTCTGAGGACTTAACTCATCAGCAAATCAAAGTGTAAAAATTGATATACAAGGTCTGCTTAAGCTTTTCCCACTGGTTAAGTCCTCAACCAGTTGTGGACCTCAATGTGGTACTCCCTGCATTGGCTCATGAAACGGTTTTAATCCATGACTTCAGTGGATATCAAGTTAGTGACTTGTAAAACAGTGTTTCATGTGGTTCTATCCTCCCTGGGAAGGGTCGGTAGAATCAAGTCTTTTTCTTCTGAACCATTTTCGGTGTCCCATAAGGAAACGGTGGTGTTGTGCATGAACCCATCATGTCTCCCAAACAGTGTCATGGCTTTTCACGTTTACCAGCTGCTCTCTCTCCCTAGTTCTTTGGGTCTTACTGCAGAAGACGCTTCACTTTCTGGTTGTTGGAACATTTCATTGTCACTGCATACTCGTACTCCTTAGGCGTTTTCCCCCATACAACTCTCCCGCCACCCCCCATAAATGATATGGTTTATGTTGTCCGAGCTGACGTGTGAAAAAAGGGGAAGTGACTGGTGGCTTTGAAGGCCAGACATGTGCCTTGCGGCAGTGCCCGTTTACACCTTTAAAATGTAGATGGGGAAAGCACTCTGTCTGTGCAAAAGGTTCCGGTCCTGTCCCTAAATGAAGGGGATGCACAAACAATAGGGAGGAACGGGGCCTATGGACTAGAAGTACAGTAGTCACTACTGTGCTTTTCCTTCTCCTGTTCTAGGCAGTACCCTATTCTCATTCTCCCTTCCCCCATGTTTGACAGACTGTTGCCTGATTTACTTTTGTATAGCATGGAAAATGCTGAATTTGTTAACATCCCTTACATCATCTGACGATCCACTGTGTCCTTCGTTTCTTATCCTCGTCCATTTCAAATTTGATGACCGTTCTAAGTGGATGGGCCAGCCTGCCACAGCAGTATTTAGATTGGCATGCAGTGGTTTTCCATCCTGCTTTTCTCTTTATACAACAGTAAGACTTGTAAAGACTAAAACCTTCGGTACAGTAAATGTTGACTTAATCTGCTCCCAAGGCCATGTTTTATTTTGTTTGTTGGTTTCCTGGTCTAGATATGTTACCGCCAGTGTGCAGCCTTGCGGTTAGTGTTGTGACCTCCACTGGTAGCACTACATTTCAGCCATATATTGGTTAGAAGATGCTGCATGTGTGACCTAGGGGCAGTACTCCATGCAAGAAACAATGAGCAGCTTTTGGTTTTATACAAAACAACCTCCAAAACCTACCAAAGAAAGTCAAGTAATAAAAAGACAGATAACAAAAAATTGGAAACCGCTGTGGAGCTCTGCTTCTCACAAGTCACTTAGGTTTTCTCCTGGACATACCTGCTGGCAAACCTCCCCTTCCCTGTCCACCTTCCACGTCTGGCCCCTCTTCGGTGCAGCTGTTCAATAAGGTGTGAGAAGCTGAGTCCAATTGGAATTCCAAAAGGAGAATCCTAAAAAAATATATTTAAACAACGTTGTCTGACTGTCTGTAACAAGTTAGGTGCACGACGAAGATGTGTAATAAATATACTCTGAAATTCAAAGATGCATCTTGTCAGACTGAATGCTGAGTCACTTGACTACCCCAACCTTGCTCAAGTATCCTTTTTACTCTCAAAATTCCTAAAGCACCCCACCTGCAGAGTACAGTGAGACCTGCACCCCACAGTCTGACCTCTCCACACAAACCCTAACATCCTGGGATTACCTGCATCCTGGACTCGTAGGCCTGACTTCTTGCCGAATGCCACAAAAAATGCTGGGCACCGGCCGCGGCGAATTGGCCCCATGATGAGTAGATATCTTTTGCTGTTTGGTCTCTGCGACTCGGCTGTACCAAGCCTGCGTCTGGGTTTTGGCATCTGGTCAACTCCTGCCACTGCTGCATGCAGGTTAATGTCTGGGTCTTGAAGGATCTCTTCCAGCTTGACATATTTGAAGATGCCCCATACGACCCTTGTTATTAGGGATTGCCACGTGGTACTGGGTCTTGTATCGAAATTGCTAAAAGACTTTGTTTTCATGCTGTTGCCCTCCACCAAGGGATCCTGAAACCGCCCTCACTGGACTGTTTTGCGGTACCAGTTATTTGCTTAGACCTTTTGGGTCAATAGTGACGTATGGATGTGGAGCATTACGGATGGGCCTTGATTGTGCGGTCCAATTACTCCACCAGATCAGTTGATATTTTCTGCTGCTGCTCCAGTTCTTTTCTAGGTGTTTCTTAATCATGTAATGTTTGTTTGACCTTTGAAAGTGTCTCCGTAGAGGTAAAGGATTGGAGAATAGAAAAGCTACTTGGTAAGGATACTTGTTTGAAAGAGCCTCGGCACAAATGGGTGTGCATCCTAATGGAGAGGTGGCGAGAAATGCAGAATCCCAGTCATAATGCAAAGATGCCAACATTTAACCTGTGTCTTGAAGGCAATATGAGCAGTGATCTCCCGACCATGCTGTGCATTTTCCAAAACAATGAATGTTGGGATTCTTGGGATTCTTTGAATTCTTTTGCCTTAACACATACTTTTTTATAAAGGGCGGATTAAGGTCTTCCAAGCCTTATATCTGCCATATCTCCTTATTGCTATTAGCGTATACTTTCCATCACTTGTAGAGGTAACAAGATACACCCTCTGAAGTGATAATCTTTTGAGGGTACAATCCGCCTTTTACTATTGCTTTTAATCCACAATTCTTGCTAATCCTCTGCAAAATAGTTTCCTGGCCAGTGCATTTCAATGTTAAACTCGAGATGAGCACCTATTTCTTTGTCGTAGGACCTGGACTGCAACTTGAAAGAGTGTTTGCTTTGACACATTGTTACTGTTAAGTGGCTGATGATACAGACCTTAGCACCACCATTCTTATATAGTATGTGTTGAACTAGAATTAGTATTTTGAAGTTTACATGAGTGGCGTATGTATGCAAATTCCCAATTGTGATGAATCCAATGGAGTCGTCATGGATTCCCCGGCAGTGACCTCCTCCCATGTGGCCACGGGACGGCAGCTGCTAGCTCATCCTGACTCTGGGGGCCGTTTTGTGAGGGAGGATCAAATGAGAAGAGACCGCTAATGGGGAGATGTTTTTGACTCCATTGAGCAAGATGCAGTATTCTCACCTTTCCCATGAGGAAGACTCTCTGATACCCTAGTTCTTAATGGCCTATTGTCATTCTAGTTGTGCCTCCACCATTGACCCAAACACCCACAACTCACACATCACCTTTTATTTCTGATGTGTCTTTATATTAAATCCCTGCAAAAAATAATTTGAGATTTGAAAGTCCAATGAAATCCATGGACTCCAACTCCCATACATTACTCGGGTACTGAGACGAGGAGGATGAGGGAGTTGTGCTCAAAGTACAACATGCAGTGTAGTTGTTTTTCCCAGGCTTCAATGCACGGGACATTTTAAGATGGCAACCACATTGTCAAGTCGAGTGCAGGAAGAGACGTTACTGCCCACGCTGAGGCTCAGGTATGCGAGGCACACCGATGGAGCTGGCAAAACAGAGAAAACCGCTGGCAGCTGCACCAGAGCTCTTGGAGGTTTGGCCGCCTGATGAAACAGCATTCTCCAGCCTGGGCCGAGAAGGAAAGCTGGCGTGTGAAGGCAGAGCCGCTCAGAACGCTGGAAAAATGCCTGCACACTCCAAACTGGAAAGTGGGTGAAGGAATTAGAGATGCTGAAAGGAACCAGTGAGACTCCCCAAAGCAGCTGGGACCCCAAGCTGTTCCGACAAGTTTCCCAACAAGTGTTTAAATGGTGCAAGAAACATAAAATATATGAAGCTGATTTAAATGCAGTCAAGGCAAAGTACAAATTCAGATCGAATAAGGTTTGAATGCAGACAAGGCAAAGTATGAAGGCACACCCCAATCAAGTATAAGATTTATTCAATGCCATTGTGCAGAGAGTTTTGAGTAAAAGTTAGCATAGACTGATATGCCAAGTACCTCACGGTATAAGCTGTTGTGGTATAATCAAAGAAATTGAGAAACACATACGAAGCCCTAGCAAGTGAGTACGCCAGGTGATTCTCAAAGTTATCAGAAATACTACAGAAATACTGTTGCACAATGTATTGTTTAAACAAGATCTTTGGGAATCCAATGAAAATCCAAAGGAACCGTTGGCTAAAGCTTTGTTCTTCACATCCTGTCTAAGAATCCAGGGGGTGGGGACCAACCTCTGGATCCAAGGGTCTTTACCGTGGAGAACATTTTTGTTGGAGTCATCCTTCTACTTTAGTTTTGAACACTTTTTGCCAACATCAAGATAGGATATTTCCTTGCACCTTTTGTTGTATTTGTAGTGTGAGGGTCAGAATAGTACGGTTTGGACACAAAGATGGCTTTCTTTAATAACTGACATCCTGACGCAGACACTCTTAGCTATACTTTCTAGGTAGGGAAGTTCCTTTTTAGAATAGGGCTAGAGAGGTAGTTTTCCAACCCCTTTTTGTTTAAATAGCCGCAGTGGAGAGCCTGCATGGCCAGCTGACCTGGTATGCAGTCATCCCCCTGCACCTCAGCAAACCGCAGCGGGAAAGCTGAAAACCCTCTAGTACATTTATCCAAATGCTCACAAAGACTGACTTACCTTGGGGAGGGCGAGGTCAGTACCCACTCCCCCTCTCAACATGGCCTTGGACACTGTACAACATGAACCACCATTGTTGTACCTTAGTGGGCTCACATGGAGAAAGGGTGCAGGGTTTAACGTGCTATATGAATTTTTTGCTGTATCCATCACCTCCCAGAATGGGAAGACAGGGACAGGTGACCAACTCGAATCCAGTAAAGGGGTATGAGACAAAGGGAATTTGTGGGTTGTTTGTGTGCGGGCAGAGGAGATTGCAGACCAAGAGACCAGCAATAGGAAGGACAGTGGACAAGTCTGTGGAGGCAAATTGTAGAGCAGATAAGGTTTTGTTTGGTGAATTTAAGTGGTACTGCATTGTGAGTGGGCGTGTGAGACTGGCGAGGGAGACTATTGGAGGGAATTTTGGGAGTGAATGTTAAGTGGTTGTGAGTATTAGTAGGGTGGAGGAGTGAGTAGTAACATCAAAGGGTGGCAGTAAGGCATATGATTGAGACATTAGTGGGACAGATGGGGAAGACAAGGAAGTAGGGGTGAAAATGGGTGGAGTTGGCAGTAGGAGAGTAGTGAGAGGAGAACCTCAGATCGAGAGGAATAGAAGTACATGGATGGTATAGGAAGAAGACTGAATTGGGCAGCATGTCATAAAGGCAAATCCAAAAATCCCTTTCAGTGAACTAAGAAACTGGTAATGTGAGAAGAGCCTAGGAAGTCCAAGAGGGAGTATAGCTAGTTGACAAAATTTGCCTTTAGGCTATCCCAACCAGCGAGAGTAGACCTTAGACTACAGGGTTCACTATTCTGTATATACTGACCCAGTGAATCGGAAAGCCTGGATTGGGGTGGGAAATGCTTTTTATAAATGAGAGAAAGGGAGACGGCCCTAGCACCCTGCTGAAAATATCAATTAAAATCCTTAAACCATCTTGGGAAGTTGAGGTTATCTTTCAGGCATCTGTGAAACATTGAGGAGTTGAAGATTGAGGACCATTCAAATTACTGTTTTTACCTGCAGCAGCATTCTTTGACATCGATCAAGGTTGCTTGCCAGTCCAATGCATGATTTTCTTTAAGTGCCTGGGGGGAAAAAGAAAATCTTGCAACCCATGTGCATTGAAAGAGAGTAGGATAGCAGAAACACCCAGCTGCGACAGATTGTGCAGGCCTTCCAACACTTTCCATATTAGTTCAGTGGTGCTCTTTCTTTGCTCTTTGCACTTTGTGCTCTGCAGAACTGGAGCTGCAGAGAGTCTTGTAAAAGGCGCAAAGTAGTGAGATCTTCAGATCAGACAATACACTTGCTCAATACAGCAGTACTATCATATTCTAGTACCCCTCAGAGCTGCACATTTTGGGCCAGTTTCCATTTGTGATAGAGTACAGTGAGGAATGAAAAATAGGACATCAGAAGGGGCATAGCTTTAGGGTACAGGAAAAAATTAGCAGTTCCAGAAATGGGGGCTGGGGACGGGGAAACAAAATATTGTTGCATGGTAATAACATTGCGTCTGAGATGGGCTCCTGCTAGCGTATGATGCAATGTATCTTTAATCTGGTACCTCCGGTCCACTTGAGCCAGGATGGCCCCCAGACGCTACTGTGTGGGCTGACTTCTACTGTGAGGTCAGTTCCCCGAGTTGTTAAAATATGCCATGCTGTCTTCTGACGAAATGTGCTGTCGTATGGTTTCAATGGCTTCCTGGCATGCTTTGGACCATATAAACAGTACCTGCTTCTTGTTGAGTGTGTGGAGGGGCTCGCTCACAGATGTGAAGTTCTGTATGTATCTCGTGCAGTAGCTGGCGAGCCCCAAGAACAAGCGTAGATAGGATACGTTGGTGGGCGTTTCAGTGTTCGTGAGCACAGCCACTTTATCTGGGTCTGGCATAATTCCTTGCACCGAGATGTGTCCGAAGAACTGAAGTCTCCTTCCCGAAATTCACACTTCTCCTTGTTTAGTGTGAGATTGGGTGCCTCTGGTGCCATACACCCTGACCATCGTGTTGGTCCTGATCTTTTCCAAACACCACCATGTCATCACTATAGTTCAGACAGTGGGAATATGTTTGATGACATTGTAAATTTCGGCCTGAAAATCTCGGCTGCAGAAGATACTCCAAAGCTTAATCGTTCTACTTAAACAATCCTAAATATGTGATGAATGTTATATATCTGGACTCTTCACTCCACTCTAGCTGGTGGTAACCCTTGTTAATGTCCAGCTTGGAGAATATTTGTGTTCAACAGATGGATCATGGGGCTCAAGATTTTTCCATTTACTTCCTCACTAATGACGTTTACGGTTGACCCTGTATCAATGAGGAAGTTTGCTGACAGCCCTTGGTTCTGAAGTAGCAAAATGGGGCTATGTTCTTTGGCCGTGGGGTTTCCCACGGCGTACAAGTACCCTTTTCTCTTCAGTTCTTCATGGGTGGGTTTTTTGTCTTTGTTTTCTCCGGTATTCTTCTGCCGAGGAATAGCTGGAGCCACGGTCCGAGGCAGATTGTTCTATTAGGCATCTCACATAGCGTTTGGGCCTCCACTGTAGCCTCGAACTGGAGGAACGACACCTGCTGTTCAGGTGTTGGTTTGTCTGGCACACAACTCTTTCCCTTGGTCTCCGTGATGTTGGTATGGGGGTTCATATCGTCCTGGCGTCCCCATATGGAGCATGGCTTGTGCCCCTTCTCTTGCCTGGCTGTGGGACATACGGCACACCGATTTGAAGTGGTTATCTCCCCCGCATGCTGTGCATTGTTGATCCAGGGCAGGGCAAACATCTTGGAACGGAAACTCATAACTGCATTTGTAGCAGAAACGGTCACTATTCTGTTTATGTATTGAGAATGTAGTCACCTTGTGTATGGTTTCAGATGCGGGGCTGATACTTTGATGTTGCCCATTGCTTCCACTTGCAGCTCAAGAGCGGTGTCAGTCCTGGCCAGCTTTATAATCTTATTGAGCGGCCGCTGTTCTGTAGAAGGAGTTTTTGGAACACTGGAGACTCGCATCTTGAAATGATTTGTGATCTCAGGCTTCCTCATTGGAATAGTGTTGAAATTGCAGTGCTTTATCCATACGTGAGTCCATTGTGTCAGCCAGGAGCTAGCCCATGATATCCCCCACATTTGGCCCTATTGCCAGCGACAGCAGACTGTGTTTCTTATCATCCACTGCACCTATGGCTCTTATGAACACATCAAAATCTCTGACCCACCTTTTCCATCTGGGCCCAAGGGTGATGGTCTCCATGATGTCAAAGTGGCCAGACAATTGCAGGGCCAAATTGTCTTGTAGTCTAGATGGCAGGCCTCCCTGCGGTGTGGGTGGTGGTGTTGCGGGTATTGGGATATGGTATTGGTCAGGCATGGTGTGGTGGATGATTGTCCCCAGTTGGCCACCAATATCCGGACTTTCTTTCCTGTGGCAGTAGCTCAGCCACAATTCCCTAGACCGTGAGACTGCTGGATTGTGTTTGCTATGCAGGTTGCGGAAACAGTGGGTTTATATTAACACTGTACACTAGTGTAGATTTGTAAAATCTTTGTCCGGTAAATTGATAGGCATTCAGTCCTGGGCAAATCTTTGGTTGTTAAAGGAAAATGTTTTTCTTTATGGTAGTTGTCGTCACTTCAGATACCTTTTATTGTGAACGTAGCAATAATAGAGTAACTTAATTCTGTGTTTATCTTTCTGATGTGTGCCAACTTTGCTTGAATAAAGATTTTTTGAAATGAGGCTACTTCACTTTTTCCTTTTTGAAAGTAATTTTATCTCTTTATTTTCTTCAAGTATATTTCCCAGAGTTGTAGTATTGACTTTGGTTGCTTACATATGACTGTGTGTAACTTCAAAATTGTGTCTCATAGTCATTTGCAATGATATATTTGTTCTTATTGCCAGCCTTTATAGAATTCAAATGTTACCTCTCAACACGTTTCACCATGTGTTTTACATGGATCTTCAGGAGAGAATCTAAAGGCAAATAATATTTCATTTGTAACACTTCAATCAATATCACATTATCATTTCTTATAATCTGAGCATATTGTATATTTATTAGGTGTTGACTTACCCTTTCCTTATTTCTTTGAGGTATTTGTTTTCTTTATAGCTTTGTCTCCTTTGCTGTTAGTTGTCACTGCTGTCAGAGATCCTTAAAAGAATATACTTGATCATTTTATTGAATTTGGTGTTTAATTTCATTACCTTAGAGTTTGAAACACATTTTTCTGATTTTTGGTTATTTACCACTCGGTATGTTAAGGATGTTGGAGAGATGCTATACTGATAATCCATATACTTTTTTGTTTAGAGAATTATCTAGCTTTGTCCACCATTAGTTTTATTTACATTAATGTAGCACAATGGTTGCTGATTTTAGCTTAGATGAATTATAACTAAAGATATGTTTGCTCCAAGGGTTATGTTTTCCAAGAAAATGCTAGTTTTCCTATGAAAATGCTAGTTTTCTTACCTTCTAGCTTCAGGGATGCGCTTTTCTCCTTAGTCGCTGATCCGCGAACTGAAGAGAGAATACATTTCGCGGCATTTAGCCTAGCATTCAAAGTCTGATCTGTTTCGTATAACAACCAAAACATCATGATCTCAAAAATTTTACATTTTGCCTTGAAAAACATCTTTGTTTGACCAACACATTTTTTGTCAACTCCAAGGGACAGCTGTGGGTGCGAAGGTTGCACCATCATATGCCAACCTTATATGGGGCTTTAGGAACTTAACCATGCCTGGAAACATCGAGCCTTCAATTTAGATGAAAATGTGAAATACTGAGGACGTTATATTGATGACGTCCTCATGATCTGGAAAGGAGAAAAGTCAAAACTATTAGACTATGTTAACTATCTTAATAATAATAGTGACAATATAACGTTTACAATAAAAGATAGTACAACAAGAATATAATTTCTAGATCTGGAATTATACACACAAGGAGTAAATATACACACAGATCTACATTTAAAACCAATGGCAGTCAATAGCATTCTGCATGCCCGGAGCAACCATCCGCACCATATCATAAGAAATATTCCCTATGGAGAAATACTAGGGATCAAGAGAAACTGCAGCACTATGGAATCATTTGCAAAACAAACAAAAAAACCTAAAGGAAAAATTTCAACAAAGAGGATATCAACCTAATGTTCTGGCCAGAGCAGAAAAAATGCAACCAAAATGCAAAGAGACTATCTGTTCACAGATAAACCTAAAGTGAAAAGTTCACAAACAAAAATAAACTTGATAACCTATAGCAGTGATACAGAAATCACAACCTATAGCAGTGATGCAGAAACCATAAAAGGAATTCTGCGAAAACATTGGGACATCCTAAATACAAAAGTAAAAAATGTCTAAATTAAAAAGCAACGATTACCTTTCGAAAAGCGCGCACTATCCAAGAAAAATGGAGTCCAAGCTTTCTGAAACCAGAAAAATCCAAAGATGTAGGCAGTTTACCTAACCTACAGGAACCAATAGGAGTATATAGATGTGGCAACTGCAAAATGTGTCCTAAAATGGAAAATGGGGGGAAAAAAGACTTCAAGCTACCCAATGGCAACACCCAAAAAATAAGTCCATATATAAATTTCAATAGCAAATATGCAGTATATTGCATAAGATATATGTGCAATGAACTTTTACAAGAATATCACATTACATCATACACCATAAGGAAATCCATTTGCCTATTCAAAAAGAGAGCTCCCTCAGGACCTTCTCCCTCCCCCCTTACATCGCTGAAGTGGGTGGAGGTTGAAACCAGAGTCTTTCCCTGCCCGCTGCAGTTTACACCAGCGTGGCTTAGTGCAGAGCCTGTGTGTCGTAATACCAGTCCCGCAATCTCTCCTCCCCCACCCCGCCCATAATTTATAACTTCGACTACTACTACAGCAACTGTTACTGCTCGTGATGTTGCCGGTGAGTGTGCTAAAATCATGCATGTTATGCCGGTTATTGAGTAAGGGATGCCAAGGCCGTGGGCTGCCGGAGAGAGGAATTGGCGCCTGGTGGTGTGTGTCTGGGGGCTATGTGTTTAATATCCTGACTGTGTCCCCCTCCCCAGTGTGGGGCGAGGTCTGCAGGGAGGGCCAAGTTTGTTCCAGTATTCGTGTGCTTGTGCCGCTTTGGTCGGGTTCATCCTTTATAGTGCGCTATTTTCTAGGGAACATGTCCTGGCCAGTATGGTAGATAGTCATATTTTAGAGGGTGACTGTGGATTTCCATGTCAATATTAGAAGTTTGAGCGGCGAACACTGCTGTAACTTTGCATGGCAGGGGATCTGTGTGCCAGTCTTTATAGCTGACCCCGAATAGCATATCTTCTGACGTCTGTGTTATCCCTTCCTCTGGAAAGCAGATGTTGAGCATTGTGTGGACCATTTGCAAAAATTGCATGATCTTTGGGCAAGACCATAAGATGTGGCCCATAGTGCCTATTGCACCGCACCCACGCCAGCAGAGCGGAGAGGGCGAGATCCCCATTTTGTGCATTCTGTACGGGGTGTAGTAAAGGCGTTGGATAATTTTAAATTGGATTTCCCTATTTTTTATGTTCAGTGAGGTCCCAGGGATGGGCGCAAAATATTGATATATATCTCCCGTCTCGATCTGAATGCCGAGGTCTCTCGACCATGATTCGGCTAAGGTGGAGTTCCTCCCCACATTGTTCGGGATGGCCATGGAATAGAACATGGATAGAGGTGGGGGTATTCGGTTATGTCACTCTAGCTCAAGCTCACATGGGGCAGGGAGAGCCTGTCTAGAGTTCTCGGAGGTGTATCGTGATATTGCGGCGCAGACTGTGCCATATTGTAGCCACTGTCCTGCATGCAAGTCCAATGTTCTGCCACTCTCTGTAAGTGTTTGTATTGTTGGGCTGTCGCATAAGTCTCTGATTCTAATCTGCACCCATCGGGTCTCTTGCTGAGGGTGTAATTTAGGTATCTGGTGGAGTGAGAGAAGGGTTCTAATCTCCATCCATGTGGGTGCTTTTTTAATTTTTTTAAATTTCTTTTTTTACTGTGTTTATTTTTGAAACAGAGCAGAGTGATCACATTACAAGTAACATTATCGAATGGCATACAGCTTCTTAAGTTTTCCCCCATCCCTCAACCCTCCTCCCTCCCCCCGGTGCTCCTACCCCCACTAGGGTTTCAGGAGCTTGACGCTTCGATTCCTGTATTGGTTTCTTCTTCTTCTTGGGAGGGTTCTGGGGCATGTAGGGTAAGGCCGGGAACTTTCTATCATAGTCTAGAAATGGAGCCCAGGCATCTTGAAAACGATGCAGAAGCCCGGTTCTGGCCGCAGTTATCTTTTCTGCAATCAGAATGTCCCACATTTTTCCCCACCACAGCGTCATAAGCAGTGCTTCAGTGGATTTACATGACACCACAACACGCGCTGCCAATAAGTATTGGCTCAGAAGTTTAGCTTTTCTTCCCAATCTGGGACCGGAGCACCCAGGAGGATAGGTTCGGGTTCAAGTGGGATCACCGTTGGAGTAATGTCTGCAATCGTGGTTGAGCAATGTGACCAGAAAAATGTAACCTTCGGGCATGACTACCACATGTGATAGGAGCCTGGTTGTCCGCATAGTCTCCAGCAGGCGGGGCTCGAAACACGGTTCATATGATGGAACCGTAGGGGAGGGTAATACCACCGCAGTAAGAGTTTGTACGTGCATTCTATGTTTGTAATGCACAAGGATGATGAGTGGGTTCGCGACCATATGTCGACCCAATTCTGATCCGTTAATGTGTGCCCTAGGTCCGCCTCCCACTGGGCCATAGCGCGGGCCTTGGAGATAAGGAAGTCTCCCATGAAGCATTTCTATAGGGCCGAGATCCTTCCCCGGGCTGGAAGTTCTTGCAGAGTTAGTTCAAGGGAGGAGGGGGTGCATGTTGCGGCTTGCCGGGTTTACGGGTGGGTGCACCAGTGACGAAGCTGAATATAAGAGAATCTGTCCGATTACGTAAGCTGAAAAGTTTCTTTGCATTGTTCAAACGTTCGGGGGTGACCTTCCACAAATAGTTGGCCCAGTAATTCTAGGCCTCCCCAGATCCAATTCCTGAAGTTATGAGGGTCAGTTCGGGGGGCAAAAGAAGGGATCATGAAGACCGGGGGGAAGTCTTACGGAATCTTTTTGCGTCGTCGTGCCCAGTCCCATGCGTTCAGAGTGTGTTTTGTGTTTTTTAGCAGCTCGTTCCAACTCTGTCGAAGTTGAGGTGGTATATGCGGGAGAAAGCTTAGGGGGAGGGGAAGTCGAGATTGTTCAATCCCCACCCATCTGGGGCACCCCGAGGTCATCAACCAGGCATGGGTGTGGGCTAGCTGAGCCGCTATTTGGTAATTCTGTAGGTCGGGGACTCCCAGTCCTCCCAGCCGTGCGTTCCACAGCATCGTTCTCAGGGGGATCCTAGCTTTTTTGCCTTTCCAGATAAATTGAAGCAGTTTCTTTTGGAGACCCTGAAGGGTGGCTGGCGGAATCTTTACGGGTATGGTGGAGCAGGTGTACAGGAATCTGGGGAAAAGATTCAATTTGCTCGCCGTGATGCGCCCCATCAGGGAGATTTCTTGCGATGCCCATCTCTTCAAGTCTCTTTCTAGCTCGCGGAAAAGTGGGGGAAAATGTGCTTTGTATACTGTCTTGGGGTCTGCAGGGACGTGGACTCCCAGGTAGGAAATTGACTTCTCCTTCCATTGTATGGGACATAGCTAGGCTAGGGCCTCTCGGGTTCCAGGTGACAGGCCGATCCCCAAAGCCACTGATTTGTTACAATTAATGGAGAAGGCCGTGACTTTCCCATAGTTATCTATTTCTGCAAAGGGGTGACGCAAAGAGGAGGTGGTTTCCGAAAGGGTGAGCAGGACATCTGCGTAAAGGGCTATTTTATGTTTGGTAGGGCCAATCTGAGGGCCTTTGATATTAGAATTGGCTCTGATTCTCTGGGCAAAAGGCTCCATAGCTAAGGCAAAAAGCAATGGGGACAGCGGGCACCCCTTCCTAGTCCCACAGGTTAGCGGGATCGGGTTGGAAAGAGCGCCATTGACTCTAAGAAGAGTTTTCGGAGATTGATGGTTAGCCAAGACCATCTTCTAGAACAATGGCCCGATGCAGAAGGCTTCAAGAGTTTGACACATAAAGGCCCAGTCTACCTTCTTTTCCAGGGCCACCAGCACTAGTTTTTGAAAGTTCCGGACTGTGAGGTCGACCGGGTCTGGGGCTCTGCGGACATTGTCTCGCGTGGATCTGTTACTGATAAAGCCGGATTGGTCCGGGTGGATTATCTCGGGTAGAATGGGTGAGTGGTGGTTGGCCAGGATTTTGGATATGGGTGCTTTTTTAATATCCTTGAGAGTGCAGTCTGTGCCATTGGGTTACGGTTTGGCCCACCACTGGGTGCGTCTTGATACACACTGATATTTTTGCTGGGGGGATTGCTAGGATGTCTAGAGGTGTCAAGGGGGCCAGCAAAGTCGGTTCCATCCCTCTCTAGCAAGAGCCATCCTATGGGTTTAGCCACCGTTTGGCCCAGCATATCTGTGCGGCCTGATAGTAGCTGCGCCATGATGGTACCGCGAGGCCCCCATACGACTTGGATGCTGTGAGGACCCTTGAGTGCAATCCCGCTTTCTTGCCCCTCCAGAAGAATTTCGAGAAAGTGGTCTCTATAGTTTTGTACATCTTTGGGCTTGGGGCGCAAGGCAGCATCATAGTTAAATATATAAGTTTGGGCATCAAGTTCATTTTGATGGCATTGATCCTGCCAGTCAGACAGTGGTAGGGTGTCCCATTTATCCAGATCTGCCTGATACGATCCACTGTGTGGGGATAGTTGAGGTCCCGGAGGTCCTCCATGCGGGCGCTGATGTTGACCCCTGGATATTAGATGTGGCTTGTTTGCAGCCGGAACGGAGCCACCCCGCCTGGGTCCCAGGGGATGTTGTGTCTCAGCGGCAATATGTCGGACTTGGTCCAGTTTACCCCATACCCCGCCATCAGGCTGTATTGCTGTAGGAGGTAGGGTACTCTAGGGAGGGAAGTAGTGGGGTGTCGCCTATCTATAAGGGAAGATCATCGCAGTATAAAGAAACCCGGTGCTTGATACTGCCTCTCCACAGCCCCTGTCAATTTGTGTCGGTCCGCAGTATCACGGCTACTGGTTTGATGGACAGGGCATAGAGGAGGGGCGATAGAGGGCACCCCAGCGCATGCCAGAATGTAGAGCAAAGGGAGCCGATGTAAGGCTGTTAGTTGTTACCGTTGCCTCCAGGCCCGTGTATAAAAGGCGGATAAGATTGATCATCGGCAGGGGTGGGGTGGAGGCCAAAGTCCTCGAAGGCCAAGAACGTGAAATCCCATCCATTGGACTTTGTTGAAAGCCTTTTCGGCGTCGATTGTTAGGATGGAGTCTTCTTGACTTGTCTCACCAGCGATAACATGCAGCAACCGGCGAACATTGTCCCCCGAGTGTCATTTGTGGATGAAGTCTGTCCGGTCATCTTGTATCAGATGGGACATGACTGTTTCTATTTTTTGTGCCAGGCATTTTGGAAGGATCTTGACATCGGAGTTTATAAGTGATATGGGCCTATATGAGCCACAATGGTCTGCCAGCCTCTCATTTTTATGAAACACCACTATGTTGGCACTTAACATCGACTTCGGCAGTCAACCATTGATGTCCGCCTCTGAAAGTACCGCATGGAGTTTCGAGGCCATATCATCGGCCGCAAGTTTGTACACATCTATTGGGATACCGTTGGGGCCTGAGGCCTTGCCTGGATTCATGGCGTGGATCGCACTTTTGATGTCGGCCACTGTTAGCGGGGTGTCCAGTGTCTTGTATTGGGCTTGGGTAATTTTGGCCAGTTGGATTGAGCTCAGGAATCCCTGCATCGCCTGTGGGGGCTGCGGGTAGTGCTTCTGGCTTTGCGTATAGATTGGCATAGAATTCAGCGAATCTGCAGTTTTCTGTGTCCCCTACCACCAAGTTCCCCCTCCCAATCCCGGATTGAGATGATCACAACGGTTGCTTGGCGTTGCTTTAGGGCAAGCACCGGTTCCTGGTGTTTTCCAAATAGTATTTTTGGGACGAGCTTGAGAAGGATTTTTGGTGTCTATTGGTCATGGAGTCTTTAATGTCAGCTCGAGCCCTACGCAATTGTAGTAGTGTCTGTTGATTTGGTGCTTTCTTGTGATGTTTTTCTAGGGCTTCTAGCTTAGTCGTTAATCGGTGTTACTTGTCACGCCACTGCTTCATCTTGTGTGCCCATCTGGAAATGCACTGGCCTCTCAGGTTAGCCTTAGAGGCATCCCAGCATGCCCAGTTATTAAAGGAGGAGTTGATATTGGTGTCCCAGAATAATGACATGTCTCCCCCCTAATGAGTTCTACAAAGTCAGGGTACGCCAAGGCTCTCAAATTCAGACGCCAGTTTGGGGGGTTTCTGAGGAGTGTCTTGTAGAGTCAATCTGGTCTTAACGGGTGCATGGTCTGAGATGGTGGTGGGGAGTATGGCACATTCTTCAAGCGCATGGAGCATCGTGTCAGGGGCCAACCAGTAGTCTAAGCATGAGTAGCTCTGGTGTCTGCATGAGTAAAAGGTGTAATCT
Source organism: Ambystoma mexicanum (assembly GCF_040938575.1). Classification (NCBI taxonomy): domain Eukaryota; kingdom Metazoa; phylum Chordata; class Amphibia; order Caudata; family Ambystomatidae; genus Ambystoma; species Ambystoma mexicanum. Next base: position 1,099,403,214 of record NC_090937.1, read on the forward strand.
CTTTGTTTCCCGTGTTTGTTCCTCCACACGTCTTTCAGTCCCAGGTCCGTGAGAAGGGAGGTGAGCATGGTTAGCTTTTTCTTGGTCTGCCCGGGCCCAAGGGGATCGCGCTCTGTCTGTCGAGCACCGGGTCTAACCCACGTTAAGGTCTAACCCAACCAGTGTATGTCGTCTCATGAGTGGGGCGCAAACGGTGAAGGTGTGGGTGAAAGACAGGAGTGTCAGTTGTAGAAGCGTATATGTTAATGAGCGTGAGTGGGTGTTGATGTAGTAGGCCCTGTGCCAGGATGAACCTCCCCTCCCTATCCGCCAAAGTGTGCTGGATCACAAAGGGTACTTGTCTGTGTAACAGTATGGACACTCCTTGTTTGCCTCTGCAGGGTAGTGAGTGGTGCCCCAACCCAGCCCCTCTCCAGTTTTTTAGATTCCACCTCGTTAAGGTGGGTTTCTTGAAGAAAGAATGTATCCCGTGAAGGTCCCTCAGATGGTTCAGGTCCCGCCTGCGTTTTATGGGGTGGCCCAGCCTTTGCACTTTCAGGGTTATCAGGTTGATCTTCGCCATCAGCTTGTTGTGGGAGGCCTCTCTCCATTGATTGCCTCATGTGGGTCAGATCATGTATTGGTCGCTTTAAGGATAGTGTGATGGTACTGCACCCCCTGTGCTCGCGGTAGTCTTATTTGTGTCTTGATCCCGAGATAATACGTAAACTATAAAACTTAACTAAAACTGAGGGAAGTAATATTTCCCTTGTAACATTGGGGGCGGGAATGCCACACCCCATACCTGGCGAGAAAGCCTATGCATGGTCTTTCGGAGTGCTAGTCCTCGTGGCCGCATTCCTTCCCATGCATACCGAGGAGCTTCACGCCTGGGGCCTGGAGTCGTGCGGGCCATATGAGGTGCCTGGACCGGGTGGTATTGGCAGTGGCGGCTGTGAGTGGAGAGGGGGTGGCTACGCTCTATGCACGTTCCAGGCCTGGTTTGCATTGGTATGGCAGTGCTGAGAATTCTTGTAGCAATGTTTGTGGAGGTTCAGATGCCGGAAGGTCAGTCCGGCTCGGGGCCATTCATACAACTGAGCGTCCGCATCCATCTCTCCCAGATGTTGCTGTTTGTGAATGTAGGTCTGCAATGCAGTTCAGGGTCGTTGTTGTACTTCCAGCTTCGTGATCAATCGATGGGTTTGGGCTTGTTTCACGGTTCGTGGCAGGTCGGCTTGTGGGCGACACCTGGTGTGTTGATTCAGATCCCACCTGTGTTATGGCTCAGGTTGTGGGCTCCTTTCGACCTCGGTCGGGCCCTCTCCGGCCTCGGCCTGATCTTTACCTCCTGCCTTTGTTGCACGGCTGGTGGAATTCAGACGAGGATGTTGCTTGTGATGACGCCGGTCTCTGGTCGTTCTCCCTTGGATAGTCCGTTGTGACTAGGTTTTGGCGTTGTAGGAATCGCCAGGCGTCGTCCGTGTCGTCGTACGAGTGTGTCACGCTCACCTGAGTCTCTGCAGGAGCGATGAAGCCCTCTGGTTCCAGTTTGGATTTGTACTCCACCCGGGGGGGATGGGGAGGCTACCTATAAAGAGAGTGATAGGTTGAGGGTAATGCCGGAAGAAGGCCCTGGAAACCCCCATCCCTCCTTCACCCCTAAGTACTGGAATGCTGTGGTGGTGCTAGGAAAGAATGGCGCACCTTGTGGTTTAGTATGGTGGGCTCTCCATCCTACATCTGCAGGGGCGTTAAGGTCCTAGTTACACTCTGCGCAGGGTTAGCTTGTAGTCGCTGCGGTCACTGCCATGAATGGGTGGATGTCAGGTTACAGTGAATTGGCTGCTGTACTTCACTCTCCAGGATTAGAGTCCGGGAGTCAGTTACAGCACTGGTTCCTCTGTGCTGCAGGAGAGGCGGTGAACACAGTTGAAATCACTGTATCCAGTTCAGGTAAGTTCGGTTTTGCGACCTCTGAGTTGCTTCACTGGGTTAAGGTGTGCGGATTGTTCAGGTAAGGTTGTAAAGTTCGATGGAGTTTACACAGGAGATACGTGTCAAAGTTCTAACGTGTTTGCTCTGTTCTTTCCCCTTTTTTGCAGGTCTCCAGGAGTTGCAGTGGAGCCGGATGACGAACGGCGGCTGAAGAAAGGCAGAGCGGGAGCTACCCGAAAACTCAGTGCTTCTGGTGGAATCAGCTGTAGTACTGCGAATGGTTTTACAGGACAGCATGCGATCGCTGTAGATGTAAGTATGAAAGTGCAGAGCTTCAGCAGCGATCTGACTTCTTCTTTCCTTCTTCTTTCAGGTACTTAGATAACTCAGGAGAGCGCTTGGGAGGGGCGCAGGGCTGCTAAACGATGGTCGTTGAATGCAGTCCAGGAATAGGTAAGCGTGTGCCTCAGGCTACAAAATGCACACGAAACATGGTTCATTCTCTGGGCGTGGCTTATATAGGCAGCCACGCCCACAGACTAGAGCGTGCAGCACAAAACTGGACTGGCACCAAAGAACCCATGTTGGTAGAAACAGGAAGTGTCAAAACTTATGGGCGCTGGGATTCCTATGGGATGAAATGAATATTGTTTTGTTCCTGGCTTGCCAGGCCTTCACCCACAACGCTCCTGCTTGCCCTTCCCTTCTACCACTGTGAATTGGAAACGGAAATAACCTTGATGTGTGATTCGGACCTGTACCCATGACAGAGTGCCAATGGCGGTCTATTTGAACACACCATACCACCGGGAATTTCAGGTAGTGTCTAACATCCTGGCCCCTTAGTGCTTCATATAGGGGGTTAAATCCCTTCCACCGGCTTGAGACCTCTGCAGAGCAGTCATTGAATAATCTGATGGGCACCCCTCCGATTTTGACCTGCCCAACCTCTCTGTACGCCTTCAGGATCATTGTGTTGAAAGTTTAGCCGCCTCAGCATGATTGGTTGCGGGCCTTCTCCCGTCGGCGGTTTCGGGATTGGTTCCCTATGCATCCTTTCTATTGTTGGTTCCCAGGGATTCTCGATATGGAGCACATCCTGCAGAAAATTGTACATGAAAGTCTCCAGGGCGGACCCTTCTGCATTCTCTGGGAGGCTGATCATGGGGAGATTGTTGCGCCTGGACCTGTTTTCCTTGTCCTCCATTTTGGCACGAGACGTTGGACCTCCCTGGGTCGCCATTGAGCCTTGGTTGTCCTCTAGCGAGCGAATGTGTTGCTCGTTGTCCGGCGCCCTCTCTGCCTGGATATTTAGTCTCGCCTGGACATCCTGGAGGTCTCGTCTAATGTCTGGGACTGTCGTGTTGGTTTCTTGAGTGTGTTGTCTTATCAGTTTCATCTCTGCCAGGATGGCTTGGAGCTGCGACGGAATATCCATTGCCGTCTTGCATCATATGGTTCCCTTTGGTGCGGGATCTGCGGTGTTCTGTACTCCTGGTGGTCTTTTTCGAGGGCTGTGGGGCCCCTGACTCTGCAGAGAGGGCGATGTTTTGGGGCGAGTGGGCCTAGGCCGCTTCCAAATTTTGCCGTCACCGCCGTGTATGGGCCACTTGTCTTTTCAGGGTTCCGCGACAGGTGTGCCATCACTGTGGGGTGGTATCAGGTTGTGGTCCGGCGAAGGGTGGGCCAATGGTGGGTCTTTAGAGGCTGCTGAAGGAACCTTACGATGTTAGTGTCCCAAGCATGTGGGTTTTGGGGTCGGCGCACCTCCACTGCGGTCGGTATACCAAAGTATAAAAGTCGTGCCGGTTGGCGTCTGGTCGGTCCCCTTGACTGCAGAAGGTGCAGGGGCTCCTTGATAGTGTTCGGTCCTCTGGGAGTGCCTGGTTGTTCACTGCCACCGGAGGGGAAGTGGGGCCTGTGGGGCCTGCTGTCTGGGGTCCCAGCTGTCAGCAGGTGTGCAAGGGGCCCACCGGGTGTTCAGAGGCACAGTCGCTGCGGTACTTCTTTCCCCACTTGTCCCCTTCCCCAGCTGTGGGCTCCAGCGTGGTAGGTTCCGTAGGCTGGTTGCCCTTCAGCCATATATAGCTCCTCTCTTCCCTAGGCGGTGTTTCCTAACCCTTCGGTGGCCTGTCTCTGGCGGTGTCGGGCCTGCGTGTGTACAGAGATGGCCAGGGGCACACCATGGTAAAGAGCTGGGGGGGGGGGTCTTCTCTGCAACCTGTTGTGTCTTTCACCCCAGAGTGGGGAGGGCCCAGGGGTGCGACTCCCTGTGCCTCGTGATTCAGTCGCCACTGGGGGGGGGGCCTCTGGGTCTCTGAACGGCCCACCCGAGGCCCGGACCCGATCTGCGCTCACCCCACCCCCCACACATGCCAACCACCCCTCTTAGCTTCTCTTCACCTCTGTGCCCTGCCGAGTCTGGTTGCTGGCTCTGCGTCTCGTTTTCAATGCAGAGTCGGTGCTGGGTACCTGCCTGCCTGTTGTCGTGGGGGACACCGCGCAAGAAGCCCCTCTGGCCCCTCCGTGTAAGGCGTGCTGCATGACTTGCGGCCCCTCCTCTCAAGCCTCATTCAGGGGCTGGGTTTTGCACCGGGTCCGCGTGTCAGGCCCGCGGCTCTGGTCAGCGAGAATAGGTGAAGGAGCGCCCGGGCAGCCCCCAGAGCCTTGCATGGTTAGATGGCATCTGATAAGGATCACTGTTGCCTGTTTGCTCTCTCTCTGGGGGGCAGAGCTAGTAACCTGTGCAACTTCTTCGTTTCGGATGGCCACTGGGCGCCCTTCTGTTAATTTCCCCCAGTGGGGGCTGTTGCGCCTCCTGCTCTATTGGTTCGGGTCCAGGCGTGCGGCAGGTGAACAGCCAGGCGAGGGGGCTGGCGACTCAGTTCTTCCCGTGCTGTGGGTTCGGCCCCCATGCTATCACCGGGAATGGGGCAAGTTCAGGTCTGGCGGGGGGGGCAACCAGCTTCTGCACCGCCTTTCTGTCCGGGTTGCGTGCCTGTGGGGGAGTGCTACCATGCAGCCCTAAGGTGCGGGCATGTGTCGGTGGTGTCGTATGACATCGTAGCTTTGGTGTAGGCCGCCACAACTTTCAGGGCTGGCGTCGGCGAGTGTCTTTAACTCGTGGTTTCCATTTTCAGCAGCATTCCGGAGGCCGTAGGGAGTGATTTACATTGCGCGATGGCAGCCTCACACAGAGCTTCAGAGACCTGCGGCCTTCGTTCGGGCTCTCGAGCACCCCATCCCCCACGCGCAAACAGTTTTGAAGTTAAGAATGCTTGAACACTTAAGGGCAATTAAAAACAGAGATATAAGATATCCCATGGCTATGCATTTCTGGGAAAAACATCAAGAAAAAGATATAGAGAATATCAAGTTCTTGGGATTAGAAAAAGTACCGGCACCAATGAGAGGAGGGGACGGAGAAGCACTTCTGAGAAAAAGAGAAGCCCAATGGATCTGCCTTATGGACACATGCAACACAGGCCTGAATTCGGACAATGAGCTGTTCCATTGGTTATAACTCTAACACTCGACACCAATTATAAACACTTTGAAATATTGATTGTCAACAACTTACAATACCTTTTGCAAATGTTAATTATCCAGTCTGCTATTATACAGAAAATGGGTATAAGAATGTTCCAATGATTACAATTCTATTGTCTTGACACCAGTCATTATTGTTTTGTTATACTGTATGCCAGCAATCTACTATACTTTTAGTGAGTGACAATTACCCAGTCTGCTTTTTTACAGAAGATGGGTTTATAGAATATTTCTTCCTCATAAAATCTAATGCGTTTGGCAACAAGTGGGAGTAATCGGAATAATCAAATACGCTGGTCATTTCACGTATGATTACCCAAAATAAATCCAATATAAAGATTGGGGGAAAATAAGTAATCCATCATAAGTAAAGATTTTTATGCTCTGGGTAAATAAGGTAGCAAAAATAAGCACGCATTTACAGTTCTACAAAAGAACAAGCTACTTGCTTACCTGGTAACGTTCTTTCGATGGGATGGTCCGACGTATTCCATATCTGACATGTAATGACCACAGCTGTGCTGCTTCGGAAACTTTTAAAAAATGTTTTTATTTTTTTTTTTCCTGCGTCGATGCGCCATCGTCGAAGGCCTCCTCCGACGTCATCCGATGTGATAAGTAGGACGCACGACGCCCGTAGCCTCAGTTGTAGTTTTTTCCCCCAGAACGTGTGACACTAGTCAACTGCCAGTCAGACACAAAGCCTTGCGGAACGTAAGCTGCAATCGCAAAAGAAATTCTGCAGCGGGGAAGGCAGGGCGGGAGCGATATGGAATACGTCGTCGGACCATCCCATCGAAAGAACATTACCAGGTAAGAAAGTAACTGTTCTTCGAGGGGATTGGGTCCTCCAACGTATTCCATATCTATGACAGACTCCCAAAGCAGTAGCAGAGCAAGGAGGAGGGAAAGAATTTAGAATCAAAATTTAGAATAGCCAATCAAATAGCAGAGCAAAGGACCGCCTTGCCAAAGGCCAGATCCTGTGCTCGGATGGAATCGAGGGAATAGTGACGTACAAATGTATGTACTGAAGCCCAGGTGGCTGCATCACAGATGTTGTGAATAGGAACACCCCTCTGCAGGGCAGTAGACACAGCCATACCCCTGGTAGAATGGGCCCGCAAGCCAGCCGGTGGGTCCTTACCCACCAAGCGGTAGCACTCCGAGATGGCCAAAATAATCCAGCGAGACAAAGTCTGTTTCGTCACAGCTTGCCCCAAACGCTTTTCAGCGTAACCAATAAAGAGTTGATCGTCCACTCTGACCCGGGACATGCGTGAAACATAAAAACTTAAATCTCTCCTCGGATCAAGCCTCTGGAGCCTCTCCTCTTCCTTACCAGGATGCGGAGGAGGATAGAATGCCGGAAGAACAACCTTCTGGGCCAAATGAAATTCCGTCACTACCTTCGGAAGAAAAGAAGGACGAACTCTAAGGACAACCCTGTCCTTGTGAAATACAGTGAAGGGTGGCTTAACTGAAAGTGCCTGTAACTCACTCACTCTGCGAGCGGAAGTAACCGCAACTAAAAACACAGTTTTCAGAGTTAACAGCCTCAAAGGGCAAGAATGTAAAGGCTCAAACGGAGCACCCATAAGAAACTTAAGAACAAGGTTTAAATCCCAACCGGGCACCAGGAAAGGTGACGGAGGGAACACATTAGTGAGCCCTTTCAGAAACTGTGAAATTAAAGGGATTTTAAAGTAAGAACACTCTTCAGACGAGCGCTTAAAGATGGACAGCGCCGCCAGGTAACCTTTAATGGTACCCACTTGCAAGCCCCTGTGGGCCAAAGAAAGTAAAAAGGACAGAACCATGGGGATGTCACATGCAAAAGGATCCACATTCTGAACTCCGCACCAGTCGCAGAACTTACGGCAACGGTACAGAGACTTTGTTGCTGGCCTTCGGGCCGAAAGCAACACCTCCATCACGTCTTCAGGGAGGTCCCAATCCCTATACCTCAACCTTTCAGAAGCCAAGCGTGAAGGTTGAGGGATCTGACCTCTGGATGGAGAACCTGACCCCCTCCCGTGAAAGCAGATCGTCTCGGTAGGGAAGATGACGCGGAGGGCAGATGGACAAGTCGAGAAGGTCCGGGTACCACGTCCTCCGAGCCCACGCCGGAGCAATGAGGATCATCCGGGAACCGAACTTCCGTGACCTCCGCAGCACTTGCGGGATGACGGGGACTGGAGGAAACGCGTACAGCAGCGGGAATGACCACTCCACCACGAACGCGTCTCCTAAGGCTCCTTTTGGAGGAAATTCCCGTGAGCAAAACCTTTCGCACTTCCGGTTGACACTGGAGGCGAAGAGATCCACTTGAGGGGTCCCCCAAAGGGCGAAGATCTCCAGGAGAATCTCCTGAGCCAACTCCCACTCGTGAGAGATCGTGCTCTGCCTGCTCAGAGCGTCCGCCGTCACGTTTTCGTCTCCGGCCAGATGAACTTCCGAGATCGAAACTTCCTGCTGGATGGCCCAGAACTCGAGCTGCATCGCCTCCCTGCACAGAGGAAGTGACCCTGCCCCCCCTTTTTGTTGAAGTAGTGCATGGCCACTGTGTTGTCCGTCAGGATCAGGACACTCTTTCCTCGCACAGTCAGCAGAAAAGCCTTCAGGGCTAGCCTGACGGCCCTCAGCTCCAACAGATTGATATGGAGTCTGGACTCCGACGGAGACCAACGACCGCTGACTGTCGGCCCGTTGGCATGAGTGCCCCAACCCGTGAGGGATGCATCCGTCACGATCGTCACCTCCGGCCAGGGAAGCCAAAATGGAGCCCCCTTCATCAAGTTGCCTTCGACGGCCCACCACAGAAGGTCCCGGCCGACCGAGGGCGGCACCTGAACCGGGTCCGACATCCTGCCGGAGGACTGCGACCATTGCGTCTTGAGCGCCCACTGCAAAGATCTCATCCGCAGGCGAGCCTCTGGCACCAGAAGAATGCAGGATGCCATGAGGCCGAGCAACCTCAAGAACTCGAACGCTGGGAGCGTCTGGGCATGCTGAAACTTGTGCACCATCTGCTGAATGTGAAGAGCCCTCACCTGGGGAGGAAAACACTGCCCCAGGGAATTGTCGAGCACTGCTCCGATGTACTGGAGCCGCTGTGTTGGCGTCAAATGGGACTTCTTTAAATTGAGGGAGAAGCCCAGCCTGTGAAGGGAGTGGCAGGTGCCAGACAGATGATCCAGGACTTGGTCGGGAGAGCTCCCCCTGATCAACCAATCGTCCAGGTAGGGGTAGACGTGAATCCCCCCTTGCCTGAGATGCGCTGCCACCACCACCATGAGCTTGGTGAAAACCCTCGGGGCGGAGGTCAATCTGAACGGCAGGACCCGAAACTGAAAGTGCGAGTCGCCAACCGCGAACCTCAGGTACTTCTTGTGCTTGGGATGGATCGGCACATGGAAGTTAGCATCCTTGAGGTCGAGTGACACCAACCAGTCCTGAAGCTGAAGGGCCTGGAGGACTTGAGAGAGCGTAACCATCTTGAACTTGTCCTTCCTGAGGAGTTTGTTCAAACCGCGCAAGTCCATGATGGGTCTCAATCCCCCGTCTTTCTTCGAAATCAAAAAATAAGGGGAATACCATCCCATGTTCCTCTCCGCTACAGGCACCAGTTCTATGTCGCCTTTCTCCAGCAGGGCTTGAATTTCCTGCGCAAGGAGCGGGTCCGGACCCTGCAAAGAGAGGTTCCCCGGTAAATTGTCGCGAGGCCTGTGCCGAAAGGGAAGACAGTAGCCGTGGGTTATGATCTCCAGAACCCACACATCTGAAGTAATGGCTTGCCACTCTACAAGATGCTGCGCCAGCCTTCCCCCAACCGGCGAACCATGGGACATGGCCTCATGACTGAATGGGAGCGGCTGCGGCGTTACCTGAGGGCAAAGAGGCAACTGCCCGAGTGGCCTTGGCACCACGGGTACCCTGTCCACCTCTGGTACCCCTGCGTTGGCCTCTTTGACTGCCGGCTCCTCTCGCTTTACTGAAGGAGTAATAGCGAAAGGAACCACCCCTCCACTGCTGTCCCCTAGGACGAAAAGGCGGAGGTTGGCGAACTGCAGCGCCCAACGACTTCGCTGCAGCTTTTGAGGTCTGCAACCTCTCAAGGCTCTCGTCAGCCTTGCTGCCAAAAAGGTGTTCACCATCAAAGGGCATGTTGAGGAGCCGGGACTGCACATCAGGAGCAAACCCCGACTTCCGCAACCAGGCAAACCTGCGTATTACGGTGCTCGCCGCCATGGACCTACTGACGCATTCAGCTAAGTCCAAACCCGACTGAACGGACTCACACATGGCATCCTTACCATCCTGGACCATAGCAAGGAAACCATCCCGTTCGTCCCCTTCGGGAATATGTTCAGCCGCTAATGCAATACAGTTCCACAGAGTGTGTGTGAAACGAGACAAGGCACAAATGGAGTTGGCCGCCTGAAGCGCCATACCACCAGAAGAAAACACTTTCTTCGCCCAGCCATCAAAACGGTTGTCGTCCCTATCAGGAGGGATGGTAGATCAGTTGGGGGACCAACATCAAGGATGTCCGTCAGATCATCCTGCACAAACTCCCCTGGGGGAGCAGACCATCCCAAGTACTCAGAAACCCTAGCCATAAGGCGCCGGTACAAGGAATCGGCATGAAAGCCAGGCTCAGGCCTACAAAACTCCACCTCCGGAGAGGTGTCCAGTCCACTGGCATCATGCAGTGACTGTCTCAAATCGTCAAACTGACTATGGCCCGAGACAATTTCATCTGGAACCTGACTAGGAACCAGGTCATCAGAATCCTCATCCGCCTCTGAAATATAGTCCATGTGGCGAAAAGAAGACACCAGAGAGTGCTTGTTCTTAACCAGAGCCTTCCTAAGGGGTTCTCCTGTGCCACGGGGTACCTCCGACACGAAAGGCGTCGATGGCGTCGAGCGAATCGGCGCCGGCGTCGAGAGAACCGGCATCGGCGCCGAGAGGATCGGCGCCGAGGAAATCGACGTCAGATGCAGCGCCTCCAGCATCGGCGGCGTCGACGCAGCCCTCGAAGCCGGAGCCCCGAGCGTGTCCCTCGACGACCTGAGCGTCGACGTCTTCGACGACTTCCTCGGAGCCGGAGCCTCGAGAAAGCCTGTCGACGCCCTCGACGCCTCAGACGTCGATGTCTTCCTCGAAGACCTAACAGGTGCATGCGGTCTCGAACACGTCGAGGACCGAGACCTGGAACGGGTACGTCGAGAACGAGTCTCCTTGTCCGAACTGGACCTCTCCCGTGACTCGTGCCAACCACTCTTGCGAGCGGTGTCTCTCAACCTCTCACGACCGACCCCACTCGGGGGCGCGGACGGCTTAGTACCCTGCGATTCAACAATCGCCAGCATTTTCTTCCCGAAGGAAGCCCATTCCTCCGGCGTCGCACGGTTGGTGGGGTAAGCGATGTGCCAGGCAGAGTCCTCCGAAGAGGACCTGGAAGACGACCGGTGTCGGAGCTTCCGAGAATGCCTCGAAGAGGCTGAGGAGTGGCGAGACCGACTCCTAGAAGGAGACCCACGAGACTTCCGACGATGACGCAGAGAGTCACCCCTCGAATCATCCGTCGAAAGCCCCGCAGACTTCGACTTCCTGGGCTTGGACACCCGACCTACCGACAACAACTTCTTACGTTCGCGTAAGGCTTTGGACGTGAGCGACTGGCAGTCGATACAGTCATCCGTGTCGTGGGCCTCCCCGAGGCACCAGAGGCAGGCGTTGTGCGAGTCCGTCACCGACATCTTGGACCCACACTCCCCGCACTTCTTGAATCCCGGACGCGAAGTAGAAGACATCTTCACACGAAGGATTTTTCACAAAACGAACAGGTTCGAAGAACCGAGAAGAACAGAACTCCAAAGAGTCAAGGTGTTAACCGAGATTCACGAAGCAACACGTTCGCGGAAAAAACGGAACTGAGGCTACGGGCGTCGTGCGTCCTACTTATCACATTGGATGACGTCGGACGTCGGAGGAGGCCCTCGACGACGGCGCATCGACGTCATTGACGAAGGACGCAGACGCCGAAAAAAAGAAAAAAAAAAAAGTTTCCGAAGCAGCACAGCTGTGGTGATTACATGTCATAGATATGGAATATGTCGGAGGACCCAATCCCCTCGAAACACTAACAATAAAATGGCTGATGTGCAAAAACGTCATGATGGCATTGCGTATTAAGACGCAATGACGTCATTACGTTTGCGCAAAATTCATTCTCTGCAGTTCGCGGATCTGCGACTGAGGAGACAAATGCGTCCCTGAAGTTAGAAGGTAAGAAAGTTAGCATTTTCTTGGAAAACATAACCATTGTAGCGAACCTATCTTTATTTATCTAAGCTAAAATCAGTAACCATTGTGCTACATTAATGTAAGTAAAACTATTGGTGGGGAAAGCTAGATAATTCTCTAAACAAAAAAAGTATATGGATTATCAGTATATCAGACAAAGCTATAAAGGAAAAAATATAAGAAAACAAATACCACAAAGAAATAAGGAAATGGGCAAGTCATGATCTAATAAACGTACAATATTCTCAGATTATAAAATATGATAATGTGACATTGATTGAAATGTTACAAATGAAATATTATTTGCCTTTAGATTCTCTCCGGAAGATTCATGTAAACACATCGTGAAACACATGTTGAGAGTTAACATTTGAATTCTATAAAGGCTGGCAATAAGAACAAATATATCATAGCAAATGATTGAGACACAATTATGAAGTTGTGAACAGTCATATGTAACCAACCAAAGTCAATACTACAACTCTGGGGAAAATATTTGAGGAAAATAAAGAGATAAAATGACTTTCAAAAAAGAAAAAGTGAAGTAGTCTCATTTCAAAAAAAGTTTATACAAGCAAAGTTGGTGCACATCAGAAAGATACCAAACACAGAATTAAGTTTCACTGTGCACTAATGGTCCAGTGGGGTCACCCTGCAGGGTGTAATGCTGGATGTGACCCAATTTCGCCAGTATATGTCAGCTTGGGAGACCCAGAATGTGCATGGAGGCTAAATTTACCTCCCCTAAAACATGTTTTATCCCCCGGCAGGGATTACATCGGTCCTAGAAGCATCAATCACTGCCAGCAATTTAGTTCATGAGCATGCTTCACACGCGCACTGTTAGGCATGCTGATTTGGGGCATGGTACCTTCCAACAGCCTGTGCTAGCTGACTGACGTGCTTCCCAGCCTTTGCACACTTATGTGCAGCCTCTGGAGCATATGCAGGCTCGAATCCCACGTCGACGGGGCTCTGACACAGTCGGACGCAGCGCGCCTCCACCAGTGCTTGCACTAGCGGGTCAGATGTCAATTTCGTCGCCAGTGTCAGGTTTATGTATAATAACATTCCCATCCACCCGCACAGCACCATACCCATGCAATGAGGCACGGCCACCAAGCTGCAAGACGCACTTCTTTATTGCTTGCACTGCAACATGGAACATTGACTGCCTCCTCCCCTTCCACCCACCCTGCTCCACATGCCTTCCGGTGCCCTCCTCTAACAGCGGATCATGCACATGATCAGAGGGACATCACATCGTGGTTAACATTCTCTGATTTAAACTTGAAAAACGTGTACAATTAATTTAATCGGCTACCTGAGAAATCGTAAACACACGCCAGGCATTTTTCGGTGCATGGCTCAAAGAACCCTTGCAGAGCACAGTGGTAACTGGGATAAGTTTTCAAAAGCCAAATTGAAGAGTTTCATGTGTGCATTTTTCTCCAACCTACTGCTGCGGTCTCATTGTGCACTCCATCCTCTGGGAAGAACAGCCACTGTTCCAGTTCAGCAGTTACTAATGGTTACAAAGGTAGGTTACATTAGTCTGGCGAAGATGGTAAAAATGTTTTAGGTCAGATTGAATAGGTTGTAAAGAAGAGGATGAACGAATTGGAAGAGAATTCCAGTGGGAGCTAGTAAAGCAGAGGAATGAAAATGAGACAGAGCACAGGATGGCTTAGGATCAGTCTGAAGGTCTAGTTTTTGTGCACATAACACAGGTGGGGGGTATAAAGGGAGATAAGAAATAGAAGAGGGAGCAAGACCATGAACACATTTGAAGACGATGGTGAAAGAGAAGTCGAGACTCTAACGAGAGCCAGGATAATGAATGAAGTGAGGCCGAAGTAGAGAAGTAAAGAGGAAGACACAAGAGTGCAGATTGAAAAGGGGAACACCGATAGAAGAGGAGCAAATTGGTAGGTGGGGGTAGGGCTAAAAGAGACAAGAACAGTAGAAAGGACTTGAGAAAATAAGTGCAGTGATTACCACTTAAGTCGGGTTGAAGGAAAGTAGGGACTTGTAATGATGTTAGGATGAAAGCGACAAATGTAAATTAACAGATGTGAGAGGAAAAGGAGAGAGACTGGTTGCAGGTAACTTCAATATTACAGACAGAAGTTGAGAAAAGGTGGGGGGAAAGGGGAGAAGTGGGCGCATATGGGAAGGGATTAATAGTATGGGATTGGAACAAGAGCACTTTCGTCTTCAGGGGAAGAAAGGAAGAGTGCATCCTAGAAAGAGGCAAGCAGATAGGGAGGGAATGCAGGCTGTCAAAAAAGGAGATGAAGATATGGGAGTCATCCGTGTAGAAATGAAAAATGGACTGTGTAAATGATGGAGTAAAGAGGAGAGGTGAAGAGGGCCAACGACTGAACCTTGAGTGCCAAATGAAAATGGGAGCAAAAGAAATGGGTGTCCAGCCCAGGAGATTGAGAAGGAGCAATTGGACAAATAAGAACAGAACCATTGTAGGACAGAGTTGCCGAAACACAAGCAAGAAAGTATGTCAAGAGTCTCAGGGATTGTTTGCGCAAACCTAGCACCTCCACCCACTTCCAGTGCTGCCTGCCATATGCTAGGTTTGGTTGCTTTCCCTATAGAGTAATATACCCTTCACTGACCTGTAATCCACCTACAACATTTGTAAAGGAAGTACAATGGTGAATGTAGAGTTGGGGAAGGACATGGGACTTGATAGCCTAGTTACATACTTCAGACATTTTTTACTTGAACAGAAAATGTGCCTAATTCAGGTTTCTCTGTAAGCTTAACGTCAATTCTCCAAGTATGACTATTTAATTCCACAGGTGCATGATAACTGCAAGACCTGTGTTAAGTTTGTGCCTTTTTTATCGTCACCTTAGCTGCCGCCCCCACCCTGTTATGGCGGGCCACGTTCATTCAGTACTAGCTAACGGCACTCTACATGCCGGGACTTGCTGGCCGATATTTACTGTGCCAAGGGAAACTGCAAATCCTAGAATTTAGTTGACCAAAAATCCAGGACTGCCTGCTGGGTAACCTCCGGACTTGATGTGGGTTCAGAGCCAATACTGAAGTACTCAGGTTTTAGACGGCTAACATGGCTTGTCTCTCCTGTATGACGTCATTCTGTTTGCGTAAGCATCTTTCATACAGAAGCCTTCCAAGAAACATCACAATGGCAGTGACTGGGAACAAGTGGGGAGGAACAGGGAGAGCGTACATACTAGTGTACTCTGTTGGAACGGACTTGGTGCTCCATACTTTTTTGAAGAGATGTACTGGCTTTGAAAATCAATTTGCGGAAAAGCCCAACCTACAGTTTCTGACTCACTAGTTGGTTATCTGTTGCTCCCTTGTCTTAGTTGGCTCAACGATCAATGAAGCCTCCCACTGTTGTACTGGGCCAAAGCACACAACCTTAGTTGATTTCAGAGCTCATCACACTGCGCAACAGCTTGTGGTTTTGGACTGGGACTCTAGAAATGATCACACGTTTCTTGACATAACATTGTTCTTTGTCTATTGTGAGTTATCCAATTGTTACATCCATCTGTTTGATTATGAATTCCTCAAATCCGAGACAAATGGGGATTTTGCGTACATTTCCCTCCATTAACGTGGTTGTTTTCTGTTTTAATACGACATTTGCTGGTTTGTTGCCGGGACATGTGGGTGTTTCAGCTGCATTCATTTTTGTTGCCAGCGGACGAGCATAGCATCTTTATTGTTTTTCCATGATCTGCAGCACAATGTTGCAATTCACTTTCCAAACATTTCCTGTGGAAATGGTTCAGCGGGTTGCGTCCTATCTCTGTAACACGGGATTGTCAACAACATGGAACTGCCAGATAAAAATATCCCACGGTGGCTGGGGTGGGGGCTGATTTGTGTATTGGGTTTTAAAGTTTAAGAAGAATTTACATTTATATCAAACTGCTCCGATAGGCATTTTCCCAAATGATTCTTAGTATTGTTAGCCTTGACCTGCTATTATTTTTGCTGGAAGCAACTCTTTCTTTTTGTCCAATTTTATTTAATTTTGTTGGCAGAGGCTGCCCGTTGTGCCGAGTTGACGGGTGAACGCAAGCATTGGTGGTAAGTGACCAATTACTCAACTTCCTCCCTTGGTTGAATAGGCACCTCACTTTTGACCTGCGTACACTACAGATAAAATAATGGAGGCGAAAGATGCCAAAAAAAGGTCAAATTATACGGAAACGAGCCACACCTGGTTCTGGACTGTCAGGAGCTCTAGACCCAAACGGCATACTGACGGTTCTATGATTTTGAAACTGGACAAAATACATATCTGAGCGTCTAAGCGCTACACTCATTCAGTTGAAAAACAGACTGGAGCGAAGCAAACGCAGACTACTAATGAGAGGCGATTCAAATAGGTGTACCAAAAGAAATAAATATATAGGCTAAACCATATTACAAATACATTTGCACATATTTAAATGTTTTTTGGATATGGAGGAAAGCATTGCTTGAAGGAGCAGGGCCATAACATGCGCTTCTTTACGAGTTGAAAGTAACATGGCTTTTCTACTGATCTCTGGGCTAAATCATAAAAGTGCTAAATTTTTCTGCAGATAACCCAATAGGTATACTTGTTTTTATTGTTTATATCAAAAGTGGGTTTTGAGGTACCAGTGATAGTTGACTTGATTATTTTTCATTAGTGTTGGGCCTCCCCGTCCTCCCTTGCCTCACACAATTCTTGTTGTTGTAAGCGTTTTTGTCACAAGTATTTATTGTGGGGTGTTTGTATTGTTTAATGTTAACGGCTCTCCTTGCAAATAAGGCAGCATTCCACTAGGGGAAGAGTGATGCTCGATGTATTAATTTACTTTCTTTTTTTTAACCTTAAATATTGCTGATTGGTCCGAAGAGTGAACGGAGGATAGCACAGCAGCAATGTGATGGTCTTGGGAGCAAGACCACGCAGAGCAACATCCGTGCTTAGAAGCCAAACTCTGATATTAAATGCGTTATAAAAAAAACAATAAAATAAATAAAGATGATGATGATCAGTTAGCCTGCCAGTAGATGTTGCGACGGTGGGCTTTGTTCAGTAAGATTTCGGAGCTGGATTGTGAGTTCTCTGATGATGGTTGGAACAACTAGGATTGTATACCCTAATTGCTTGGTGGTCTCTACCTCTTGTGCATCCAGAACCGCGGTGTGCTCGTTCAGCCTGAGTTTCTAATGAAAAGATTTCGGACTGACGGTCATAGCTGCTATCTGGGTTCATCTTTTGGCCAAAAATTATTCAATAGCGTCAGATCCTCCAAATGAGATTGTGTTGAAAGCTTGTTACTCAGAAACCCATAGAGAACTCCATATTGGTATTTATTTGCTGAGCATCTCCAACAGAAATTAATTATAGTGATTACATGCATGGGTTAATTAAAGATGGCTTGCACGTGTGGCTGTCAAGGAAAATTGCTGCTTGTTGAGATGATGGTGAAGGAGACATTGCAAAATAATTGCACCTGGAGACCATGCGCTGTGCAACCACCACTAGGATAATATAACATAGATTATTATTCATAACAGTCTGTGGGCAGTCCATGGATTCCTTGTGAACTACTCTGAGCAAGCAGGGATATCCGTGATGGCTCAGCTCTAATGCCATGCTCTTGGATTTGAAGGTTGTGATATCCGATCAGTATTGTTGAGGGGCTAGCTCTGGTGGCAGCTGTTAAGCTACTGCCCTAGGGTTACCGGGGATAGGATGTATGCACCTCCCCTCTCTGTGTGGGCAGTAATGTGAAAGAACAGACAGTAAATGTGAAGATAATTCTGAACTTGCAGCCCTCTCTGAAATTGCCTAAAAGCCATAAGGGAAAGGGTGGGGTTTTCAAGAAGTTGGGTACATTGGGACATGACTGGAGAGCTCATCTGTTTTGTAGAGAGCGGAGGTGGTCAGTGTGTGCCTTACTCTTTTGTTATCTTCCTTAATGGATGCATGTGCCCCTCCTTTGTGCGCCGAAATAGTGAACGAGCTGCAAAGCTTCCTAGTTGCTACAAACACCCCTAGATGCTCTCAGTCTCGGGGCATCCCTGAACTCCCACTGAATACTTATGCTCCAGTCATAGACTCATGCCACGAACTATAGTGGTTGTGTTCCCAACTCCAGAAATGTCTCCACTTTACAGCATTTGTTGTGACTTTTCGAGCTATAGCAAATGTTTCTCCATTTCTAAAGGCTCTGTTTTTCAACAACAGGTGATATAGAGAGCCTGTTTTATTTCCATGCTCCATTCTTTTTTTTAAAAAAAACATACAAGCAAAGAGCATTTGATGCACAATAGGGACTATTTTCTTAAGAGTTTACATTTTGAAATTGTATCCCTCAGTAAAAACAAATGAAACACATTTTTCTACAATAGGAGCCATAGTTCCGTGCTGCAATAGTTGGTAACCAAAGATCTTAGTTAACACAAAGCTCATATTGTGCTTTTGTATTTTTCTGCTATACACCATCTGTGATTCTGAAAGTTTTCCTGTGCCACCTACAAATAGGGAGAAATGGCGTACGAGGAGGGACACAATGCATGTAGGTGTTTGGTTATTTGCCCACCCATTGACTGCCCATGGCCATGCAAATCCCTATGGCCAATCTGAACAAGTCCCTGCCCCTCCCACCCAAAACTCCTTCTCATGGCAACTCTTTGAGCTCGCTTACCCCTTAAGTGCCAAGGGCGAGGTATCTCGTCCTTGGGATTACCTCCCTGTTGCCAAGGACGTGATACCGCGTCCTTGGCACTTAAGGGGTTAATGAAACAGAAAACATTACAAGGCATTGAATGGCAAAATACCAAAATCACCAAAAAAGGCCTTGGCACTGGGGGGAAACCCCGTGGCAGTTAACAAGCGTTACCATCAATATACCTTCATTTTATCTTTTTGAATGAAGGCTTACGAGGCCTTACCACTCCCAGGGACCTGACTTCTATCCTCTGCCCTACCTCAACTCATTTTGTCCTGACTCTTCTCGGCGCCATGCCACATGCCAATTCCACCTCTGACTGCGACAGGTTTTCCTTTTCAGGGTCTCACCCCCACCCCCTTCTGGGGCAGTGTGGACCCTCTCATTCCTTCCTCTTCTAGCTGCTACCTTGCTAGCCCTTTGTGCTTTCTCCTGGTTCCCAACCCGCTCCCGATGTCTTTGTCCTGCCATTTCCTGATCCACTCCTGTGGCCACCTTTTTCTGTCTTCCACCTAGAAACTCCTGATAGCTTCCCTGTATCACCTTCTGATATATTCCTCCTACCATTTCATGGTGTCTCCCTGCCACCACCTTCTATGACCTCCTGATGTTCTCCTGCTATCACCTCTTGATGTGCTTTTCTTACGACCTCCTGACATTCCCCTCATACCCCCTCCTGATGTCTCCACCCTGCCACCTCATGATGTCTCCCTCCAACCACCTCCTGATGTCTTCTATCTCCAACCTCCTGGTGTGTTTCCTACCACATCTTGATCCCGCCGTCCCCTTGTCACCATCTTCGTCTGCTCTCCTGTGTCTCCTTCCTGAATCACCACGTAGCTCCAAACTCCTGCCATAACCACCTACTCTGAATGTCCAAACCTCCCTTTCCTGGGACTTCCCTTTTATGTTCTAGCGACTCCTCACCTCCTGACCTGGATTCAGTCTGTGGGGAGCAACCTGCACATGTGTATAATTATTACTTGGGTTCTCCTCTCACTATAGGGCTACTTAATGCACTCCGTATTTCTTCTAAATTTAAGACAGCCACTTTAGTACAATGGTTTTCTTGCTTTTGTGGGCCCTCTTTGTCAGCCTTGCAAAATGAAACAGCGTCCTGCTTACTGTTGCTTGCCGTCTGTCACTTTCTGTGGACAAATCATATACAAAGTGTTACAATCTATTCTGGTATAGCCTCTCGCACTCCAGTACATTTTACTGGTGTTTACTTACATTAGTGTTGTCTATTCTGACTCCTCTACAGACCAGCCCATGCCTCCACCTGTAGACACCTAAGGGGCAGAATGTATGTATCAGTAAGTTTGTACATACTTTAGAGTAGAGGACACCTAGTATTTTACACTGCTTAAAACTCCACTTACTTGTGTCTCAAACTCACTGTGCCTGATGGTTATGGGGTTGTCCAACTTCATCTGCCTTGCATCGGCTTGAAATCTACAAAAGGGTGTAACATTACATGCACACTCAGTTGCTATTCTTAGCCAGTAACCTCTCTACCTATGTAGCTTGCCACTGGCCTCCACCAATCACTTACTTGACTAGGCTAATAGTGGGCTCTTCTGTGATATAAAAACGCCTGTTGCTTCGTCTTGATTAAAGCGTTCTGAAACAAGGGGTCGGGGGTGAAGCTGTGATGACGTTGGTGCCTGCTACATGTGCCAACATCAGGAAATGAAATTTACATGCTGAAGCCAAAAGGCTCCAGCATGTAAATTCGCAGATATGCTTTTGCGTGCTGCTCAGACATTTCTAGCCCGATTTCCTTGAATGAGGGCTTGTTGGAAAGGGGAGACGCTCCCCTTTCTAGCGTGCCCTCACTCAAGGAGATTGCTGGTCAAGGATCCTTCGAACCTCAACCAGCAATGACCACTAGACCACCTGGACAATCACTTTGGTGGTGCACCCCCCCCACACAAAAAATAAATGGCACAATGTGATGCCTTCTTTGGAAGGCAGATGGATGCTGTTTTGCACCCATTTCCCCCAATGAAGGCAAAAATATATTTGTTTTTCTCTAAAAGGCACACTTGGGGGCTCTAAGGGGCTCGCCCCGTGCCTGTGGGCCAACCCTCCAGAAATCCGCCCAGGGAGGGGCAGATTCTTGCTGCTTCCCTGGGGGCAAAATTGAGGGTCTGACCCTATTTTGCCACCCGAGGGAAGCAGAAAGGACCACTAGGCCACCCACCAGGCATATGGCATAATGTTGTTTTGCTTCTTTGGGAGCAAAATGGTGTAGTTTTGCACTGATTTGCCCTCAAGGAAGGCAAAACAACATTACACTCCACATATAGTGGCACACTTGTGGGTATCAGGGGGCTGGCCCTGTACCTGTGGACCAGCCACCGAAGGATGTGTGAGGAAGGCATGGTATCAACAGTAAGATGGACGCAAATGACCACAGTTCAAGGGTGTTTATTGAACTTCAAAAAGGGTTGGAAAAACGCCTATCTAATCCTAAATCTACAGATGGGAGCAAGCTACGATCATCAAATAATAATGCAGTCCTAGTGGAGTCTTGTCAAAATAAGAGGGCCTATACTAATAAACCTATTGCCAATCCTTACCTCTCAATACAACTAGTGTGTGAAACAGTGTCACAAAGTGATATGTTGGGATGTTCAGGCCATTGGCCTCCCTTCCTCACATTTCCAGCTCGGCACAAGGCGGTTCACTTGAGCGCAGCACAGTCTTTGGCTTCTTTAGCACAAGGATACAGTGCAATCATTAGCATCAGGGCCTTCTGTGCTCAAGTCTCTTTGCTTATCAGTCTCCATTCAGAGGGCCTGATGCGACCAAATAAACGATAAGTTCTTTTCCTCTTTCAGATTTTCACAATTACTCAATTTAGGTGATTCGCTATTCACCCCGGATCCCCCTCAGCCGGGCTCAGCGCCCTTTTAACACAATTGGTCTCCCTCGGCTGGACTCAGACCAATTTCAATTAACATCAACTATTGAAGACTTTCGAATGGGCACGGGGTTCGGCTTGGCCCCGTTGCAGGACGACTTCAATTCACAATTCCTTTGCTTTTAACATTTGCCAGCTTTCAGTTGGATACCTAACACAGACTTTGAATGAGCACCCACATGGTGCCGGACCACTCTGTTTATGATATCGTATTTTGACTTCAAAGTTCAGTCACTCATCTGCTCATCCCGCCCCCCCTGTATGTTGGAAGCCTGAGATTGTGCCATGCTTAACACCAGCAGTTGTGAGCATACCACAGCAAGTATTCAAAAGAAGGTATCTTCTGAGAAAATCCTATTAAATGTATCCCCGAAGAAACGATAATCTGAGGGAGAAACTCTCTGAAGGAATATGAAAAGGAGTAAAAAGAGGAGCTGGTTCGTCACGAAAGACGAGCATGATGCCCTGAAAATACTGGCTGAAGAGAATGTATGGATCTTACTGAATCTGATGACGAAGTTAAGAATAGAGTAAACTTTCATATGCGACAAGAAGATTGCATGTGTGTGACGCACTGCAGAAAATGCAAGCCATTCAATAACTGTACAAATGCTGTAACTCAAATAGATTAATCTTAGCAGCTGGCTATATGTAGTGAATCGACTGCAAGCGAAGTTGCTATTGTATAGAAACTGGACATCAGTGTCATGAATTTAGTGAGCCAGGACCCATGGAGAGGAAAGGCTGAGAATTGTGTTGCAGCAAGAATAAGCTGAGATTGTGGAAATGAATGACAAGGCTGCCTGGGCTGGTAGCAAAGTTGAAGCAGCCATGGTCGATTGTCTATTCTTGAAGGCGTTGAACGTGCAAAGCTGAATCATCCCTCGTTAAGGTGCAAAGAAAGAACACCAAGCGTGCCAAGTTTTATTCATCGAAGAAGTTTAAATGCTGCAAAATGGACCAAATCATGGTCTCTTGTCACTTGAACTAAGGGTGGAAATCGAGTTGAGCATGGAGTTCTAGAACAACGATAGTGAAAGCCTATACTCCCATATATTCCCAGAGACCAAGAATACTTTGCAAGGCCAAGTTCAAAGACAATCTTCGTGGCAGAAGGCATGGGTGATGAGAGATATTTGGCTAATTGGGTGGGGCGGTAAAGTCAAGTCCACCTCCTGGCACCTGAGTCTGAGTTTATGTGCTGCTAAGTGATCTGAATGTTCCAGACATGGCACGAGCATGCCAACCAATTATAGTGGGCCGTATAACGAAGGGCGTTCTAGTTTTTATAGCCAATGATATACTGTGTACTTAATAGTGTTGAAGATGACATGTGTTAGAGGTGGGCATAAGTTGTTCACCTGACAGTAGATAGCCAATCGCAATCCTAGCCCTTATAGAAAGTATACTTGGATGTTCCCCTTGAACCTATCACAATCCCTCGTAGGTTTTTCTTATTTGCCACGTAGTATGATGTCACATCTGTATTTTCTGCACATAAGGATGTTTTTATGAGAAAGGCATTAAGAGCTCGAGCGAACGTCCGTTGATGTCCGTTGTAACTCCCTGTTTTAGATCATTGTTAGTAAAATAGCATCTTTGCCATATTCCGGAGTTGGTTCGATTATTTGGTGTTGGAGTTATTCTGCATCCCCATCGATACCCAGCACGATACCCAAAGGGCCATATGCTCAGAAGGCTCACGAAAGTTACGGTCTTTCAGTGAAAAGGTCAAGGGTGCGTCCCTCCTTGCAATCCTCTTCGGTATTGCCGTCTTTAACCTTGTGTTAAACTGCCCTCTTGGAACTGCTGCTTCCTTGTGTGCTTTACCTTGCTCCGTGCCTGCTTTCGTGCTCCGCCTTTTATCTGTGCGTCGAAGTGTTATAGAAGTCAGGCGTGTGTGTAATGATCGCTAATTGCCTGATCATGCCCATTGTATTGGACTTGGGTGTTAGTCCATTTTCTCTCACAGTGAGCTGTCCATGAAAAAGTGTTTGTTTTTGGAAAAGGGGGGCGGGGAGGTTAAGTATCCTACCTGGTAGGATGGGGTAAAGGTGTTGCAGGGAAGGGGATACCGCGTCTCGCCATCCAGTGTCCCACTTCCACTCCCCGAAGCCCCCTCATCTAGGCGATCCTCCCGCACTGGTCCGTCCCCAGGAACTTGTTCCAAAAGCGATGGCCATGTCCTGGCCCATGGGCGTAATTTAAGGGGAGGACGGGGTGTTTGTCTCCTCCAACGTTCATGGCACACCATTTTGCCCCCATTCATTTGTCTGGGGCACCTTTTCTTCAGATGTCATGTCCCCCCCAACATTTCTAGTAAAGTTACTCCACTGTCCTGGCCACCTAGATGACAGCTCCCCGGGGGCAAGCAGGCAAGACACCTTCAGGCTTCTCACAATGGGCATACCCTTGCTGCTTTGCGGGGGGGCAAAATTGGGGTTTCGGCCCCATTTTGCCACCCCTGGGAAGCAGCAAGAACAACTAGGCCACCTGTGATATGATCTTGGGGTGGGATCTCTGGGTGGGCCCACCTGGGCCCCTCCCCCAGGCCAATCCACCCCCACCTTTCCCCCCCAAAACATGCCAACAAGATGGCATAGTGTTTTTTGCCTTCTTTGGGGGCAAATGAGTGCTGTTTTGCACCCATTTACCCCCAAAACAACTTAGGGCAATTTAGCTAGAGGCCCATGATATGAGAATATGAATAACAACATGTATTTTATTTGGAAAGATTGGAGGTAGCATGCGAGATTCATCTACAATTGTTGTAATGACAAGGTGGTGCACTTACCAAAGCTAATCGGATTTAGAGAGGGGAAATTGGTTTCATTCCCTTCATATTACACATATGCTCTTCCCAGTGTGATATTAATCCCCTGAAAACAAAAAATAGGGAAGCACCCAAGCATTATTGCCCCCATGCCTGTAGGGACAGCCCCTCAGGAATCCCCCCATGTAGGGGCAGATCCTTTCGGCTTCCCCAGGGTGGGGGGTATTAGAACTGAGGGTCTGGTCCCATTGTTGCCTAACCTGGGAAGCTATAAGGAGCACTAAGCCACCAGGGTAAAGATTTTGGGGTTAGGGGCTGTTTCACCCATTTCCTGTCGCAGTACCCCCGACCATCCTGGATCTCTGGCCAAGCCATGTTAGAGCTTAGCCCTCTGGGGGAGGGATGGGGACCCTGCAGGGTCTCCCTGGGAGCGCTGCTGGGCTTTGAGGCAGTCGACCCATGTGTGAGGCAGATGCCCATGGCCTCTTCTGTGCCCATTTAGAGCATGGTATTCCCAGCACCGAGAAGTGATTGCTGTGACGTTCATTAGATCCATCCTTCCGGAGGTCACAGAGATTAGACCTTGATCTGCACATCATGCTCAACCTGCTCACATGTTTTTTTGCCCCAGAGGGTTTCCCTGAAAACTCCTTCCTGCACTCTTGTTTCCCTATACAGTGGAGTGGAGGTAAGGGGCCTTCAGGAGGCTTCTCAAGTCTCCTAGTTGTCACAAGGATTATTACAGGTTAGTCCTCTCTGCTTATTCAATGTGTGGAAGTGACAGCATAACTGTAACACGGCCAGGAACATCACCACCAACCGTCCTGGAGCTCTGCCTGCGCTGCATTACACATTTCCACTCCAGGGAGGGATGGGGACCCTGCCAGGGTGTAACAGCCACTGGACTTTGGGATGTTTGACCCACATGGGAGACAGGTGCCCAAGCCCTTTGGTAGCAGCCCCGGCTGTCCTGGAGCTCTAGCCATGCTGCGTCACAGCTTTTCCCTCCAGGGAGAGATGGGAACCCTCCCGGGACGTCCAATGACCGCCTCTGGGTGGGGGTCGGTGGGTCGGCCCATGTGCTAGGCAGTTGCCCAAGGTCGGGGGCAGCACCCCGGTCGTACCGAGCTGTGGCTGGGCTGCATTACATCTTTTCCCTCAGGAGAAGGATAGGGACATTGCCGGGGCTCCTTTGGAATGCCACTGGGCCTTGGGACAGGCAACCCACATGGGAGACAGGCGTCCAAGGCCAAGGACCGTACCCTCTGCTGTCCTGGAGCTCTGGCCCTGCTGCGTTACGGCTTTTTTCCTCTTGGGAGGTATGTGGACCTTGACGGGGCTCCCTGGGACCACAGCTATGCCTGGGCACAGTCAATCCACATGGGAAGGCCAGGGACAGCATTCCCGGACACCCTGGACCTCTTGCTGGGCTGCATTACAGCTTTTCCCCCAGTGAGGTATGGGGGACCCTGCTGGTGCATCCAGGGACCGGCGCTGGGCTTGGGGGACGGTCGACTCACGTGGGAGACAGGCGCCCAAGGACAGGGGCAGCAGCACCGCCTGTCCTGGAGCTCTTGCTGTACTGCGCTACAGCTTTTCCCTCTGGGAAGGGATGGTGACCCTCCCTGAGACTGCCGCCAGACTTTGGGGCTGTTGACTCACAGGAGAGGCAGGCGCCCAAGGCTGGGGATATCAACCCCGACCATCCTGGAGCTCTGGCCTGGCTGCATTATAGGTTTTCCCACCAGGGAGGGATGGCGACCCTGCCGGGGCTCACTAGTATCGCTACTGGGCTTTGGTACGGTCAACCCACATGGGAGACAGGCGCCCAAGGCCAGGGGCAACATCCCCGGCGGCCCTGGACCTCTGGCTGGGCTGCGATACAGCTTTTCCCTAAAGTGAGGGATGGGGACCCAGTCGGAGCTCCCTGGGACCGCGCTTGCCTTGGGGACAGTCGACCGACATGGGAGACTGGTGCCCAAGCTTGTCCTGGAGCTCTGGCTGTACTGCGCTACAGCTTTTCCCTCCGGGGAGGGATGGTGACCCTGCCGGCACTCACTGGGACCGCTACTGGAATTGTGGACGGTCAACCCACATTGGGGACAGGCTCCCAAGGCCGGGAGCAGCACCCCCGGCTGTCCTTGAGCTTTGGCCGTGCGCCATTACAGCTTTTTAGTCCGTGGAGGGATGGTGACGCTGACGCTGCTGGGGCTCAGTGGGACTGCAGCTGGACTTGGGACAGTCGACCCACGTGGGAGACAGGCACCCAAGGTTGGGGACATCACCCCTTGCTATCCTATAGCTATGGCTGTGCTGCGTTACAGTTTTTCCGTCGGGGGAGGGATGGGGACTCTGCTGGGACACCCTAGGACCGCGGCTGGTCTTATGGACGGTGGACCCACATTGGGGACAGGTGCCCCAAGAGGCTTGGGGCAACACCCCCGGCTGTCCTGGAGCTCTGGCCGTGCAGCAGAACAGCTTTTCCCTTCGGGGTCGCCTATCCTTCAAAAGGTCTGCCTGTGCTCTTTGACAAAATATATGCTTGCCATTCTTCACCACATTCGGTTTCCTTATTTTTAAATGCCAAGTACGTCTGTTTATGCCATCAGCATAAACATCCTGCGTACCATGGCTCCGTTTTTTGGTTTGTGGTATTGCTTGTTTTATGAAACATTACGAAGAAAAATGGATTTCCTTCCAACTAGAAGAGTAGTGGGAATTTGCAGTACATTGCTTTTCTCAATATTAACAGAAGCCATTACCTTACAAGTGCAAACAAGTCCAGGACATACTTTTTTTCTGTCACTTTTCCAGTTCTTTATCAAACTATTGGAGTTTGAGGTACATAGTTGTTTCCTGACCTGCACAAATGACCCCTTACTGAACTTGGAATTTTGTCTACATTTCAGAAATGTATGCCTTTTTGCGTTCATCTTCCATTCTGTTCAAGCATGTCCTATAAAAAAAGGGGAAAATTGCCTACCTCTCACAAAACTGATGGTAACCTTATGAAAAATGTGTTTATTTCCACTCAACCTGTTCCCGAAAGCATGGAAAATGGCGAATTCAGAACTTCAAACCATTTGTTCTTAGCCCTTTCAAGAAAGAAACCACAGGCTTCTTTGTACGTCATTTTATTGGCATTTT
The DNA here is from genome assembly GCF_040938575.1 of Ambystoma mexicanum. Taxonomy (NCBI): domain Eukaryota; kingdom Metazoa; phylum Chordata; class Amphibia; order Caudata; family Ambystomatidae; genus Ambystoma; species Ambystoma mexicanum. The sequence goes on from NC_090937.1 coordinate 1,099,430,560, forward strand.
CTGAAAAAACACAAACGTTGCTCACTTTTTTTTACTTTCTCACACCCCCTACAGCAAACCACTAATCCTTGTTGGCGTTATGACTGCCTACATGTGGGAAGAAAAGGGTGCAAATTTAGCCGGGATATCACTTGTAACAAAAATGTTCTAAGGGTATGAATGCGACATACTGAAAATGTCCAAAAAAGGGCTCAGCACTGGGAGCACAAACCCTCAGCAGTTAAGGGGTTAAACAGCTTTACAACAGCTTTACAATTCTTACTGTTCAACGTTAAACATATTTGCAGCTCTTCAGGGAAAACAACATTCACATTGGTTCTCTTCAATACTCTGCTCCACCCCTTCTGAATAGCCTCTTGCAGAAGGGCAGCCTTTTTGCCACTTACTTTTCCCCACTGCACAAGTAACCAAATACTGATAAGGATACCATCTTATTCTGTTTCTTCTTTGACTTTGGCAATGTGTGCTTATATGAGCTGTTATGTTTCACAAAGTATAAATAACAAGCCTCATAACCCTTGGGCCTTATATTACTCTCCTTTGGCAATATCTTTTTTTTTTTTTTTTTTTTTAAACATTTTTATTATTTCAACCAACAAACAACACAGACCAAATATACAATACAATATATCTTAATACAGTTTGGTTGTGTACAGTATGCAATTTGATCTCCAATCCCCAAACCCACCCCCCCTACAAGCCCATCAAGTCTGTTTACTCTGTGTTTGCGCTGCGCGGTGTGGTACATTCTCCATTGGAATCCGCCAAATTTGGCTTCGTTCCAAACAATTCCGATATCAATGATTTCCAAGCCAACAGGGTTCCCACCTCTTCTCCCCTTCCCATCATACTGGACTCCTGCCATACCACAGTCTCTGCTTCCGCCCACTTTTGCAATTCCTTCCACCATATCTCCACCTGCGGTTTATGACAAGCCTTCCACCCCATGGCAATCCTCCTCTTAGCCAGCACGTATGCCAAGTCCTTCAGTTTGTTAACGTGCTTCAGTTTTTGCGATCTAGGGAACCCCCCCAATAAGCAGGCCCATACTGACTCTACCACCAGTGTAACTCCTTTATCTGCCATTTTCGCCGCTATTTCGCCCCAGAAACGCCCAACCACAGGGCAGGACCAAAACATGTGTATCATGTCTGCCTGCTCTTCATTGCACTTGGGACATGCTTGTCTGCCTGCATTTTTAAACCTTGATATCCTCAGGGGCGTCATGTACGCTCTATGCGTAATATATAATTGTATTTGTTTCAACCTAGCATTTCTCGACACCTTCTGATGATACCACGAAGCCCGCTCCCACATCCTATCTTCCATCGGGGCCCCCACCTCAGTTTCCCAATCTAATCAAAGTTGTACTGGTTCTTTACCAATCTTAAGCATCAACATTTCGTACAATCTTGAAATCTCGTGCCCTCCCTCCGTTATATCATATATAGTGTCCACGGTACCATCCGGCTCTGCTTCGAGTATAGTTTCGGGCCAAGCCCTCTTAATTTCCCACACTAATCTACGATATGTAATATATTGACCTACGTGTAGACCTGTTTCCTCGCCCAACTGTTCCCAATTTATGATGGCTCCCTCCCGCCAAACATCTCCCATCGTTGCCAACCCTGCTGATTCCCAGTGGGTTCTAATCCTCCTCCGCAGTTGCTCATCTCTTTTCGCCAGCGCCACCAGCGGTATCTGCGGGGAGCACGGAGCCGGGATTTCCATCATCCTGCACGCGCGGCGCCAGATCCTCCACCCAAGCAACATCATTTTGGGGCGCCCCTTCATGTCTGTTTCGGATAACCAGATCATTTCCTTTAAGTAAAATGGGGCACAGTCTGCACTAAACAATCTGGATTCGGGGGTACTTTCATCCGATAGCCATTTAGCCACGTACTGCAGTTGGCTCGCTATATAATAGGCCTCATAGTTGGGGAGCCGTATCCCCCCTTTTTCATAAACGTTTTGCAATTTCCACAATGACATCCTGCGCCTGGTTCCTTGCCATAAAAAGTCCCTGCATATACTATTGAGCTTGGCAAAAAACTTCCCAGGTATGAGGTGTGGAATGTTTCCAAAAAAATGCAGGAGCCTAGGCAAAACCACTATCTTAAGCATTGCACTACGCCCCATCATGGCCAGCGGTAGCTTCCCCCAAAATTGCATACTTTTCTCAATTTTCCCCACAGCTATCTCCGTGTTGTGTCTATGTTCTTGTTCAGTCGTATGATACACATCTATCCCAAGGTACCGAAAGGTAGCAACGGTCCAAGGAACTTGCAACACCGGCAGCTGGTCTACGGGAAGTCCCCTATAGTTACCCAACGGGAAAATTACAGACTTCTGAGGATTCACAGCTATCCCAGACAACCCCGCATACCGATCCATAACCTCCAGGATATGCTGGAGATTCTCCTCTGGATACTTCAGATACAACAACATATCGTCTGCATATAGAGAGATCAAGTGTCGCTCCCCACCCACCTCGATGCCTATGGTGTCATACTGCTGTCTAAGGTATATGGCCAAAGGCTCCAATGCCAATATGTATAACAAATAACTGATCCCGTCTTAACTCTGGCGAGAGGCTCACTATATAACATCCTTGCCCATCTTACATATCCGGGCCCCATCCCATATTCCGCCAAAGCCGACAGTAGCCATGGCCACTTGACGGAATCAAAGGCCTTTACCGCATCCAGGGACACTACCGCCATGTCACCCTCCTTATCCCCCGCCCATTCAACAACTCGATGTAATCGCCTGTGATTGTGAGTTATGTTCCTGTTGGGAACATAACCCGTCTGATCCGGGTGTATGAGTTTGTCTATGACTCTTCGCAGTCTACCCGCCAAAACAGCCGTTAGTATCTTGCTGTCTTGATTCAGCATTGATAGCGGTCTGTAAGAGCCACAGCTGTTCCCAGGCTTGTTCGGTTTAGGGAGCGGTATTATGACTGCTTCCCTTAGCGACTCTGGCAGCTGTCCCACCTCAAACGCTTCGTTTAGCATATTCAGCATCGGAGGGAGCACCTCCGCCATGTATGCTTTATAAAACTCGCTCGGAAACCCATCTGCCCCTGGGGTTTTACTAGTTGGCAATTGTCTCACCACCGCTTCTAGTTCCTCCAAAGTGATTGGAGCATCCAGCTCTTCCCTCTCTTCAGCACTTATCCTGGGCAGACCTATGTCTTCAAGCGTTTCCTTTATTCTCTCTTGAATATCCTCCTCAACATCCCCATACAGTTTCCCGTAATACGTGGCGAATTCCTGATTGACTCCCTCCTGGGTATCCGCTACACTCCCGTCCTCCCTCGTTATTGCCCTGATGGTGGGTCTGGGGGTTTCGTTCTTATATAGCCATGCCAGGAGCCGTCCTGTTTTATCCCCACCCGCGTGCTGCCGCTCTATATATTTCTTATAGTTCAGTTTACACAACCTATCCCAATACTCTCCACACGTCTGCTGAAGTTGAAGTACCCGCTCCGCATTCGAACCAGTATCCCCACCCTCCTTTTGCGCTTCCTCCAAATCCCTCTCAACCTCTTGTAAATCAGCCAGGACACCTCCCTGCAGGCTTCGGGACTTCGCCATGGCCACGCCTCTCAACACCACTTTAAAGGCCTCCCATAACGTGCACGCCGAATCTACACTGCCCGTGTTCTCCTCAAAGTAATTTATGATCTCCTCCCTCACCTCTTCTTTAAACACAGGATCTTTGAGCGCCTCCGCTCGGAGCCGCCACGTCGGGATCCTTGCCCTTGGAGGGCGATATTGCCAGCTAACAACCAAGGGCGAGTGGTCCGACAAGACTCTCGCTTTATATTCCACCCGTGCCATCTCCGTTATTAAGCCTGACGTAGCAAAGACATAATCTAGTCTAGTGGACAGCTGTTGCGGGGCCGAATAGTGAGAATACTGTCGTTCTCGGGGGTGCTTCATTCTCCATATATCAGTCAAGTCAAAATCATTGAGCAACGCTTGTAATACCCGTGCCGCCGGGGCAGGTTTTTCCCATTTCTGATCTGATCTATCCACCCTTGGATCTAATACACAGTTAAAGTCCCCCCCCAAAGTACCGCACTTCCCATGCACATACCAAGGTGAACACTTAGGGTTCTGAAATACATTGCCGTACTCTGATTGGGAGCGTATGTATTAATTACACTTATCTCTCTGTTCTCTACCATGCCCCTGAGTATGACCATTCTCCTGTCCGCCTCAGCAGTTTCCTGTAACACATGAAAGGGGACATGCGGGGCCACCCAGATAAGAACCCCTCTAGCATAAGCTGAGTATGTTGAACCCACCACCACTCCTTTCCATTTCCTCTTAATCATTCCCAGTCTCTCTTTCGTCAAATGGGTCTCTTGCAACAGCGCAATATCTATCTTTTGTCTCCGCAAGTATAACATGACCTTATTTCTCTTCAAATAACTGCTGAGACCCCTAACATTCCACGTAATTATTTTAAGGTCCCCCATGGCTTGTTATGCTTCCCGCCCCCATCCCACCCGCGCAATCCACTACTCGTATCCGGTCTCGTATATTTAGGCTCGTATCCCAATTCAAACTTCCCTTAACTACACACACCCCAAACACCCCTCCCTTCCCATTATCCCACCCAACCAGACCCAACTCCCCACACCACCCTCCCCCCATTCTCCCACCTAACCCCCTTATCCCTTTCCTCAACTGTTGCCCAGCTCCATCCCTGGATCTCAGGCTCCCCCGCATCTAGCACTTTCCTGGCAGACGCCTGTACTCGATGCTCCGCGGGGTGAGGCCGCCCTACTGGCTAGCCTACTAGTACTAATACTAATATGGGGGGTAGAGTGCCCGCATCCTGTCACTCCTGATTGCTATAAACTCTAACACTTAACTGTACAATTACCACTTATATATGCACTTTGCTATATTCAAGTCCTTGCGTGCGCCCAAGTCCATGGGATCTGCTTCCAGTGCCACCCGTACCCAGTACTACCCCTTAGCCATAGCCATCCCCCACAGTTCTACTGGATACCCATTGCACATCCTATCACACTACATGAAATGTCCCCAGCCACTTATCGTGTTACTCTCGCGCTTGATCCGCCTCCTGCTCCGGACAACCTTGCAGGTCTAGCCAGTTCGTCGCTTCTTCGGGCGTGTGGAAAAAAAACGACTTGCTCTTATGTATCACTTTCAGTTTCGCAGGATATAGCAGCATATATTTGATCCCCGCCGCACGCAGCCTTCTTTTGATCGCCACATAGCTGAATCGCTGCCTTTGGACCAGCATTGTGTAGTCTGGATATGCCGTGATGGCGCACGACGCCCTCTCAATGGTTCCTCCTTCGCGGAAGTATTCCAAAATCTTCTCATGATCCTTATAATTCAGTATTTTCGCTATTATAGGCCGGGGGGGAGCCCCCGGTTGTGGCTTCCTCATGAGGGCTCTGTGTGCACGTTCCACCGCAAACCCCTGCGAGAGTTCTGCAGCCCCTATTTCTTGTAAGAGCAGATTCTCGATGTAGTCCGTCGGGTCCCGTCCTTCCTCTCCTTCCGGCAGGCCCACCACACGAATATTGTTCCTCCTCGCTCTCCCTTCAGCCTCTTCCGCCCGAGTCTCCAGATTGGCTACCTGTTGTTTGAGCACGTGGATCTCTTGTACGTTGCTAGTGCTCGTGTCCGTGTTGATTTTCACGGCACTCTCCAGGCTGCTTGTTCTCTCCGCCAGCCCCCTGACGTCTTGCCTCAGCAGGGTAACCTCTATGCCCACTGCGTCTATTTTGGCCTCCAGGGAAGTGCGCAGGTCCCACATCGCTGTCCCCCATGAGTCTCGCAGCTCCGTTATAGCCGCTAATATCTGATGTTTATCAGTAGCTGCAGCGCTCTCCCCTGGTGCCTCTGCTTCTTTAGACGCTATGACCGCCGGAGATTGCTGTGTTTTGGCGAATGCTTCCATCGTGGATTGCTTAATCTTGGTTTTTCCCCCAGCCCCTCGCCCCGACATCTTGCAGCTTTCGTTATGCACCCTGGTTGACTGGCCTCCAGTGCGTAATCTCGCTTTCACATTTAAGCTCGCCCCCGGTGCGCCTCCCCCGGCATTAGCAGCCTCTGTATGCTGAGCTCCAAGTTCTAAGTGGGCTGTGTCCTCCCACGTATCCGACGTGCCACCGCGTCCAAGAGACCGCACTCCATTCACAGCTAATATGCCCAGCTATGGTTCAATGCTCCTGTATCTTTGCTCTGGAACCACTGTCACTGTTGCGATGGCTTATCTTCCGGGGCCAGCGAACACTCACAGCATCCCCTACAACAGTAGCTTCGCACCTGGTGCCAGGATGCCAGGCCGCACAAGTGCCTATATCCTCACACTGCAGGCCCTAGACCCCTCCGGAGCCTACTGCATCACCTCAGTTCACCGTGGTATGTACTTCCGTGCTCCGCGTATGCTCATTCAAACTCCCAAGTTTCCTTGGCGCTCCACACCAGCAGTGTCCCAGTGGTGCAGCCTACCAGCCCGTGTTTCACTGAGCAGTTTAGTCGTGCAGAGAAGCTGCTACTGTGTATTGTTCGTCCGCCTGCCTGCTACCAACTTTAAAAATCACAAAATATCCACTGCTTCCCTGCAGCCCGTTATGCCGTGCACTCCAGGCATTCACACGCTGCTTGGCCACGCCCCCTCTTCATGCAGCGTTACACAGTAATTTAGATGCACTCACGCCATCTGCTCTGCGTTGGTCGGTCCAGTAACTGACTGCGGTCCGTATGCTACCGGCTTTGCTCTTGTGTTTTGCCAGGTTCCACTCTGCTGCGCGACTCAATGTAGCGCTGGATCCTTTGTTCTCAGTATGTTACCAGCGCCATTTTACATCCGATGCGCATCTTCGATCGGCTATCTTCTGGCCCCCGCACAATGCCGTGGCAGCCTGTCCATTCCTTTGTAGCCGCGGCAGATATATCTTATGCCTTACGAGCCCTCGCTCGTGTTACTGCCCGAGCTCTCGTCCACATGTTCCTCCGCTACCATCCGCTGGCCGCCCGATACAGTAGCCGCGTGTCACTGTCTTTTCATTCACAGCGGCTCACTGTTACAATGTTGCAAGCCGCCTCGGTGTGGGCGGCCACAGTCATACGCTCTTAGGCGTGTGGAATCCCGTGCTGCAGTCTTTCGTCCGGTCCGATCGCCGTCTTTTGTTGCCTCCGTCACTGCAGCAGCGCCATTTTCGCTGTGCGGATGTGCTGACTTGTCCGATTCCGAACTCTTTTCACTTTCGCCTGGGGGCCCGTGTCTATTCACGCACTGCTCCTTCCACGCCGTAACTCTTCTCGCACCGGCAGCTCCAAGGCAAAGTAGTTTTTTTTTAGTTTCACGCCAGTTTCTGTCCAGGATCGATGTCGGATCACAGGAGCTCAAGTGTCCTGCGACCTACTCCATGGCTCTGCTAGCCACGCCCCTTTGGCAATATCGTTTGAACTTTAAGTGCTTTGTTTTTGCTTCCTCTTGGTTTGGTTAATGGTTGTATGCATTAGATTTAAACAATGTTGTCCCATCGGGGGTTGAATTCTCCATAAACTCACATGCTTACATTTACAGTCATTTGGCTTTAACAAATATGAGTGTAGCTGCTTTCTGATTGTTTGGTTTTGAAAATTACTGCTACCGTCTTTTCCACTCATACGCGAGCGAAAACGCCTGCTGTTAGGCAAGATTTGGAGTAGTACCCCTTGGGTGCACTACAACAACCTTGACCTCCTGGCGATAGGAACCCATCCTTTGGTATACATCTGTACTACACAGGTTGGTAGCATGATTGAGCAGCCAGGCGTATCTCAAGAGGGGTCAATGTGAGCAGTAGGGGAATTACACAGAGATTCACAGTGACAAGTATTCAAATATACTCCTACGTCCCTGTTGGGGAGAATTCTCTGTTAATGCTAATTTCCCAAACCTAGTGAGTCCCCCAGCAGCTTTACTGGATTTTTGGGGTTTAATTTTTTCTCCTGCTAAGAGTGAGACTCTTTTTCTCCAACTCTTAGGCATGATTTCAGAATGTCCTTTGACTATGTAATGTGTTTTATGGGCTTTGGGGTCTTTTACTCCATAGGGCTTCATGTGTTTTTGGTATATGTGTTACACAGCACCCTCAGTGCAGTAACACAGGGGTATCACAGTGACCCCCAAACATAGACTCCATACCCTGGGACTGACTACTGTCTCCCAGGGCATGTAAAGTCACCATTGACTTTACTAGTCTTAAATTGTGAACAGAACCAGTACAAACCATCATATTGTGGAAGTACTGGTAGGGGTAATTCGATTGCCTCTGGGTCTGTTTTCCAAGGGGGCACTGTCCAGTCCCCCCATGTCGAGTTTCTGGCTGATGGCAGTGGTTACCACGCGAAATATTCCACCGGAATATTTCCTATGGGATTTTCCCATTCATTTTAAACACACCACTTTTTTGGTGCAATGTTAAAGATACCGCCGGGTTATTTATTTAATATTTATTCCCCGGTTGGGTCTTTTTGCCAGGACTCGGTTTTAAAATGGCGCACCCAGCAAGTACATCAAGTACTGTTTGCTGTAGAGAAGCACTTCGTGGGGTCTGCGCTGCGGCTTCCTGATCACGTTCATTGAAGCACATTGGAAACGTGGAGCAGGGCATTCTCATTGCCGCGTTGCTGTTTGACTGCAAGAAGGACGTCTTAAACAGCAACACTGGACTGCCTGACTCACGGAAATAGAAAAAGGTGACTGAGTGTATAGGCTGTAATACGAGCTGCTAACATCGGTTTGCTCGTACGAGCTGCTAACGAGTATTGTGTTAGGCACGTTGACAACAGCGTGCTGTTAGGGGGTGTTACATACCTTAATTGGATACAACGTAATACGTCCCTTTTCTTGTTGTTTCAAGGTTCTCACTCACCGCCTCCGCCTCCCTGGCGCGCACGCCACTAAATAAAAGCACCGGCATCAGCGCACCCGCGCGCGTTCGCGGTGCGGAGTGCGGGGTGTGCGTAAAGTACTGTGAAATTAAAGTTTAGAAATGTACTTGATCTCTGAATTGATGAATCGATGGAGGTATGATTTGTGAATTATAAGGAGTCTAAAGCAGGGTGGATTTGTATAACAAGCGGGAAGTCATATAATGAGACTGCTGTGTGGCTGGGGGAGCAGAACATAAGATACCCATAGCACTACTGGAAAGCGTGGTGTCCTACTGACCGTGTGCGTACCGTGCATTATCGGCAAGTAATAGAAACTTGTGCCTTAAGGCAGTATAGCATGGTTAAAAAGTTAAGAAACGGGAAAAGGTGTCTTAACGGGTCTCCTTCCATGCTAGGTGAAGGAAATATGTCAGAGGATGAATTGGCTCACGACACTATAAATCAAACCAAAAAAAGGGAGAAGTAATAGTAAGACTTCAAGTGATAAGGAATTAGCACCAACACCAGCAAATATACCCACTTTAAACTTATCAGTGGTTGACTTGGCAAATTCAAATGAGGCATTAAAAAAAATAGAGATATCGGCTCAAATACACATGGAGAACACGGTTGGAATTACTTATCCATCAAACCCTATATGTAATATACCTATTACTGACAGCTCGTTGCTGGGTGTGGTAAGCGAGGGACACAGCTTATCTACTGATGATACATCATTAGTTGCACCAGTGGTTCTGGCAGAACTACACAGTAGAACACGTCTATCAAATGGTCCCTCGACCCCCGCAGCGAGCTCATGGGGTCTGAGAGAACAAGTTCACTTTCATGCAGCAATCGCGGCCAATCTTGATCAATTAAAAGAAACAAAAAAAAATGAGAGGAATTGGGGAGAAAAAGAAAAGAAACAAAATGCAAGCTCACCTGCCCATGACTTAGTGGGCAATCCATCTGACATAATGTATCCACACTCACCTGTGTTAAGGTCTGACCCACTCCAAGCTAAAAGAATGCCTGACTCAACACGCCAACCAAATTCATCATTACCACTCTTTCCACTCGAAGATACATTGGTTGATTTGAATCATCAAGAGCTACAAAATTTCCCTGTGCTGGCAAGGATCCTAAATTTGCTCGATAAGGGTCATGAATATACCCATGGAGCAATCGGTGCCCTTAGCACAGCAACTTCTGACATTGCCTATAGATTGAGTAGAATCGAAGGGTACATGATGGCACAGGAAAAATGCCATACATTTTGGGCTGAACAGCTCCTTAGAGGCAATGCCAGAACTGAGACAATCGTAGTGGAATCAACAGGAGCGGCAAATAACTGTACTGTCCCTGTTTTAAAATCACAATTTACCCAAACGCATCTGGGGAACATGGACAATATTTTGGAAGGAAATATAGATTCCTGTTCATTTGATAAAAACACAAAACAGCTCCCCCGTATGTAGAAATTGCAAAACTCCAACATGAGAGAATCCTGGTATTGGAACAAATTGTACTAGCTGCAAACTTAGTTCCTGTTGCTGTGCTTGGTGGAGAACAGGCGGTACATGGGGTTAATTATGTCCCTCTATCACATAGTGGTCCTGATAGCCCTTCAGCTCTTACTGATCTGATTGATTTAAATGAAGGTGACAATAGGAAAGCATGCGATCCTATTAAAATTGTAGCTGAAGAGCCCAATGTAAACCAAACACCATACTTTGTCTCGTAAAGCAAAAAAGCTCTATGCTAGAGCAAAAAAGAGACAAGCATTCACAGGAACACAAAATAGTCTACCGCAGGTGGGGGGCACTTTAACTGCAAAAAATGGGAACAAAAAACAAAAAAAAGTGTTGATGCTAGGAGAGACGTTCAAAAAAAAAACACTGTAAACAAAACGAACGATGAAACAATCATTGACTTAACCCAATTAAATATGGAAAGCCAGGCACTTTTGGAGGTCAATGATGGTATTGTCAAAGAGAGTTCTATATCCGCAGCTGCAAAAGGGCCTAATAAAACACCAGAACAGAGGTGTAGTGAAGATAGCTTGGTAGGTACTAAAGATGCTGCCAATATATCGACCTCAATTTATACAAACGTTTTTTTGAAAAGATGGATAAAAAAATAACCTCTGTAACTCAACCTTCTTATGGTACTGTGTTTAATACTGAAGACACGACTCAGACCTCAGACGCAGTGACCAATAAGGATACCACTCATGCACAAAATGTGAAAAAATAATTTGAGACAACTAAGGCACTTGGATGTGGTAACTTACAGGTAAATACGCTACAACCAGATGCCCATGTTAAAGAGAAACCCGATATAGAGACCAAGTTACAGGATGGACACAATTGTAATGGTAGGAATGATCATAAACAAGTATCCCCTGAGATGAAATTGGTGATGGGGTGGACGGTAGATCCGTCAAAGGTCGAAAAATCAAATTTAAATCGGGCTTCACTGATGAAGGTGTTCCACCAAATTCCAAATCTGCGTAACCTGGTATCAAATGATATTGATTGGATTAGGCTTCCATATGTTCCTAATTGTAGGATGTTGTGTAAATATCAAAATATAATAATTGCTTCTCTAATATGGCAACATGCTAAAGATTTTGAAATGTTGGGTTATGAATTATCGATGTATTTTTCAATGGAAGATGCAAGTAGTTTTGTTGAATATCAGCCTCAAGTTTGCCAAAATGAATCTATTGCGGAGGGGAGAGGGAATGAAATTGTAAGCATGCAAGAAAAAATAAGAGAACAATCCGAGGCAGTGGCTCAAATTGTCACAAGCCTTGCATGGCTTGAACCATTAATGAAGACTCTAATTGGTGAGCAGTCAGGAAAAGCAAACCTATAAAATGATGTTTTGAGTATAAATTCATGGAACTGTTGTGGCCTGAAGAACTTGAATGCATGGTTCCAGAAATTACACCAGGGTAAATTGTCTGCTATAATTGTTGTACAGGAAACCATGGCACTAGCGGACATCTATTTAGAAGGCTACACGGCATTTTGTGCACATGCAGTGAGGGGCGAAACTGGGCGTCCATCTGGTGAACTAGCAATTTTTGTGAAACATACATATGCGGTTAAGGCACGGCAAGTTTTTACATCTGCCGACATACTCTCAATAGAAATTAGATCAAGTACTAGAAGGTATCCACATATACTATTAATATCGTTATATTGGAACCCGATGATAACCACTCTAGATACCATAATGGAAAAATTAAATAATGTAATGTCGGCAGCTGTAGAAAAATCTCCTAATGTTATGATAATTATAGGTGGTGACTTCAATTGTAATCTTTCCAAAAGTAGTACGGTCCAAGCAACATCTAATTATGGGTATGTCACATCCTCCTTTGAAAGGGGATAAATATGGTCAAAGTTTTTTGAACAATGGGATATGAATATAATACCATATCTTGCTAAAGATCCACTATTCACTTGGTCTCGCGGTCCCAAGAATTCTACAATTGACTACATTGTGATGTCTGGACCACTAGCTAATACTGCATCTATGTGTAATATCATAAACTCACAACTAAGTGATCACTGCATATTGGAGTGTTCTTTCGTATGTACTTTTCCAATATATAATGTGGTACCTGCTTTGTCACTACTGGAAATTGATCGACAAGCCTTATCCATACGATGGAGCACAAGAATATATAGGGAATTGAATTTCTTGGTGAACAGGGATATTGTTAAAATGGATCCGCAGTTGATGAGTGTATCTGAGGTTAAGACCCTCGAATTGCAAAATTCTAACATGATACGTAGGCATATAGAATGGTTGGCAGCACAAAAAGAGAATAATACACAGAAAAATCAAAAGGGACTGTATAATGCTGAAATTGCAATTAGGAAAAAGAAGAAGAACCTAGCACTGCGTAATCTGTCAAAATTCTGGAATGGTAAGTCATCTTACTGCACCGAAAAAAAGGCTATTATGACAAGTTACAAAAATGATCTCAAGCAAATAAAAATTGCTAAATATCAAAAGGTTAATCAGAACATGATATATAACCTAATTCAAAAAAACACAAGAGAAATCTGGGCAATGCTAAGAGATCCTTTAATGAAGGAAGGATTACCTTTGAGCTCGGCTGTCAGTGGGGAGGCTTGGATAGATGTCTATCGCAACAAATCTGCACTGCCACTTAAATTTAGACATCTGCAGACTGAGGTTAACATGTCAGAATTGCCAACAAAATGCCCATGTGGACTGGAAGATATAGAATTGATAATAAGGAATTTGAAACCATCAAAGGCTGCGGGCCCGGATGGCATTCCCCCTTGTGTCTTAAAAGATGATCCCAAGCTGTGGGCAGCCATTACACTGAGGAGCATAGAATGTGTTTTGCAAACTAAGAGAGTACCGATGTCATGGTTATCGGCTGTTGTGATCCCCATACACAAAAAAGGGCCACTTAATGATCCAGCAAACTTTAGACCAGTAGCGCTTATAGATGTAATAGCAAAAGTATTTGCTGCCCCAATCTTAAAAGATCTAAACATCTTTATAGCAAAACAAGAGATCCTATCCCGATTCCAAACCGGTTTCAGGAAAGGGATGGGCACACAATTAAATGCTACCGTATTGGCTCACCTATTAAAGATAACTAGGATGAAAGATCATGGACCGATTTATATGGCTTTGCTGGACATATCAGGAGCATTTGACTCAGTAATTAGACAAATCCTCTGGAAAAGAATGAAAGAGCTTAATATACCATCTCAAATCATAGCAATGATTGTATCACTGCATACTAACATGAACTACAGGATAAAAATAGATCAAAATGGATCTCTTACTTCACCAATTGACACATATATAGGTGTTAAGCAGGGATGTAACCTTGCGGCTACCCTATTTAACCTATACTTAACAGAAATTGGTGCAATATGGTCAGGCTGTAATTCTTTTGCGGTCAAATTGGGGTCATTGCGTTTGGATTGGATGGCCTTTGCGGATGACCTAATACTATTCGATCTTACTCCATTCGGAATGCAAAATAAATTGACGTGTTTGGTAGATTTCTGTGACAATCACAATTTGAATCTGAATACAAGGAAATCAAATATTATGGTTCTTACAAACAAAAAAAAGATACTTCATTACAAATGGAACATCAAGGGGCTATGTATCCCAAGGGCACTGGGCCTGATATATTTAGGATACAATTTAACAAATGCTGACTCACTTGCAAAATGGCAGTTGGAAATTATTACCAAAGCATCGCCACTAATTTCGCAAATGAAATTAATACATAAGCTTTGTCAATTCTCATTGGTTCCACTAATTGAATATTATACACTTAAAGTGGAACCGATAATCATCTATGGGTTAGACTTATGTACTCTTGAAATTGGCAAAATTCTTAATTAGGTGCAGGGCAAAATATGGAAGCAAGTCTTGCACTTACCGATGTCACTACCAAACTCAATAATAATTCATGAACTGTGGCTCAGCTCGCTAGCTACGAAATATTTGTGGCGCAAAATGGCCAGTTATGCAAAGATGCTAGACCCAGTGCCAAACTCATTGTATGAAGATCTTGGCGACATGTTAAAACTGGGAACGCCAAAGTCTATATTTGACGCCGGTCAACAATGTATAACAATGCTAGAAAAAATTGCCATGAATACAGAGGACTTAATCAGACGGCCACATACAGTGAAGATGAAATTACGACAATATGATTGGGCAGTTACAGCTGACATAATTGAGTCCTATACATTGTATAAGGAATAAGCAAAATTTCGTCATACTCAAAAACCAGTACTTGAATATATCAAGCAGGTGCCCGGTCAAAAGATCTGTGATAAATATATGCGCTTTAAATTCAATCTTTTTAGAACAGCAGATAGGTTCAAAAATTGGCACCACAGCGTATTATTATATGCGGAAGTTTGCAGATTTTGTGAATTAACATCAAATGAGACTTTGAAACATCTGGTAATATATTGTCCCTTTTTTTCAAACTATAGGCAAATCCATCTTGGGAAATATGTGAATGAAACCGATACTTATGACTTTGAATCTCTATGGCTTCAATGTATGTGGGGATATAGGAAATCATTGATTATTGACCTGTACTATCTTTTGATTGTTATTGAAAGCAATTTGGAAAAAGAATCAACAACTATGAACTACCACTGAGGATGAGACGAAGTGGCAAATAAAAGCTAAACTGTAACTGAATGTAACGTTCTAAAAACCCGCTTTGACATACAGGTCAAGATATGATTTATGTATGATTACGTGAAGATAGATACGCCATAATTATGTTTCAATGCTGTCTGATACCTACTTTTACTTTGTGTGGTAATCTTGTATAGTATTATGAAACTATTGAAACTTGAGTAATGAAAAGTAATAAGAATATTCGTTTTATGTTTTTATGTTGATTTTTATAAAACGTGGTTGTTGTAAAGATATATTATCGAAAAACAACAAATAAAAAAAAAAAATTAAAAAAAAAAAAGAAAAAAAAAATGGCGTTTGTGTTCGCCTCTGTAACTCCAACCCAAGTCGAGCCCTTTGTTCCACTTTTGGCAAGCTTCTGCACAGAAGCCTCCAAAAGTGGTGCCACTCTGTCTGGGTCTACAGGATGTGTGGGAGGGGGGGAATAGGCACCCTGGACTGAGTTGCCTTGGCAACTCAAGTCGCACTCTTGTGTGATTGGCCCAGTGATGAGCCGCCCGGCTCACCACTTAGCATGTTTGATTGACAGCTAGGCTGATGAATTGGGGTTTTGCTGCATAAAAGTAGGGCTTTGGGGACTGGAACTTCAGAAGTCGCCACAGGACCTAAAGAATCCAAAGAGGGGAGAAGCTGAGCCATCTACAACAACGACACCACCGGTGGAGCCCTGCTGTACGAACTCACCACTTCCCCGACGACAGAGAAGATCTTCTTCCAGGAGAGTCTTCTTCACTTTGAGCTGGTGGGACCAACCAGTTCGCCTTTTTCACCTTCCTGGATCGTCTTGTGGTCGAATCGCCCGTGCCAAGAACCCCGGCGGCCGGATAGCCACGCTTCACCACTACTGTGAATAAAAGGATCGTACCTTTTAACCGGGAAACTCTGTGGCTGGTTTCTTCCCTGGCAGTGCAACGACCTCCAGCTTTCCTCCACGTCGAGATCTTCTCTTCCCCTGGATGAAGCCCCGACTTGCACCCGCTCCCAGGAACAACAGCCCCCGCTGGAGCTTTCTCACCATTTCAGGTACTGTGTCCCGCCTGGTCTCCCTTGCAACAGACTGTCCAAGGTGTACCGTAAATCCTTGACTCTCTATCCTGGGGTAATCTCGGACCCGTTAACATTACCTTTCTAACTTGATCCAACCTCTTTTTGACTTTCCAGCAAAGACTTTGAGTTCATTTCCACTGTGCGATCTTGGGCACATTCCGCCTTGCTCTCTCCAAGAGTGGGCCTGGCCTATGAACGTTTTGCTCTACAGTAGACCCTGCCATTTGACTTGCTGTGGTTCTTTAAAAGTGTTGGTACTGTGTGATTTTCCTATTCTGCCTTTTCTCTCCCTTTTTTTAACAAATTATTGGAGTGTCATCTATGGTTACGTGCTCGCCTCTGTTTTGCTAAATAACTGGTGTCTTAACATAGACTTGTCCAATAATTCATTAGGGAGGTGTATATATTTCTAGTGACTGTGTTTGAACTTGCTTGACATATTGGTGCCAGTGTGTTTTTAAATAAATAATTATATACTTTTATACCCAAGATCTGGTCAGTGTTTGCCTGTACTACTGTATTTTTAGCCCTATTGTGTATACTCTATATACTGCCTAACTCTTCTTGAGAGAAGTCTGACTGCTTAGCCACAGCTACCAGGTAAATCTGGGTGGTGCAGACTGCTACCAATTGGGTTTACTGCTAACACCTGTAGTCCTAAACTTTTTGCAGTGGTCCCTAAGGGAACTGCACAGGTTTCTGCCTAACCGTCCCGTCCCCTTTCCTCCATACATATGGGGACATTCCTCCGTCCTGTGGGATAAGACTGGAGCACTTTGTAAAAAGCATCACATTTTTCAAAAATGTGTCCTTCCTCTCTTTTTACGCGGGGTACCGCACGCGGCCGTAACCCCGCCATTCTTAGCTCCGCCCAGCGCATCGCCCATCAGTCCTTTTCCCCGCTCACTCGGGACTGGAAGCACTTGCATCTTCGGAACATTTTTTCCTTCTAGTTCCTCCTCTCCTGCTGTGGCTTAGCGGTCGCGTGGTAGTCAGTTTATGCCGTTTCAGCTAGATTTTCCAAATTGTTGTTCTTGTCAGCGACGCTTCGGTAGGGCCGATCCCCATTCTCTGTGCTTGGAGTGTTTGGGTCCAGACCACCGGTGGGACTCGTGCTTTTATTGTGACTCCCTTTCGGTCCATGCGCTTCAACGTCGTTTGGAGCGGTGGGTGGAGGTGTTTCAAGGTACTCCCCCTGGTACATTTTCAAACTTTCATCGACACAAAAAAGAAGCCCCTGGTGAGTTCTTTACTTTTTAGGGCACCCCGGCCGGGGGACTCCTTCCCGAGGTCTTCCCTGTCCGGGAGGAGCATCAAAAGCTCTATTACGGGGGCTAGCCCTGAGGTGCCTTCCTGGCCTAAAAATTGTACCAGAGTTTTCTCTGAGGGCATCCATAAAGGGCCTATTGACACCGGATTACATTCCGTGACCCCTCCTGTGGGGGCTGTTTGTGGGCCCAGTTCGAGGTCTGCTTGGTTGGAGCTTCCCGTACGCCCTGAGTCCTCGATTGAGGTTGTTGACACCGAACGGAAGTTCAAGGAGGCTTTTACCGGACTCGGGTCCGAGGCCCGTCCTTTAGAGGCTAAGGTGACCAACAGTTCTGAGAGGCCTGTTAAGGTCTTTTCGGTGAGGTGTGTTCCTCATCGTTCCCACTCTTGCAGAGACCCCAGTTCTGTTGAGGCGGCACGGAGTGAGGTTTTGGACCGTAATCCCTCCGTTACCGGCAGTGCCGAGGTCCTTCCTTTGAAGGCTAATTTGGCTGTTACGATGTCACAGAAACATTCTAGGCCACACAGTACCGGCTCGGCCGAGGTTCCTTGTGTTAAGGCTAAAATGAAGACCCCTGACATGTGTCGCAGTTCTCCTCACATGCTGACAAAATGGCGGCCGTTCCCGCCAAGACCACGGTGGCCATTTTGGATACAACCCTTACAACTACGCCATCGGCCCTAGGTGTAGGGGGTGCTTTTTCAGGTGAACATCGGTTTCCGTGTGCACATCCGTTTCGTCCAGTTTATGACTGGAACGCTTGGATGCCTCTACTGCACAATGCCTCGCTTCTGCGCCATCGGCGCCCTTGATTTATGTAGACAACAGTGGGGAAGGGCCCTCTTGGCAACCCTCTCCCTTACGCCCCTGGAATTACTCCACTCATGAGAGGCCTCCTCCTGTCGCACCTAAGTCATCGGCGGAGGACTCCTTTTTCGGCAAGTTTCAAAAACTGATGTGTTTCGACCCCATGAAGGAGTACTTTCGAGGCTTGTTCAGGGAGATATGCCCACCTGTGCCGACGGTCCCGGCTGCGGTGCCTGTGCCTCTGCCTTTACCAGCTGGGCCTCCTCCAACTCTTACACCCCTGCCTCAATTGTCCCCAGTGGACAAGGCTAGTGTGGTGCCGGATGGGACTCAACCTGATCCAGACCTGTTGGATAATGTACAGGGTGATCAGGACAGCGAAGACCAGCCCCGCTCTGTCAGAGCTTTTCATGAACGGGTACTGGACATGATGTGTCTGTTAGATGTTCCAGTATCTGAGGCACCTGCACCGCATGAGGGCGTGCTTTCAGGGGCGTTCACCTTCAGAGCGTACCGGCTTGTTCTTGCAGAAGGACGTTTTGGCCGAGGTCCGTAAAGTTTGGGAGAAGCCACACTCTGGACGGTTTGTCAACAAGAAGATTGATGCGCGTTACAGGCTCCATTGTTCGGAAGAGGTGGCCTTAGCGTCGTGTCCACCCCCCTCCTCCACGGTAGTGGCGGCAGCCACTTTGCAATCCAGACCTGTGTCATCCTCTTCTTCGACGGCTACACAGGTTCTGGCCAAAGAGGATAAGCTTCTTGACTCCCTTGGGAGGAAGATTTTCGCTAACTCAGCTCTGCAGCTGCGTCAAGCCAATGTAGAACTGGTGTTAGCAGGGGGGAATATGAAAATGTGGAAAGGTCTGTCGGAATTTGAGGAGTTTATTTCCGCTGAAAAGTTGAAAGATTTCAAAGCGGGTTTGTCGGACGCCAGGGTCTTGGCACAGGATCTCCTGGAGGCTGCGGCGCACCACGTCGACACCTCGGCCCGGGGCCTTATGCATGGTGTTGATATCTCTTGTCAGGCTTGGCTGCACTCCAAGTTCTCCAAGGAGGTGCAGGATAAGGTTTTGGACCTCCCCTTCGATGGCAAGGAGCTCTTTCACTCTACAACAGACGTGGAGCTGACCAAAACTAAGGATAGCACTTAGACCGCCAAGTCCTTGTCTGTCCTGGTTAAACCTCCTTTCAGGACACAGAGATCGTTGTCAAACCCTCAGCCTTCCTCTGGTTTCAGGTTTTTTTTTGATCGGAAATCCCACACGGTTGATACCCCTTTGGGAAATTCCCACCGAAGGCAGCAAAGGAGTCGTTTTTTTTCCCCGCTCCTCAGACTCCTCCTCAGGTTCAGGTGGTGCTGCCATCGACAAACCAACAAAATTAAGGTTTTCTGCGCTCGCACAAGACCCCGGTGGGAGGACACATTGCGTCTCATTGGGAAGCGTGGCAGATAATCACAGAGGACCGGTGGGTCTTGTCAGTCGCTTGGGCGGGCTTCCACTTACCCCTTCCCCACCCATCAATCCTCCGTTCCAGCAGTCGGGGTCGCCCTCCCCCAGAGCTGAGATTCAGAAGTTACTGGATCTCAGGGCGGTGGAACCCGTTCCTCTAGGGGAGCGAGGGGAGGGCTTCTATTCCCGGCTGTTTACGATGCCCAAACCCATCCAGGCTGGCCTGCGCACCATCCTAGACCTTTCCCAGTTTAATTTCTCTCTACCCCAAGAGAAATTCAAGATGATCACACTCTGTCAGATAAAGTCCTCTTTACAGAAGGGTGATTGGCTCATCGTGGTGGACCTCCAGGATGCGTATGTGCATATCCTGATCTGTAATCCGCATCAGAGATACCTACGGTTTTCTGTGGGGGAGGAGCACTTCCAGTTACGAGTGCTCCCTTTTGCCTCAGCTCGGCGCCGCGTGTCTTTACGAAGATGTTGGTTATCGCAGCTTATCTTCAGCTACAGGGTATCCATGTGTATTCGTATTTGGAGGATTGGCTGCTGCGCAGTCCTTTTCTGCTGAAAGCCTCGAGCAATCTTCAGTCTCTCATCCAGCTCCTGTTTCACCTTGGGCTGTCGGTGAACTGGCGGAAATGTTCCATGATTGTCTCTCAGGACTTGACTTTCCTGGGTTTTCGTTGGAACACGATCGACTGCAGAGTTTACCTGACTGGGGACAGAATGGCGGATCTGTTGGCCACGTGTCAGATGTTTGCACAGTCGGCGAGCATGTCGGCCTGGTGGTTCCAGAGGCTTCTGGGCCTCATGACCTCGTGCGTATTGGCTCTTCCCCTTGCTCGACTCAAGATGAGGCGGACACAAATGGCTCTTCGGAGTTCTTGGCATCAGGCACTGGATCCGGACTCCAAGATCATATCGATTCCGGCTTTCATGAGAGTGGACCTGGTGTGGTGGTTGTCTCTCAGCTACCTGTCGGTGGGTGTGGGTTTCCAAGACCCCGCTCCAATGGTGACGATCACGACAGACTCCTCCCTTCTGGGGTGGGGTGCGACGTTGGATCTTCTTCAGGTCTCCAACCTCTGGTCGCCACAAGACAAGTTCCTTCATATAAATCATCTGGAGCTTCTGCCGATCTTCCTGGCGCTCAAGGCGTTAAGGACAATCATTGCCAACAAAGTGGTTTGTGTCCGCACGGACAATGTGGTGTCCATGTTTTACATCAACAAGCAGGGGGGCACCAAGTCTCCTCCTCTTGTGGATCTGGCCATTCAGATTTGGGAATGGGCAGTTCAGCATGGTGTCTGGCTGGTGGCAGTATGCATCCCGGGCCAGCTGAACATCACGGCAGATGCCCTCAGCCGACAAACAATGGTCAGCTACGAGTGGGAATTGAAAGCAGAGGTCCTCTTGCAGATATTCCTGTGTTGGGGCACTCCGGAAGTGGACTTTTCGCAACATCGACAAACAAGAAACTTCCTCTGCATGCCTCCAGAAACGGGCTGGGAGCTTCCTCTCTGGGAGATGCTCTCGAGATTCCATGGCACAAGATGAGGGCCTATGCTTTCCCGCCTCTGCCTCTGATTCATCGGACGATATGCAAGCTAAAGAACACGGTGAATTGTTCTCTTCTGCTCATAGCTCTGTGGTGACTGGCCAGGTTCTGGTTTTCAGAGCGTCAACATCTGTCGGTGTGTGCACGATCAGGCTTCTGCTAGTTCCCAATCTGCTTCACCAGAGAGATCGGCAGCTGTGGCACTCCACCCCATAATCGTTTAGCTTGGCGGCATGGTGCCTGAGTTGAGATCTTTAGAACATCTCAACCTGTCTGCTGGCAACATGTACATATTTCAGGCAGCCAGGAAGCCCTCAGCGAGGTCGCAGTACAAGAGTAAGTGGCTTTGGTTCTGTCACTGGCGCTTAGCCAAACAGTTGGACCCCAGGGTGGCTACGATTGACATGGTGCTGTCTTTTGTTTCTCATCTTGCAGAGTCTGGCATTCATGTTCTGTCATGCAGGTCTTATCTTTCGGCTGTGGCCGCCTACCTGTCCACGGACCAGTGCTCTTTCTCAAAGTCAAATCCAGTGATTAAACGGCACTTTGCGTGTCTTGTGCTTCTTTACTCTCCTGTTCGCAAACCGCATCCGACGTGGGATCTGAACGTGGTTCTTATGGCCTTGTGCCATAAGCCTTTCGAACCAATGGCTACGGTAGATCTTAAGCACCTTTCGTGGAAGGTGGCTTTCTTGGTCGCCGTTACCTGGGCAAGGCGAGTGAGTGACCTCCAAGCTTTGTCGGAGCACACCTTTTTAGTTTTCCACAAGGATAAGGTTGTCCTTAGGACAAATTCTTCTTTCCTACCAAAGGTTTGTTTCTGATTTCCATCTAAATCAGCCAATTTTGCTGCCTGTCTTCTTTCCCAACCCGGCTTTGGAAGCTGAGAGGGTTTTGCATTGCCTGGATGTTAGAAGAGCTCTTAAGTTCTATCTGGACAGAACTTCTGAATTTAGGAGTTCATCTCAACTTTTGGTGACCTTTGGTAACCCGCAAGTCAAGCAGGCCTCCAAATCGACTATCTCCAGATGGATTGCTGCCTGTATTACGGAGTCTTACACTATTCAGGGTCTACAGCCTCCTAAAGGGATTCATGCACATCTGGTACGGGCAAGGCAGCTGCTGTTGCCTTTCAAAAGTATGTCCCCTGGGAGACCATTGCGAAAGCGGCTACTTGGGCATCCTCATCGGCCTTTTGTAAACATTACTGCTTGGACTTGAGCTCCAGATCTGATGCTCAGTTTGGCCAGGCTGTGCTGAAAAAGAGAGGAAGGACATAATTTTGAAATATTTGATGCCTTTTACAAAGTGCTACGGTCCCGTCCCACAGGACGGAGGAATGTCCCCATAAGTATGGAGGAAAGGGGACTATGGACTAGGAGTAAGGTGGTCACTACGGTGTGTAACCTGGTTAAACTCTTACACACAAGGTTTCTTGATTAAACAATTATTAATTTAACAGTCAGTTTCAATAAACCTTCTTCAGAAGGGGCAATATAATAGTAACGCACAAATAAACTCCAAAATACACACTCTTGGTTTCTCGAAACCAGCAGGTATCCATATGGGATAGCACACAGACACTTCCTACACCCTCAGGTGACTTAAATAGCTAGGACTCTGTGGACACTAATATAACGCTGTTGCATTTATAGCAATACTTAGGAGTATGTCAAAGAAAAGGGTTAAGGGTTAATAGAATAAAATAAGAGATCGCACAAATATTCTGAAGCAGATAAGTGCTTTTGAACCCCTCCAATGCAGAGCAAGTTGATCCTTTCCTGGAAGGAAGGAAAAACACACACTTAGTGGAGAGAAGAGTCATTCAGGGAGCCAAGCCAGGCCAAAGTCAATTGGGCAAATGTCTGTGAGCTGAAGCACTTCTTGCAGGTAAGTAAATGTCTTGCACAATGTTTTAGAGGTCTTTGTAGAAAAAGTAGAATCAATGTAGGGCCACAAGATGGGAGGCTTGTGAGAAGTAGAAGATGCAAGCAACTCTACAGAAGCAACCAAGACCAGTCTCAACTGAGAACAAGTATGGCCACAAGACAAGAGGTAAGTTCTCTTAGAGTATACAGTACCTTTGGTTAGAAGAAATGGTTCCAGCTGGCTTCTGTTCCTGTGTGGCTCTGCAGATCCTGTTGTTCCTGTGCCTCAGTCATGGGGACAAGAGGGAGGACTTCTGCAACGGGACGGTCGGCGACAGAAAAGGACAAACTTCTATTCAGCGGCACTTCGCGGTTTCAGCTCCTTGCGTTTCAGCAAATAGCACCTCCGCTGACTCTCGGATACCACTTTGCACTTTCCTCACATGGGGGTCCAGCACTCTGTTGAGGTGGCTCAGGTCTGGTCATTCCTGCTTACTAGGAGTCCGGAGGATCTTCCATCAGCTTGGGTCCGACTTAAATGCACTCCAATCTGGTGTTCCTCTGCCTGCCACTTCGGTTCCTGCAGCAGCAAGGAAGTACAGCCAGCTCTGAGAGGATGTCCAGACGAGTTCACTTTGGAGTTGATTGGTCCCACCAACTCAAGGGGAGGAGTCGTCCTTGCAGGGCTTCTCTAGTCGAAAAGAATTTGGAGCTTCAACACAGCAGCAGGACTTTACCGCGCAAACCAACGGTCCAGGAGTTGCAGCAGGTGTCTCTTCCAAGTTCTTCTTCGGATTCCTTCATCCAGTGGTCGACTCTACCTTCCAAGCCAAAAAGCCTCACCTTTTATGCAGGTTTCTCCCATTCATTCCAGCCTAGCTGTCAATCACCTTTGGGTGCATTTCTGTAACCAAGGGGATTAAGCACAGGAATTTTTGGGCACCTCCCTCATTTCTTGACCCTGCCAGACATACTGGAGCCAGAGGCGGGCTTCACTTGTGAAGCCCGCCAAAGACAAAACTAACAAAGGGACCAAACCTGGTTTGGCGCACAGAGTAAATCTCAAGAAGGACCTTTCCAGCAGGAAATGGCGTAAAAAGAAGACCAGGCCATTTTAACAAAAATGGCATGAGGGTCCTTTACTGCAGCTGCGAACGCAGCCCGCAGTAAAAACTCCCAATGGTAGTTAAAAGTAAACCACTGCCACCAGCCATTAATTGTAGAAAGGGTAACATAAAATTGTTACATGAGAAACTAGACTAGATACTAAGTAACCCCTCCAACACCCTATTGTAAGGTGTGGGCTGGGTCTAGAAAGTTACAATGTAAGTAAAGTCAATTTTACTTTACTGCTCTTGGAAACAGTAGTTTATCCAAGAGAAGGTATTTAAACCTTTGGGAAATCTGAAAGACCTCCCTGTGTCACTGCACTGAAGGTGCTATGTGACACAATGTAACAGATGATGCCTATGGAGTTTGTCAGACGCCACAACCAAAAGAACCACAGAGTTAAAATCACATAAAAAAATACATGAGAGAGTGGGGAAAAAAGGGACTCACTCTCTCAAGGTTAAAAATTAAAAGTCCTAAAATACAGCAACGTTGCTGGGGGTCTCTAAGGTTGAGAGGAATTAGCACATTTCTGAGAATTCTCCCTAACACCTGCCTTGCACATTCGAGCAGTTTTGGAGAGCTGCAGGGTCACTTTCAACTTTTTAACTCCCCGGATAAGTCGCACACTTCCGATACTCTTGGTGTTTGCAGGTCTTCTGCTGCAGTGGCTCCTCCGGCGAACAGCTTCTCCTGGTCTGCCTTTGCCCACGCCACTCGTTACTGGAGCTTCCTTTGCTCTGGAGACTCTTTGGGCACACCACAGACCCCTCAAGAGGGGAAACCTCCCCCGCTGCTTTCGCTTCCCGCTGCACAACCTCTGAAATTGGGACAGCTGGAGACACAAACCCTTTTCAGACCTGCCACTGTTTCTAGCTTCACAGTGGTCCCGGTGTATGCTGCATACATGGTCTGCACAGCTCTTCCTGCTCACTCTGCTCTTCCCACTGTCTGCACCTCAGGGGGCCTTTTAAGCCTCAGAGTCTCCCTCACTCAGGTGTGGGTCTTTTACATTAATTGTTGACCACTCCTGCAGCATTGTTCCTTTTCAGCCCTCTTCCTCGTGCCAGTACTTAGGGAATTATAGGACTTGAAGTCGCTAGTGACAAAATTAGTTTTTCTCAGTTCGTGTTCATTCTTAGTCCTCATACTTGGTTAAAAAGAGGAATAATGTTTCTGATAGTTTAAACTGTTATTATTCACAGACTTCTTTCACCGTCTGTTTGGGAGGAAGGGTGGTTTTCAAATTTATAAGTCTCCCTTGTTTTATAAGGGTTTATATTTTGTTCAGTGCCAAAGGATTTCAGATTGGTTTTACCCACATTAAGATGTTCGACTTTCGGAACAGACAGATTGTTATAACAGTAAGCCATCACATACTTTGGCATTTGTGAAATATCCTCCCTAATGGAAGATAAATACTGTCTCACCCCACGAAGTCCTCTCATTCCCCTGGGCCCTTTCTCCTCCCAGGTGACCATCCCGCAGAAAACAACCCCAGAGGTCAGAATCAGGAAGAGTCTGCCTTTCCCAGGCCACCTGGGAGTAGACTTCAGGCAGGCTTTTAGTGAGAAGTTTGTAGGATTCATCACAGAGGTAAACGGACGTGCACGCCAGACCTGGTGAATTCACATTGTGACTCCAGAGTGCTCTGTATCTGGACGCTGACCAGGTCCACGGATCTGAACCTTAGAAATGAGATAAACGGAGTAACTTTAAAGAAGAGGAAGCTTTTTGAATACCGAACTAATGTAAAGCAGGCTAATTATTCTGTTGAAGACAGAGCTGATTTAAAAGGGAGCAGATGGCAGAATAAGAATGTATTAATCAAACCAGAAGGGTGTGATTTATAATTGTTATTTTATAATGCGCTTAATACCTGAGATTGGTTTCTAAGCGTGAAACCGGGATTCAAGCCTGTGTTGTTTTTGCGCTGGCTTGCTTCCAAGACAAACGCGTTGCCCTTGGGCTATCGCCCAGGCCCATTTATTTTAAAAGCCAACCGCAAGAAATGGCAATAACTCGAGAAGAAAATACAAACTACTATTGCCAAAGCCAAAAGAGAATCCTACCAAGGAACAACTGGTATTGCCCAAGCCGAAAGAAGGCAACTGAGAATTTCAATGTTTGTAAAGGCTATTGCCCGTATGTAAAGGAAGTCATAAGAGGAGATGGCATAAACCTATATTGCCAAAGAAGTGTGAAAGTGAAACGGAATTACCATTAGCATTTCAGGAAGGCTGCGTTTCTGATGGAAGATATTCAGGTGGATTGGAGCTTAACCTGCATTGCGAGGGGCAATCACGAGGTTGTACCAAACGGCACCAATGGGTTTCCTGTTCTCTTAAGAAGTCATATTTTAAGTTGTGGAGCAGGAATAAGGAGATAAGAAATTTGGAAAATGGGTCACGTGTATACTACAAGAGGAGAGCGTGCATTTTGAGCAAGACTGGGGGGTGGTCTTTACCTACCTTCAAAGTGATTATAAGAAACAATGGTGTCCGCATAAACTGAGAATTGAATATTATGTAGACGAGTGAGGAATTTGTGGACGGGGAACGGACAGAATGACATGCAGAATGCTGGCCCCATACTTTATTTCCCAGTTACCACATGCTTATGCCATCACTAGCATGATACTGGACCACCCACTCATATAACTGTCAGGTTGAGGTCAGGAGGACCCTCTCCATGGGCCAGTTGGTAAGTAAACCTTCCTTCTGAGAGCCATGTACCTGTGATTGGTAACAACCCAGAATACAAAATGGCTCAAATGAAAGGTTGTGAGGAGTGCCATCAGACTCTCTCCCACCTTTAGGGAAAAGGGGAAATAGGTTAGACAAGTTTCTGAAAGGACAATATAAACTGGTTCAGGAATGAAGAATTTGTACCAAAGCCTGTGCTGTTACAGCAGAACCGGACCTAAGGAGCAGTCGGGCAGATCCAAGGAAAAGGTCTGGAGAGGAACTAAGTAGGCACAAGGAAGGGGAGGGTAACTAATCCGGGCAGCACGTGGACGCAACTCTAGGGTAAGGTAATGCACAGAGGTGAGTAGATTTCAGTCCCAGAAATGTCATAGAAGTTCAAGGGGAGAGTCCAACAAAATATCCAAGGTCGGAGTCCAAAAGGTGATCCAGAAGGTAAGAAAGGTATTCCAAAGAAACACAGAAATTCCCCAACATAAAAAAAAGTTCCAGGGGCTAACCAGAGTTCTGCAACCAAGATACCAATATACATCAGAGCAGACAAGGACAAAGCACCAGGAATCCTGAAGAAACAAAGCAAACGTCGATATACACAGGAGAAGATGAACCAATAATAACAGAGTAACATGGTACTGTTGAGAAGCACAGATTAATCAGTTGAAGGCTCCTAAATGGTGCTGGGCACAGGCAATCATCGCTGCATTTCTGGATTGCATCTGACCTCATGCCTCAGTGCGTGTTGGCTGCATGGGCCATGAGATATATGGTCCGTGTCGGACACTGGCACCATGGCATCTGCCCAGGCTCCATGGTATCCGCCAGGTTCTCGAATGTCCTGCATGTTTGGTTCTTGCCAGGGCACAGCATTCGAGACCTGGCAGTAACCTAGTAAAAAACAGTGATCCCTGACAATAGCTCTTTGTGCGAGTTGACAATGATGCCATAACGCTTTGAAGTCAAGTAGTCCACATAGTGCACCAATACATGAGAAAAGAAGACTGGAAATATAAGTTATTAGCAAGCAAACCCAGCATGGTACTCCACTCTTTAAACATTCTATACCTCGGTCAACAGAGCTGGAAATGTAGCCTGTCCTCCCTCCGGACAGCTGTAGATCCACTGTTCAAGCACTGGTACTATCCCACGTGGATGGGGGGGAAATGCCCTCCTCAAGGGCCTTCTGTCCTTCCTTGTGCCCCTGAGGAAGGCATCAACGGTCTATGCAGATACAACCGCGTCACCCCAGCCCTCATCAACCTTCACTGGCTCCCACTGAAGGCACACATCACCTTAAAATATTGCTGCATCCTCTATAAGGCAGCTTCTCTTTAGTCACCTAGCTACTTCACGGATACAAAATCAGCATCTCTGGCATACAGTGCACCACCAGAAGCCAGGTCACTTGCAGACTTGAAATCTGCTGCTGCAAAAAGGAAAGGACCAGAAAACAAGACGTCTCTGCCTATGCCCAAAGACTATGGAACCTCCTACCCGTCTGCATCAAACTCGCCACCATGCTCCTAAAATTTGGATAAGACCCACCTCTTTAAGGAGTCTCTCCTCCTTAATACCTAGGCCATTACATCGCCCCCTGTGTCACCTGACTCGCTAGTCGCCGTCCGCCCCTCTCCAGCACTGTGTACAGTTGTACCCCTCCTCTAGGCCCTCTGTAGCCTACCCCCTCTGTATATCTGTTCTGTTTTTACCTCTGAAAAGATCTCAGTTGTGCATCTATACCTCTGGTAAAGTGTTCTGTGTGTATCTGTATTTTTGAATATACCTGTAAAGCGCTCTGTTGCTTCTCGGAGCTAGGCCCACACTCAATAAAATAAATACCATAATAATAATCCCTAAACCCCAGGTATTCCAACTACCAATGTGTTACACCTGTTAGTGCTAGCTGTTGATGAGGTAAAAAGTGTATTTACAACCAGGCCGACAGGTTGCCAGCAGAGTGGCATTTTATTCCATTTATTTTCAATTTACTGGTTGTCATTTTTTAAATATAAATCCAATTTTGCTTCTCCTACACTGCGAGTAATGCTGCAAGTAACTCTGAGCTGTTGGCAGTCATTCCACTCTGACAGCTAAAGTTTTTGATGGCCAACCTTGCACATATGATTGATATTTGCAAAAGCTCTATTGATAGGGTGACTTTTGGACTTTTGTTTAAAAATAAAAAAAGAAAAATGGAAACGCGTACCAATCCCAGCATGCTTTAGGTATTTAGTGAGTTGATCATACAACTTTCACAGATACATATGACAGATTTAAAGCTCTTTGGTCATTCTTACTTTCCAAAAAGATCTTTAATATGCAAAACAGCGAAAACCTCTTTGGTTTTATTGGCGCCACTTCACATTATCCTTGTTCTTTCTAATCAATGCACAAATACACTGAGTTAAGCAATCACTTTTATGTTCACATACACGACATGCCTTTTTTAAACCACTGCAAAAATGAGGGTTTTCCCTTCAGAAAAGTAAAGGGTAAAAATGATAAATCATTTTACAATATTAAACTTGTGTGTATGCTTAAGTCAAGCACAGAGTTCCCACAGGTGGCACTAAAATAATGTTCAGTAGCAAGCACTAATCTCCCTCCCGGGCCCACATTTCAGAGGTCTGTTGCCACCCAAAAGGTGCAAGCATGAAGTAGATTATAGAGAAGTTAACAAGGCGAAGTGTACATCTGACAGCGCTAGTGCATCAAGAATCCTATGAAAGGATGCCCAAAGCCATAGAAGGGCGAGAACAAAAACTGTGTGACAAAGCTAGACACTGTTTCACAGCTGTAAAGGTGTCCAGTAAAGATATCCATACAGCCATCTTAACAGAAGCTGCTCTGTGTCTGTGCTAAGCAGGCAAATGGCATCCCTGCTGGGTTTATCATGTGTCTTCGATGGCATTCTGCTATACGCCCAGTACTACCAGGAGAACCAACTGCAAAGTATGACTCACAATGCATAACTGTGATGCTTATAAGTCATCTTTACATTAATTATATTTTAAATACAAGGTAGGACTTTTACTGTGAAACAGTACTTCAAACGACAGCAGGATATCTATATCTATACCCACACATCTCAAAATGTTCCTATGTATTGTACAGTCCAACCAACTCTACAGAGTTAACAAACATTTAAAATTACCTTAAACACAACCTGACAAGACCCATAGCCTAAACCACACCCACAAAGGTAATATTGTGTTGTAACTCCCGATCCATTGCTCAATTCTACTCTTGGAGTGTTGGGTATTTTGATCAATTGCACAAACAGCAATGAAGTAAACCGTATGTACCATTTCATTTGTTATAAAAGGTACCTGCATTGTGCAGTTACAAGGAATGCTGTTGTTTACCACCCATGAATGTTCAGGGTCGCCCTTATCCGTTAATCCACTGTGAGAATGCGCAGTCAAAGATTCCAAGAAACTTCTCCAACTGCCTTTAGTCAATTGAGGTGTTTATGCTCAGGCACAGTTTACAAATTTCACCAGTTATTTTGCCATATTGTAATGGCGTTCCAGCACAAGAAATTGGAGGTACATCGGCAGCAGTAGGTAGCTTGCCTTATTTCCATTTTGCCCCTGCTAACACCAGAGTTGTAACCACGAGAAGGGGCTTGAGTGATTTGTATTCAACATTTTTATAAGATGTGCGTGTACCACTTGCATAGATTTCATATGTAAACTTCACCATTTGACAAGACCGGATGTAGAAATTTAGTTATGTTGCATTAATATTACAGACCAGTCTAGCTGCTTCTCAAAGTGACAGCAGGCAATTTGTGAGAGAAACCAGATATTGGCAATGAAACCCAAATTCCTCATTCCAACCTTCTCTATTCTTCTATTAGCCATAACAATTGCCTCTAGTGCACTCAACTGTAGAACACACTACCTTCTCCAAATCTTGGGCAGCAGAGATCTGAAAACATTATTTCAACTAACATAACATAGAAGATGACCAGCTTGAATTAATAGATAGGAAGCAATACCTTTCTAATCCCTGTAACCTTAAAAACGTCATAATGTTATAGAGCCGCAATGGGGGTGAAGGGGCGTAGTTTGGACAACATGGACAGTTTTCTGCAGGGTCGGAATCTGGTGAAAGTGCAGAGTCTGGCAGAGGTGGAGTAAGGTTGGGGGAGAGGGGCACATGCACTTATTTGGGCCTAGGGCAGCAGAGAGCCTAAATACACCACTAGATTAGGGCCTAATGGCAAAAGCCTTATCTAGTTGGCTCGCTATGGGGATTTTGTAGGGGTGCCCTGACTTAACACTTGCCCAGGTTTCTCAGAAGAAACTGATGGTGCCAATATCACACTGTTTCAGCCTCTACCTCAATCACTCTCAACACTGATCTTACTGCTACCTCTGTTCTACTCTCTCCTCCGTCTGGTCTTTCTCTGGTCATCTTCCCACTCGCTCTCTTTTGTCCTTCTGATGTTTGCACTCTCCCTCCACTCTTGTTTCCTTGCCCCACTCCTCTCTCTACTCTCCTCTGCCGTTCTATATGTTCTACTTCCGCATCCTTACGCCCCTCTTCTCCACTCTCTGCACCCACAATCCCCTATCTGTGTCTCTATGCCCTAATCTTATCACACTCTGTCTGACTTCCAACTACCTCCCCCTTCTGCTTCATTCCTCAATATTACTTCCACTAGCGCCAGGGCTGGACTGGGAACTAAAAGAGGCCCTGGAAATAATTACTGGGGACCAAAAGAGGC
Source organism: Ambystoma mexicanum (assembly GCF_040938575.1). Lineage (NCBI taxonomy): Eukaryota > Metazoa > Chordata > Amphibia > Caudata > Ambystomatidae > Ambystoma > Ambystoma mexicanum. The sequence continues at coordinate 1,099,462,269 of NC_090937.1, forward strand.
CCTGGAAATAAAGTTCAAAGTAGTCCCATATGACATATTTTCAGCATGCCCAATGCTTTTCCTATGAGAAAATTTGAAAATACCACAGAAAAGAGGTCCAGGGTGCAGAGGCCCACCGGGAAATCTCCAGAGTTCCCTATAGGCCAGTCCACCCCTGACTAGCGCTTTGCACTCTGCACCCTCCTACCATACACTCGTTATCACTCTCTAATTGCTCCTAGACTTTTTTCTTTACTCCTCCACCCTCCTCACCCTACACTACATACAACGTGTACCACTCTCTCACCGCCAATAGCTCATCTGCACTCCCTCGCTATATGCCAACAGCCTCTGCCACCTCTTACTCGACCTCGTTCACCCTCCCAGCTCATCTCTGGGTCCACCTTTTCAGCTCCCCATCTCAGCGAAAACCTTCCACTCTCCTCTGTGCTGGCTGGGCTTTTATAGCCCAGCCTTCCCTCTTCCAACACGTTTCCTGATTCCATTGGTCTCCTTGGTCACATGCTCTCTTTGGCTTAGCAGTCCCCAGGGGCTGGGTTACACATACACAGCTGCAATGCTCTAAAAACACATGTTGGCCCTGTCCAGTTTTCAGTTTCCATTTGCAGGGTACCAGCCCCCAACCTTCACTTGAAAGTGGTCTGGGGTTGGTAGGTCGGGTGTTGGATGTCTCCTTTCTGTTTGGCAAGGTAACCTGCAGTCCATTCCATTTCTATACTCAATTCTATTTCCCTGGTTTTGGCCGAGGCTTTCTTGATTGTTTCCCTGAAAAAGGCAAGACAACACTGGCCGAACAAGTTCTGCTCTCGATTGTGTGGTAGAGGGTGGTTTCCACATTAACATTCAAGGCACTTGAGGGGGTTTCACGGACTGCTCCCCCTCCCCCGTGACAGGGTTATGAGCCTTGTCATATCACATTGTGCCTCTGCTTGCCTCAAAGCCATAGGGTCTCTACTATAGGTAGGTCACTGCAGAATCGTTTCGTGGGGCTTCACTTAATTCCTCATTTACTAAAAGAAACTAGATTTAATTTTATTTATCCTTTATTATCAAAAATTATTTCGATCTTAAAAATCACTAAAACACGATACTGAGCTCTAAAAATTCATCATTTCTTAATTTTGGTTTGGATTTTCAACTGACCATTTCTGCCTCCATCTGCATACATTCCGCCTTCCCCGAACTGAGTAGCAGAAACCGCACTGAGGACAGTGAAAAGGCTGCTGGTGTTGGTGGCTGTCAGCATCTTTACTTCCCCCAAAGCTTAGCTTTTGGGGAGATGGCAGCCACCCTCATTTCCTTTTTCCAGGCAATGGAGTTGGCAAGCAGATATCCTTCTCTTGCTGTATATTTGCGGCACATTGGAAGGAATTTCTTTGCCATCTAAGAGATCTGGTAGGAGGATAGAGGTCAGAGGCGGATCTAACGGTTGCCAGCCAGACAAATGGCGAGCGGGCCCCTGTGCTAGGCCCGCCCCTTCCACCCAGAACATGGCCCTTTCTGCTGTGGCTGGCCTGCTTTGTGGCAGCAAGTTCTCTGCTCACTTTCCCCCTGACTGCTGCCAGAGAGCACAGGTGCCATTGCTGTGTGGCTCAGTGTGGATCTTAACACTGCTTGTCAGCCCTGAGGGAACATGGCAGGCTTTTATGTGACAGCTTTCACACCATAAACAAAGCCAACCAAGGTTAGTGCGAAATGAAGAGGGGTTTGGTCACTGATGAAAAAAAAAACCTCAGTTCTAGTGGCGTGTTTTGCATGTTAGTTGTCACAGGGTTAGGACTTTGTTATATACAAATGTCAGTATCTCCTTCAAAATACATGCTGCAATGCAAAGGTTTTGAAATACTACGACAACCCACATCAGCACGTTGTTCTGTGTTGCGTTTTTTTTTTTTTTTTTACTTTTCCTTTATTTAGGAAGTTTACGGAGCACAGCCCTACCCTAGTATGCACCATATTGCCTGATTTACAAAAGCACTTTTCAACGGAAAAATCCCATTGGAAATGTTTTGTAAATCGGTCACATAGGGTGTGGTATGGTTGGGGAGTGTCACAGCATTCTATCATCTTTTGGGAAAAAAGATCAAATTAATAAACTAATAGATACAGTATCTGGTCCTGCAGCGATCACAAGCAGCTCATCACACTATTGTCACAAACATCAATTATCTTGTTTGTTTTTTAACACCGTTCACATTGATCTGTTTTGCATCTAAAGTACGTGCAGATGCAAAATATTGTAAAGGGCTCTGTAATTCCATACTAGTACACCCTTATACAGATCTGACGTTTTCACTCTCCAACCCATGCAGCAAAAGCTTAACACTGCAACTCTGCCATTTTGCAATGCATGGCTACAACAACGCCCGCACAAACAGAATGACACCACTTTTCTGCTACAAGGACACGTATGTTCTATAGGTTTAGAATATTTAGCATTAATAGCAAAGCCTGCTGAGGAGGTCCAGCTGTTTCCATTTAGTCAGACCACTAGACACAGGTAACTGTAATGAAGACAACTTAATAAAAAATTGCTTTTGTCCCTAAAGTTTGCCATTGTGCACTGTGACCACAATTAACTCCACCCACCCAAAGCTCTGCCTCCATGACCCGCCCACCTAGGGCCCTGTGTCAGGTGCTGCCCACGGGGCCCTTTGGCTTAAATCTGCCACTGATAGAGGTGGCACTGCCTCACCAATCCTGAGCATTTGGATGTAATGTCCTCTTTCGATTATGTTCATGGGCTGCGACCCACGTGTAATGTCCCATTTCTATTCTCATGTTCGTGGGCCACAACCCACGTGTTTGATGTGGGCGGGGCCTCCCGCCGCTCGCCATTTCGCACTTGAATTAGTAAAGGAGTTAGAAGCAGAATCATCGGGCTCCTTGTCTCATTGTCTCCCATGTCTTTATTACGCCGCATTATGGTTGATGCTGAATCATAACATTGTAGGCTACCCAAACCACCATTTGGTGGTCCATGTAATCCAGCTGACAAACGTTCCTCAGACATATTGATTCCCGCCAATGGGGTGCCATTAGTGTAAGATGTGAAAATGGGGCAATGGCTCTGTTGGCCTGGCTACCCAGGAGATGTTTGTTTTTTAAAATTGCCCATTTCCCACAAACTACACAAACCCACCCCCCGTACTATTCAATTTGTTGTGTAAAGGCATTAATTGGGTTTCGTGAATGAAGGTCACGCCGCTTCCTTAAAGCAGCACTAAACGGGTACAGAATTGTCAGTAACACTGCTAACTTTATTCACACACACAAACACAGTAACTTCTTTGACACACAGGAAAGGTACACTATGGGTAACTTCAGTGCAAGTGACCATCAAAGAAAGGACATATGCAGCATAGGAAGCAGCAGCATTGAAAGCTTCCATCACATACTGGACAGTTAACTCATTAACAGCAGCACTGCAGCCTAGTCGGGTATAGCATGTGTAGCAGAAGTGCCTACTTCCCTACCAGGTAACCATAACAGTCCGAGCCAAGGCAGCAGTGCTACATAGTTTCTAATAGTACGACATTTACACACAAATGCCTCACATACAGTTACACTAAATGAGTACAACCAACAAAGGCCCACCGTAGGCAGGCCTAGCACAAGCTTTCCAAATATGTACTCTACGTACCAGGCTAGTGTAAGCTTGCTTCATAATCCTTTGGGGACAGCATGCATTGAGCAAGTGGAAGCTTTACATACAAACAAGTTTGTGTACAGCACGGAGCGTTCTAGTGCAAGCTCTCCTCGCAAAGAGTATTGTTAAGATGAGAGCCACCTTTTCTCAGTAACGGTTCTGCGTGGGCAAGTGTAAGCGTCCTCACAATATCGTACAGCTTAGACATGACAGTTTTCCTCACAAATAGGTACAGATACAGAATTCCATCACAAATGGTTACATGTATAGCACGGGCAGAGCCAGTGCTACTTCGCTCACAACCAGGTACAACATGGGCAGGGCTAGTGTAACCTCCTTGCAAACATGTCCTGGTACAACATGCAGAAGTAAAGCATCGGAAGGGCAAATGTCTGCAAACCCCTCTCATAAATAGATAGACTTATAGCACAAGCAGAGCGAGTGCAAGCCCCCTTTACACCGGTACAGCATGTGAAAGGCCAGTTTGGCTACTCGACATAAACTTGTACATGTACATCATGGGAACATTCTGCGCAAGCTTCTCTTACAAAAGGATGCAGGTGCGGTATGGTCAGGCTATTGCAAACAAGCTTTACAAGCACTAACAGAACTAATAGTTTGGGTTATGTGGTGAAATCATGTCCTGAGTAAATTACCTCGAGCACACTTAGGCAGATGGGGTGATATTGCAAGTAGAAAGCAGATATAGCGGAAAGAGAGTGCGGAAGGGGTGGCCACATTTATATGAATGTGAGGATTAATAAAAGAGCAAGGGAGGGGATGTATGAATGAAAAAGAGGATAGAAGAGGAGGGCTGTGGCAAAGGCAGATGATTGCAAGGGAGGAAAAGGGCAATGAGCAAGTAGACGAGATGTAATACAGGACTATAAAGGAGTAGCACTGGGACAAACATAAAGGCCTATGATTTAGGAATGTGATGAAGACTGACTCTGAGAAGGACTGCTGAAAGAGGACTGTGACAAAGGACCCTGATGCATGAGGAGGACAAAGGAGAAGAATTGTGTTGATCAAAGACTGTGACAAAACTATGATGAAGTAGAAGGACGTTGAGGTAGGAATGTGGTGAAGAACTGTGATGGAGAACTGTGTTGTAGGATTGAGACCGAGCCCGACTATGAGACAGACTATGACAGAAGGAATAGGATCCAGGACTAGAAGACAGAATGGCTGTGATTTTTCTTTCAAGCATAGCTGAGGGAGAAGAGGGGGGTGGGTCTAGAGGGATTGGAGTGACGGGAGCATTCATCCAATTGAGGTATGCCTGATGTTGTCTTGTAAGGGTCTGGCATGAACCTGATTGGATGAACGATCTACAGGATGGAGACAGCAAGCCAAACTACTTTGTATCCCTACATGAATCCGAGAAGCCCATAGACTTAGTAATACTTTGGCAAAGTTGGAACTTGCAGCCTAAACTTAAAATGAGTTCAATTATTTGTATTCTTTTTTTTATTGTAAAAATGAGTTTCTCACAAACTTAATTTTACACTTCACCTTTGTCAGTACATTCATCAATTCATTATCATCATTCTAGTCAACTCTTAAAAGAAAAATATAAGAAAGTCATGGAGAATTAGTCACCACACCCCAATTTCTCCGCTATCGGCTTCAATATGTTGTCGAAATAATCGACTAAAGCACATGTTTGCCTGAAGTTCCTTTCTGCTAACATAGCAGCCCACCAGGTATCCATGTCCCCATGCAATGGAGCAAGGTGACCCAAAAAGAGAGATCTTTTCCATTTCTTTTGAATTTCAGGGATTCACATCTAGCTCCTAGATGTTTCAAAGATTTCACTTCCTTAGTGCAAAATCGGCGCAGGTTATCTGTTGCATCTGACAAGTGTTTTAAATACTGCATTTCCTTGGTTGCATACAGGTTTAACTTAAGACGCAGAAATTGGTCACAATGGTATCTGGAGGGAAACATCACCATGTACTTGGGAAGAGTGTTCAGTTTTCTTGCTTCGTCGCCAGGATTAAGGGCGGTTACATATTCGCCAGATTTGTCTAGTGTTGCAATCCAGTCCCCTTTTAACAGCTTTCGCTTCGCAGCACATGGGTTGGTTAACAAGTTGTCAATGTCAATGTGTAGGTAGTCTAGCTGAACTTTTATTTTCTTGCTCCAACTTTCAAGAAGCCCTCTGTAGGGTAAACCTGGGTGAGGTGCAAATATTAGGTACTGTTTTGAAGTTGAAGACTGCTGCATTTTCCTCCACATACCTAGAGACTTCCATAACACTCTGGAGGATAAATATTGCAGCCTGAGTCAGCATCTCAGGTTCTGAGTTCATATAGAGTATGGGCAGACCCAGGGCAAGCACCTCTCACAGACACGGGTGGCACAGCCTGGACAGTGCTAGTTTCATTTGCAATTAACAGGTACAGCATGGGCGCTGGCTCAGTGCTGCCTACCAGCTCCCATGCATCGGGCTCTGCCTTCATATGATTTACTAAGGACAACACTTACATTAACAAGAAATTCAGGCTTACACTGGCGCAAATTGAGTTGTCATTCGTAAACTGTAAAAAGAGGCAGTGGGAAAGGAACCCTTGGGCCACAGGCAGTGCTACAGTGTGTAACAGGAAACAATTTCAATAACACAAGGGAAACTGGCGCGCGGGAAACCACTCAACAACCCCACGACACTAGAACACTGCTTTCATATGACCCTCTCCCCCAATCAACAGCTCCTAGCAGTGGCGATGTGTTGACTGAGGAGAGGGGCAGGCACAGGGAGGGCACCAGACGAACATGCTAGCTTCTTTCATTCTTTCTTAGAAATATCTTGCTGTTGGTCTTCTTGTGTGAGCGTGGCAGAGCAAGGTGAGGAAGATGTGGTGGTAAGCGGAGCCGTTGCTGGGGGGGCTGAGGTGACTATAGCCCCGTGTCTTTTGGTTGTAGCCCCGGATAGAAGCTCAGGGGCTGCAACCAAAAGGCTGTAGCTAGACCCGAGTCCCAACAGTCCTGACATTAGTGTAGCCCCAGAACTTTTCCAGACCTAGCAACACCCCTGGTGGTAAGCACAGCTGGTGTTGGCCTGCAGGCACACACATACACCCAAACACACACAGTCTTGGTATCCTGGTCAATATTCACAGCCAGATTGGTTGTTTATCTTTTTTTTATAACCTGCACAGGACTAATATACAATTGCATGTGCAAGCGAGGCCAGACCAGTGTGGTTCAACATTGCTTGGAAAGTTAGTACAGAAAATTTGCAAAATAATCTCGTTTTTTTGGTTATCTTTCCAAGAAATGCTACTCAATGCTTGCAGCTGTCTTTATCAAGATACAAAGCATCACAACTTTCAAATAGTATGTGTGTGCTCGAAATAAAATCTTACTTATTAATGCAGAAGTTTTAAAGCTGCATGAATAAATATACTTCCGCTTGAGAGACAATGCTGCAACAAATCTGTTATCGTGGAGGTCTGAGGGGCGCCCTTCCACCATCGCTTAAAAAGTCAAGTTGGTCATGCTGTAACTGCACGCACAACACAATTTGACCTATTATGAGATTGTGGAAAAGGCCATTTAGCTACTTGTTGCTAAACCAGCACTCTAAGCCCACCCGCCAGAGAAGTTGCTGGGGGCAGGCGGGGTATAGCCCCTTGTCTTTAGATTGTAGCCCCAGATAGAATCTCAGGACCTACAACCAAAAGGTTAGCTATTCCCAAGTCCCGACAGATCTAGCAACACCCCTGCCACCCACATCTTCCTCCTGCACCCCGTGAGGTTTCTGCTGTGGCTGGCCCATGCTGCGCCTCCTGATGTTCCAGCAGGGATCAGCCATGACACGCATCTGCCTGGGGTGAGTAAACCAGTCCAGGCCTGGACCTCTGCGTTTTCACTTCTGAGGCATGTGGTGCGGAGCCCAAAAACAGGTGACATTCCCAGGGCCAGTTGCCCTGCTTTGCCAAGTTAGTACCTTTCAGTCATGTGAGCACTCTGGTTGCAGCAGTGCACCCCAGAACTGCAGGAGATTATGTAGCCCTGGGGCATTTACCCCCCACCACCCGAGGTCGGGGCGAGGGGAGTGTTAGGCAGAAACCTGTGCAGTTCCCTTAGAGACCACTGCAAAAAGTTTAAGACTACAGGAGTAAGCAGTAAACCCAATTGGTAGCAGTCTGCACCACCCAGATTTACCTGGTAGCTGTGGTTGAGCAGTCAGACTTCTCTCAAGAAGAGTTAGGCAGTATATAGAGTATACACAATAGGGCTAAAAACACAGTAGCACAAGCAAACACTGACCAGAGCTTTGGTATAAAAGTATATAATTATTTATTTAAAAACACAGTTATGAAAATACACTGGCACTAATATATCAAGCAAGTTCAAACAGTCACTATAAGTATATACACCTCCCTAGTTAATTATTCGACAAGTCTAGGTTAAGACACCACTTATTTAGAAAAACAGAGGTGAGCGCATAACCGTAGATGGCACTCCAATAATCGTTTTTTAAAAAGGGAGAGAAAAGGCCGAGTAGGAAAATACTACAGAACCAACACTTTTAAGAAACCACAGCAAGTCAAGAAAGGCAGGGTCTACTGTAGAGCAAAAAGTTCATAGGCCAGGCCCATTCTTGGAGAGAGCAAGGCGGAATGTGCCCAAGATCACACAGTGGAAATGCACTCAGTCTTTGCAGAAAAGTCAAAAAGGGGTTGGATCAGTTCAGAAAGGCAAAGTTAGCAGGTCTGAGGTCAACCCAGTTAGAAAGTCAAGGATTTACGGGACACCTTGGACAATCTGTTGCAAGGGAGACCAGGTGGGACACAGTACCTGAAATGGTGAGAAAGCTCCAGCGATGGCAGTTGTTCCTGGCAGCGGGTGCAAGTCGTGGCTTCGACTAGAGGAAGAGAAGATCTCGACGAGGAAGAAAGCTGGAGGTTGTTGCACTGCCAGGGAAGAAACCAGCCGTGGAGTTCCCGATTAAAAGGTACGACCCTTTTATTCGCGGTAGTGGTGAAGCGTGGCTATCTGGCCGCCGGGGTGCTTGTCACGGGCGATTCGACCACGAGACGTCCAGGAAGGCGAAAAAGGTGAACTGGTTGGTCCCACCAGCTCAAAGGAAAGAAGACTCTCCTGGAAGAAGATCTCTGTCGTCGGGGAAGTGGTGAGTTCGTACAGCAGGGCTCCACCGGTGGTGTCGTCGTTGTAGATGGCTCAGCTTCTCCCCTCTTCGGATTATTTAGGTCCTGTGGTGACTTCTGAAGTTCCAGTCCCCAAAGCCCTGCTTTTATGCAGAAAAACCCCCATTCAACAGCCTAGCTGTCACTCAAACATGCTAAGTGGTGAGCCGGGCGGCTCACCACTGGGCCAATCACACAAGAGTGCGACTTGAGTTGCCAAGGCAACTCAGTCCAGGGTGCCTAATCCCCCTCCCACACATCCTGTAGACCCCAGACAGAGTGGCACCATTTGGAGGGCTTCTGTGGAGAAACCCGCCAAAAAGTATAACAAAGGGCTCAACTTGGGTTAGAGTTTCAGAGGCGAACACAAACGCCATTTTAAAACCGAGTCCTGGCAAAAAGACCCAACCGGGGAATAAATATTAAATAAATAACCCGGCGGTATCTTTAACATTGCACAAAATAGTGGTGCGTTTAAAATCAATGGGAAAATCCCATTGGAAATATTCCGATGGAATATTTCGCATGGTATCCACTGCCACCAGCCAGAAACTCGACAAGGGGGGACTGGGCAGTGCCCCCTTGGAAAACAGACCCAGGGGCAATCAAATTGTCCCTACCAGTACTTCCACAATATGATAGTTTGTACTGGTTCTGTTCACAATTTGAGACTAGTAAAGCCAATGGTGACTTTACATGCCCTGGGAGACAGTAGTCAGTCCCAGGGTATGGAGTCTATGTTTGGCGGTCACTATGACACCCCTGTGTTACTGCACTGAGGGTGCTGTGTAACACACATACCAAAAACACATGAAGCCCTGTGGAGTAAAAGACCCCATAGCCCATAAAACACATTTACAGTCAAAGGACATACTCAAATCATGTCTAAGAGTGGGAGAAAAAGAGTCTCACTCTTAGCAGGAGAAAAAAATAAACCCAAAAATCCAGCAAAGCTGCTGGGGGACTCACTAGGTTTGGGAAAGTAGCCTTAACAGAGAATTCTCCCTAACAGGGAGTCTCACTCAAGGTCTCCCCGAGCTGGCTGGTGGGAGACAGCCTGGTAGGCGCTCTTTTGAAATTAAATGCGCGCCCCTCCCGGGGCGGGGTGCATATAATAACAATAGCGCCTATTGAAAAATGTGCCCTCCCCGCTGTGCGCCACCTGCTGTACGTGTCGGCATAGTGCGCCTCGTTATTGCGCCCTCTCTGGATGGCCTCCAATGTGTTGCCGCTCGGACATTTGGGCAGCTCACGTTCCTCCCCGCGTTGGACGACCACTTCAAAGGTTTAAAAAAAATCTTATGATTACAGGCTAGCATTAGTCACCTTCATAGTGTTCACTCCCGACACCACACTGTTCCCGCCCTGAATCTTCAGTACTCCATTACTGTGTTTACCAGAACAACCCTATAGAACATCTGACTGGACAGTTTAAGGAATAATTGTTTTTGCCTGGTGCTGCCCAATCATTTGACTTCTGATTTGTTTAGTTTATAACGCGTGTACAAAACGACAGCTAACATTTTTATTTTGTTAAAACAGTGTTGCTATTCTTGTCGCCTCATTAGTAGACATGGAAAACATCTCTCCGACACTTTCTAACTGAATTATATCTCGTTTTTCCGTTATACCCAACCTCGCCAATAGCGGTTAGCGCTGTCTTTATCTGTAACGAAAGCAAATGTTAGAAACATGTGGAGTCCTTTGGAGCGCACAGCTGCAGGCGCAGCTATTTGCTTAGCAGATTTCCAAGTGGATACAACTAGAATGCGTGGTTTTGTTTTGCGTGTCCGTGTTGTTTGTGCCGCTGCATTCTTCCGATAGGAAGTTTTGGTTTAAATCTATTGGTTTCCTTTCAGTGATCCCGCTGCCAAGGCCCTGTGGGAGTCCATGCTGAGCATGAAGCACAAGGAAGCTGTGATGGAGGTCAGGCGACACCTAGTGGAGGCTGCGAGCAGAGAGAACCTGCCCATTAAGATGAGCATGGGTAAGTGAGCCTGCTTCCACTTGCATACTGCAAACTGAACTGGCACTGAAATTGGCGTTCTCTCTTCTACCGTACAATTTCTAAAAGACTGGCACCGTAGCTGGTTGGAATTTGAATCACCCGGGCAACCCTGCATTTGTTAGTGCATGCACCTTAGCCTGCCCAAAAGTAAAGTAATACGATGTATTTGAAACCATTCATTTGTCACGTCTTTTTTTCTTTGATGCAGTGTATTTAAATGGCAATAACGCGATGGGTGCCAACTCTTGTTTTTTTAGTATTGGGACAGAAAATAAGCGAGCGACCCTTCTTTCTTTACAAAAACAGTAATGCAACAAAATGAGTCATTTTACAGCATATTTTCCAGAAGAACCTTGCAAAACAGGATTTTCAGGCAGTTCTGAACACACCAAATCTTACAATACTTGATACTCATTGTGGCAGTGAGTTAGACAAGCATTGGCCAAGCCAATAGTTCTGACTTTTGCAATTGTTAAATGCATTTCATATTTATAGGTATGAATTTGTATTTTCCACATAAATAACGGGCCCAGCTCAAAAACATGCAAGTGGAGATCTTAGCCTTGGCTGTCTGATTAAATACTGCTTACATTTTAATTTGACAGCTGGGCATGAAGCCCATAGCCTGCGCAACCTGCTAAGAAGGCCCATAACTTTCTTTTGATAACTACATTATCCAGAATGAAATCATCAATAATGTTATAACGCACTACCAGCCCCAAGTCCATAAACCGTGTCCAACGGAATATTGGAACCGTTCTATGTAATTAGCCTGCCTGTTGCAGACCCTTCCTTCAAAAGACAGCTTTTTTTTCGGCTGCTTTCAGTGGCCTCCAACTGGTGGGTTTATGGCTTCATCGGGGGAGTTTTACCACCAGAACCCCTGCATGGCCTCCCACCCCCATCCCATCTTTTCCTCCTTTAAATTCCGACACATCCAAACCCACCATGTGGTGACCCTTCCCAGGCTGCACCCCCTACCTTCATCACCCATTTTAAGGCTGTATTCTAAGGGCAGCGTTTCCTGGGTGGCCTCTGAAGTCCTGCAGCATAGTGTAACCCCAACAGTCTCATAGAATACAGACATACATGATATGAGGCCATGTGCATGAAGCCATATACGGTCACCTCGGCAGGTACTGGAAGGTAATCAGAACAGGGAACTCCCTCCAATGCACACAGATACGTGCACACACCATTATGCTAATTCTCTCCTCTGCACCAACAATAGAATTTAGATATACCCCTCGATTAATTCGACCTAGCTGCACATATAGACCTCCATGAACACCTCAACAGTCTTTAGAACACAGCTATACCCCAACAAAAAATTGGTCTAGCTGCACACACAATCTCATACGCAAGCACCACCTCTGCTAAAATGCAGCCACCCATGACCATTCGGCCTAGCTGCATACATTCTACTGATCTCACGCAAACCACTGCATCACGTCTAGCATTAGATTGCAGCTAAACACCCCGTAAACTGCCCTGGCTGCACACATACTGAGCCCCTTTTTACTACCCTACTCTCTCCACGGACCTTGACTTCGTCCCATAGGGTGTTCATCCCAGAGCGCTTTGAGAGCATACCAATGGTAAAAAAAGACGCTATACAAATGCGCAATAACATAGTTTATACTGATTAAAAAGCCATTGTATGGAGCAAGGTGGGACTATTGTTCTATACCAAGACCCAGCACCAGTATACCAGCCATGCTCATTGAAAAGGGCATCAGCATTCATGTAAAAATGCTACCTATTACTGATGTAGGGACGTTCCAACAGCATTTGTATTTTATTGAATTTCTATAGCCCTTTATGCCAAAGTGCTTAACATGTAAAGATGATACAAGTAAGAGGTTTAATAAAAATACATGACTGGACATTGGGAAGAGAGTAAATAGGTCTTGAGGCAATTACGGAACAGAGGAAAGGAGGAAATAGAACAGATATCAAGAGGGTATTCCAGTGCTTAGGAGCTAGAAGTGAAAAGGAAGGAAATCAAGATTAGGCCAAGGATGGCGAGGGACAGTAGGAAGAAAATGAGAAGAGTGTGACGATAGGAAGGTACATAGAAAGAGACGAGGATGGAAAGATAGAGGTACCATACCATGAAGTCTTTTGAAAACAAGACAAAAAAATGTGAAACGGACAAGATTCAAAGGATAGCCTTTGGATGAATAGAAGGGCAGGAGTGGACAATAGAAAGAGACGCCTAATAAGAGGAATTATAAACAGATCTAAGCAGTGAAGGCAGCAGCTGACACTCGTTTCATTGGACGGATGTTAGTGAACAAGGTTGGCAGGGCTATTGGAGGAGTAATCTTGAGACCGTAGGGACCCAAATGGGAGGCGAGAAGACAGTGGTCGGACCAGGAGAGAGGGGTGAACTGGAGAGTATTGAGTGGGGAATGTAGTGGATAATGGCGTCCAGTGTGTGGGTTGGACTGGGGAGAAGGATGGAGAGGGATAGGGAGGAGCATAGGTCGATGAACAGTAGAAAAGTCAGGAGGAAATTGGCAAAGAAACCAGTATTTTAGTCTCATGGAAAGTGAGGAAAGGACATGCGTGCCTGAAATTATGAACATGATGGCGTCGTGAACGAGCAACCACAGCGATCCGAGCAGAGAAAGATAAAGTGGGGTGAAAGATAACTCCAAGATTATGTGCCGATGATGAGATTGGGAGAGAGGAGGTAGGAAAAAGGACAGAGGCAGGGGGCAAAGGTGAAGGAATGGTGGATTCAGTGATGAAAAGGACCTCTGTCTTGGATGGATTGAGATGTAAAAAAATTGTCAGACATCCAAGATTCCGACAGAAAATAGAAGTAGAGTAAATCGTATCGGAGAAGGAGAGAAAGATCTGAGAATCATATGCATAGAAATGGTGCAAAAGGAAGAGATAGTAGATGATAGTGGAATTGTGTATAGAGAGAAGTGGACTGGATCCAGGACTGAACCCTGAGAACGGGAGAAGACCAAGCAGCCCAGGAGACTGAATAAGGATGATCGGACATATAACAAAACCATTTGACAATAGAAGTTTGAAACCCTAGATGAGATGGTGTGTGGAGAAGACTAGTGTTATCAGTGGTAGAAGGACTGATGGACTGTGTCAAAGGTGGACTCTGACAATGGCGTAAGACTGATGAAAGTGTAGCACTGTGCTGAAAGACTGTTATGAAGGCAAAGGACTGTGACAAAGGGGAAACACCATGATGAAGGTTTATGACAAAAAAAGTGACTGATGAAGGTGAGGGACTATGACAGAGGAATGGCTATGAAGGACTCTAACAGAGGAGTAAGACTGATGAAGGAGAATGACTGTGATGAAGAACTTTGTAGGAAATGGACCATCATAATGGACAAAGACCATGATGAAGGACTGTGACAAAGAAAGATAGTCTATGACTTGGGTGAAGGGCTAGGACGAAGGTCAAGGATTAGGACGAAGGAGAAGGACTGTGATGAAGGACTATCATGAAGGAAAAGGACTATGACAAAGGAAACATACTTTTATGAAGGAGAAGGACTGCAATGAGGAGGACGACTGGTGACAGAAACTGAAATGAAGGATGTGGACTGTTACAAAGAGGAAATAATGTGACAAGGACTTTGAGGAAGGAGGTGGATTATGACGAAGGAGATGGACTTTCACCAATGACCATGACAAAGGCCTATGATGGATGCGAAGGACTGTGATGAATGAGATGGACTGTGATGAAGAACCTTTATGAAGAACCTTTATGTAGGAAATGGAGCATCATGATGGGCAAGGACCTTGATGAAGGACTGTGAAAAAAGAAGAGTCTCTGACTTAGGTGAAAGACTAGGGCAATGGTCAAAGATCAAAGACTGTGACTAAGGCCTGTGACGAGTGAGGCGGCCTGCGACGAGTGAGGCGGCCTGCGACGAGTGAGGACTGTGATGAGTGGGAAGTGGGAAGGACTCATGGAGGACTATGATGAGAAAGCTGTGATAAAGGAAAACATTTATGACGAAGGACTATGACGAATACTGTGATGAAATAGTGGTACATAGAACGACTAATGGAGGAAGATTAGGACCAAGCACTATGACATGAGGATAATTCAAATGAAGAACTATAGCAAAGCAGGAGGATTATGACCAAGGACTAGAAGAAAGAATTTTGAGCAGAAGGAGGCAAAAAATAATTTATGATGTAGCCAATACACCAAATGCATTGCCATGCCAACCAACTATTCTGCTTCTTTCTGCAGTCTTCTCTCTCCTCTGTAGCATTGTTTTGGCCCAAAAGTGGCGCTTCCAAAGCCAAAACCAGCAAGATGAGATGAATACGCAGCCATCTCATCATTCAAGGAAAAAGAACCATATTACAATGTATCCTTAAACCAAACCGAAAGTCCATATGTACAGGAATATTTTGGCAAAGTTGTTTTTGTCAACTTTAAGCCAAGCTATAAACCAGGTATGGCAATTCTGGTGTGGCCTACTGTCTATACGAAGGCATTATTAAGAGACAGTGATGCCAAAACGTATAGCGTCTTATTTTGAGTGTACGTTTAGAATATACAGTTAAAATATATCATGTACTTCACTTTTTTCTGTTAGAGAATCATGACTCATAACTGCTGTTACTTCAAGTGAGTGGATATAATAAAACAATACGCCCTGAGCGGCGGGGGCATTACCGAGTCAGGGGCATATTGCTATCAGTACCCCAACAGGCAAGATCTGCGTGACCGGGGCACTAAAAACACTTTTTTCCGTCCTGAAACGCTGCAGGTTTTGGGACAGGAAAAAACAAAGACCAAGAAAATGGCAGCCGGGAAAGGGAAAACGAGAGTCCCGTCCATTTTCCCTTTCCATTGCGGCCATCGGGAGCTGGGAACAGAAATATTCCCAGTGCGTCTGCTCCCGAAAGACGACAGAGAAGAAGGTAAGTGGGGTTGGGGGGAGGTGGAGGCGGAGGGAAAGGGAAAAGAAAAAAAAAAGAGAAAAAAAGAGGCACAAGAATCCCCGGCGAGGGACGATGGTAGCCTCCAGCCGCGTGGAGGCACGGAGCGGGGATGGCCCCGCTTCGAGCCTCCACATGGATGGAGGCTTCCACGCGGCCTGCCGTGGTCAAAGGAGGCAGAAGGTAAGTGGCTTGGGGAGGGAAGGGGAGGTGGGAGGAAAGGGGGAAAAAAAAACCTTACCTGAGTCCCCGGCAGGGGGCAAAGGCAGCTTCTCAGCCGTGGGGAGGCTCGAAGCGGTGATGGCCCCGCTTCAATCCTCCTCATTGGCTGAGGGTCTGCCACGCCCCCCGCGGTGGCCAAGGCGGCTGGAATCCCGGCCGAGAATCGAGGCATTCTCGGCCGGGTAACAACCCGGAGAGAGCCAATCGGAATGCGTGTTGCATTCTGCTCGACTCTCGCCGGGTACTAATTTAGCTTATATAAATGGTTAAAATCATAATTAAATATGGAGCAAGATCATAGACTATCAACTGTGCATGAGTGAGACTTTCTCTATAGCACACACAACCGAATCACTGCTGAGTGATCTCAATTTTGGTTGTTGAGGGATATAAGCACCAATGATGCAAAGTGATTCATTCAGGATCCCACGTGGCGATATCCAGGTCTCGCACACAGTCGCAGAATTTGCTGATCTACCTCTCCAGCTAGTGCCGGGCAATTCATCAGCTAACTCTGAAATAATGCAACTCTGATGTGGATCCGCTGATAGCCTGATATTGACATGATGTACCCCACAATCTTTGGTGTCACCCCCTGTACCACAACCAGGACATTTAAGTAGTGTACTACAGATTGGTTTGATTGATAAATGTATACCTATAGCTAAATGTTAGTGTGAATAACTCAGTGTTAGGATAGCCTATATTCTTTTTGCACATCTTATTTGTAAAATAGTTTGTCTTATGCAAGTTCTTTATAATAATAATAATTTAGCATTTATATAGCGCTACGAACCCTCAGGCATCTGAGCGCTGCTTATTATTACCCACGGTGTGTGGTGCTCATTTATCGACTTCGGAAGGATGAAAGGCTGGGTTTGGCCCTGCCGGGATTCGAACCTATGTCGGCGGGCTCTGCACAGATGCCAAAGCGAGTGCTCTACTCGCTGTGCTATCTGACTGGCTTTGGAATTGTTTTTTGGAATAGTTGTAAAAATAATATACCAAGTGCCTGCATGTGATATGGATGGTGTTGGACTTCCTCCTGGCCCATAGCTCGCATGAACTTGCACCTACGAATACAATAAAGAAGGCTCCAAATGCATCTCAGCCATAAACAATGGTATTTGGATGTAAAGGATTGGAGGGAAAACGGTTGTCCTTTAGATTTTCATGGCTGCGTTGACGCAAATCTCTTATTGGTCCTGGTCGTGTCCCGTGGTACAATTTATTTGCTTGTCGATCTTGCCAGGTATGCAGCGAGAACATCTGCTGTCACTTTAGGCTTACCTGTTGCATTTAAAAAATGAAAAAGTATTATAACTTTATTAGAAAATTCCTAACCCTGGTGTTAGGATAATGTTTGCATAACCCTCGCCTGATGGCTTTGTAACCATCTAACCTAATGGTAGAGCCCAAAAGGAAATACCAGACTCTCCAATTGGGAGTGTGACAATGTTTGGAGTGAGTCATGTGACAATGTAGATAGGTTTTCAACTTGTATTCTCAGAATATGTACAAAAAAACCACTTGGTATTCCCGGTCTAGTTTTTATCCCTCTACACTTTCCCTCAATCTTGAAGGAGCCTCACACCTCCCTATTTCAGGCTTCCTATTCCAAATTAGATTGTTCCAACATTTGTTTACTGTAGCCAAGGTACCTCTACTGTCCAATCTCTCTCTGCCCTAGGGAGCCCTAAAGGCCATATGCTTCCCTATCTGACTCCCTCAGGGCCTACCAGTGTGACTCAAGTAATGTATTTTGTTGGCCCTGGCGTGCCTTTCATCAGGATGATAATCTCTCAACCTATTCCCCACTCTCCTCTTACTCCACCTGTCTTCACAGTTCTGTATGCTTGTAACTCTAGCTCTCCCTCTCTGTCCTTATACGCTCTGCCTCCTAGTCTTACCAATTCTTTCCCTTCTCTTGTCTTTACTCGCCACCTCCCTCCTAATCCTCTTCTTCCATCAGTAGTCTTGTCTCCATTCCCCTCAGCCCCCTCTGTGGATCTAGTGCCCTGCTCACCTTCCAGGGCTATAGTGATCTACTCACTGAAACCACAAGCAGGGATATAGTCCCAAGTTCACTAAAACACCTTTTCAGATCTCTATTCCTTATTACCTCCTCCCACCCACCTACTTCTCCTGTTCTTACTGCTCTCTCTCACACGCTTGTCCACATGCATTGAAACAGCCAAAATTGGTACCACTCTCTTAATCCCTGCACCTTACTTTCACTCTCTCCAAACAAGACTTAAGTCTCCAAGTCATCTTTGACCTGCTGCACACTCCTCTTTCAAATTCTCTTTCCCCGTTCTCCTCCTCAGACCTCACCCATGCACCTCTCATTGCAGACTGACTGGTCTTGCTTCTTAAAGTCCTCCCCTTCCTGTCTGGAATCCTCTCTCCCCACCCATTTGCTATGTGAGTCAGGTGCTTCCCTGAGCCAATCTCTAACTAAATTAGTCATAACTTCTCCCATCTCCTCCCCTTGTGGGCTGCAGTTTCCTAAGGAAGTATCAACAATAGCCATTCGCCCAACCCCTTCAGTCTCAATTTTCCTCCACCCAGCTATGCAGTTGCTGCATTGTTTGCTCTCTGCTCCCCCCATGGATCAAGTAAATCACTGTCCAGATGGGTTTTTGGGAGTGTTCCATGGTCTACCCTACTACTAAGTATCTTCTATGGTAAGTTCTAAAGTTGAAGAAAGAGGCCCATAGGAAACGGGGCAAGACGGTAGGCTGATGTGAGGTCATGATGAAAAGGCAGGTAAGTCCCAGTTCTGCCTCACAGGTACAAAAGAAGAAGCAGTAAGCACTTGGAGACACCATTGGCGACCCAGAAGAAGAGGTCCAGTGAAGAGTTGAGACACAGCAGCCCCAGGAGTAGAGAAGCAGAACAGCAGAGCATGATTCAGCCCTCAATGTAAACCAATCGTGAAATTCGGTTGAAGGGGACCTGCAGAACCCGACACACACACCATGTGGACCGATGAGGGCGAGTATCCCGAATAACCCACCAGCTCAGAGGCAACTAATTAAAGTGTTGGCTCCTGAAAATACTGTTCCAGAAAAGTAGGACAACCCAGTGAGTACACGCTTCCTTTTACACAGCAAAATGAAGCACATGGTCACACAGGGACTTAAACCAAGAGCCGCGGACAATCCCAAAGGCTCAAAAGAAAAACAGCATCCTTCACTGGAGTGGAACCTGCTGTCCAGAAGTGGAATTGGGGACGGAGATGGATCCAAGCCGTCGGAACCTGCCCACGGCAGACCCTGGCAGCTCGACAGACAAACCAGAAAAAATGCCCCCTGCAGGAGGACAGTGGTGATGACCACTAACGACGGCCAGAGAAGCAGATTTGGCAGGGTGTTGGGGTCACAACACCCTTCAAGGCAGTGGCAGCTTCACAAACGAAGGCGTCAGACCCTGGTGATAAACTGCAGTACAGTGGTCCTGAAAATGGTCCCAGGATGGAAGGCCATGCCAGTTAGAACAGTTTTTTCCTGAGGTCCAGGGCTTAGTAAATCCATAGAACTGAGACAGTACAAAACTCTACTCTTAGTACAAGGCTGTACCACCTGAGGATATGGTAGCATAGACCGAACAGCCATGCGTAGCTTAGGAGGGAGAGAGGGCTGTGGGAAAGTACAAAGAACTTGTAGTATACCAAAGGTTCAACAGAAACACTTACAACCAGAAGTATTATAAAGTCAAAGGTTTATTATAAATACAATTTGGCCAAATTAAGTCTTGGGGTAAGTACTTTGTCATAGTCATAAACACAGTATAAAAACACAACACACTGCTTTAAAGTACACAGACCAAAGCATAGACCCTCTTCATAAAACTAACAGTATTTCTATGGAAGCCAGACCTTATCAAACACATTTAGTATAGGACACACCTATTCATGGGGAGTAAAACCATCAGTTACTTTTAGATTACTTTACAGTAGGTCAAGGGTAGTAGACCCTGTCAGTCGTGCAGTGACACTCAGTTAAGGAATCGCTTAGTAAACCAACCCTGTTATCAGGATACTTTTCTGAATAGTGCAACACAGATTCCAGGAACAATATAAATCTATAACTACATTCAGGATAACACTTGGTTATATCAGGTGAGTAAGACCTTATGCTGCAATATACAATTATAGTTGATTTTCAGATCAGTGGAGCACAGACTAAGACAAGCAATAACCTTCTACGCTAATTCAGGATTGCACCAGGCAGACCAAGGTCAGCTACACCTGGAGGACCTTTTCTAGATGGGCTAAACAGCAGGTCAGGGGAAGCAAGACCCAGTTGGTATACCTTTACATTTATATCCTAAAAGAAATAGTAAAGTGAAGCTAACAGCATTACTTTTGGGAAGAGGCACAACCAACTCACAGGTGAGTAAAATAACCTTATATATACTTTTCAGAATGGCAAAACACATTCACAGTAAGAACATCTGTAACTGCTCATTCTCAGAGTGACAGTTACCAACCAACTCTTTCACAAGTAAGTAAACCTTTAAACACGTGTTACCTTTTCTAGGCAGAATCCTTTTCTTATCCAGTCCTTCCCTAGTATATTGTATGAGTTCTCTAAGAGGCAGAAGGGGGACCCTAATGGTCTAGGTGCCAGCTGGAGGCAGGGTGAGATAGGGTTCAGTTGCAGGCATAGTCAGAGTTCCTGAGGAAGTCTCTTCAAACAAGTAAGTATTTCACTTTAAAGTTAGTTAGGGTTTCAGGGACTTCTGAGAAGACACCCTAGGAGGATTCCATCAGTGGGTCTGGGTGAACTGAATGAGAGGCCTCCCAATCGGAGTCCCCGGGTCGCTTGGAAGGAAGGGTAACAGCAGGCTGCGGTTGCACAGCAAGCACTCTGGTCGCTGTTAAATGCTACGGCTGTCATTTCTTCATCTTCCTCTTTGGCTTCAGCTCTAGTGGTCGACTTGTCAGCAGCCTTCAGGTTGGAGTATTTATCAGGAACTACAGCACAAATTCTGCATTCTCTCCCTGCATTTTCCAGCAAGGGACAGTCTGGCTGTCCAATCAGGACAGCCAGCCCTCCACTGGGAGTTTGTACCTTTCAGGCAAGGTGAAAGACAAATGGCTGCAGAGATTTGGACTCCTCCCTTGCTTCCTGCCTTCTCAGACACTCTGGAGTCTGGGCGGGGAATCCCCAGGATTCCTGCCGTAGACAAAATGGCCACTGAGGTCGTTCCCTCACAGAATGGCAGGGAAAGACCTCATAAACAGCAAGCACACAAGAACTGGCGAAAAAAGGAGCCAACCATTTTAGCAAAATGGGGGCCCTTCTGTGCATTACTGGGGCTGAATTAACAGACTGCAAGTAATGAAGACTAAAATGTCATTAAAGTAGTTACCACTGCCACCAGCTATTAGGTAACACAAATGTTACAAGGTAACTAAGACAGGGGATACATTGTATCCCCCAAGCACTCCACATAAGGTGGGGGTGTGCTGGCTCATGTATACAAAATGTAAAGGGGATGAAAATCCCTCTTTACTACTTGGGAACAGTAGTTCACCCAAGTACATGAAAGAGAAATTGACTGGGGAGCCCAACGGGCAACCCAGCCTGAGCACAAAAGAGTAAAAGGCTAGGTGAGAAGGAATGCACAATTATAGAGGGGTAGCGTCAACAGGCTTCCCTGGCCAGTAGCGTGATGGGTGGTCGGTAGGACCTTGCAAAAGAACTACTGTATTGATAGTTTGCCACGAACAAAAATCACCATGGTGTGCATGAAACAAAGATCAACATTTATTTTCAACAAAAGAGGAAGTTTTGTCTGAAGGAATTCTTTTGTGCCGTGGCACAACACAAGTACATATAAAAGTGCATGTATACTCTGCACGATGGTGGGTTAGTAAAATGTGGTTACAAAACATTCAGTGTATCGCCATTGTACAGTGAACATTGCTAAGTTCTCTTATACATATTGTTCAAGGTCACAATATATCAAACAGTGTCATTCGCCCATATATTTTGTCCTCCTAGGTGAGAAGGAAACCATGCCCCTTCATCTAGGGACAAGGTAAAATGGTTACCTAGTCCAAGCAAAATGTTCAGAAGTTGACACAGGAGACGGAAATGTATCGTAAATATGGAATTCTTACCGAACGATGCCCATCCAGATGAGGCAGATCAGCAGCAAGATAATGAAGACTAAGGAAGGATGCCCAGCACTCGAAAATGCAAACTGGAGCATAGACAAAAAACCAGTCCCACCAGTATGGCCAGACTGGGTCTCCGAATACACTACAACAGCTTTTCAGCTGCAGAATTGTCCAGCAGGTAAGACAACCTACTTACCCTGAACAAATCTGGCAGAACTAGGGATAAGAACAATTGTTCCCATATATGTACGTTCAGTTATAGGGGACTGGCTTCTGCCATTCCACCAATCCCAGTAGGGATTTAAAACAAAGGTTTTGGCAGTCGGCCATTCAGGCTGGGCCCAAAAACTGCCAAACACCCATGCCCACTCCCTTACTCAACACAGAGAATACAAATCAAGAAACTAATTAAGACACTGGGCTATGTTGCATATGGATCCGGTTCTTGACAGATCGTGCCCCAATCCTCCTACTTTTACCTATAAAAACAGGGCACTAAGCAATTTGCTAGCGAGAGCTGAAATATTCGCTCCAAGGAGGGCAAAAACTAAATATACGGGCACACAGCCCTGTTGTATATGTCAGCGTTACGATAACCTCATTAAGGGTGACCGGAACACATCCATGCTCATGGAAGAAGATTCAGTTGAAACACTCTTGCACATGTGACTCTTCAAATGTGATATATGCTCTAAAATGCTAGTGTGGGTTTTTCTGCAAGGGTATGAGCACAAGAAAAGCCAAGGTCCATTGGACCAAACACAAGTCTAACATAAGAACAAGAACCTTAAGTCTTCAGTGGCAGTGCACTTCGTAGAGGCAAGACACAACGTAGCTCAGATGAGATGTACCATGCTGACCTACCTGGTAGGGGAGGTGATCTAACGAGAAGATTGCTGCAAAAATAAATTGTATGGATTGAATGTTTGGACCCCATGACATCCAGGGGGGCATGACCTGTAACTTGGATTTGACATGCTACTTGTAGTATAGAGTCTGGGTCAGAGTTTGACCGGGATTGATCAATTTCTAGATAATATTGGGCAATTAAGTTTGATAACTATGTTCCCTCCTGGTACTGACGCAACATACAGGAGGGGAAGAGCAGTTGTTAATAATCACTGATGTTAAACCTTAGTGAATGCTCTATTTTGTCTAGAATGTGAGCAGGTTTGCCTGTGAGGGGCCGATTTACATGCTAATTGGATGTCTTCCTGGTATGTTCACAGTTGCCAGAATAGCAATACCTGTTAAAACTGTTGTGGTTTACTTCCTGAATTCTTTTTTGGAGGATATCGCCTCATATTAGCTTAATGTATGTTAGCATGCATGATTTAGAGTGTTTTTCTACAATATTAGTACGGTTTATGTCTTATAAGTACTTGATGTGCTTGCTATATCCCCCAGATGCGTAATAGACATTTGATATAACATAGGGTGTCCATATGCTGCACATTGTTAGTTAATATTGTTTTGCATCAAAACACATGGAAGATAGTCCTTACCACGTACAGTGGCTTAATGCTGCACTATTCATCTTTAGCTTTGGAGTAGGAGATGGGTGGGTACTGTAACACTCCGACAACGTGCTATAGAATTTTACCTTAAATTTAGTTCTCCTCTATAGACCTCCTGAAGTTTCCGACAGTTTTAATGAAGAAATTGTTAATATCATTACACCTATGATGACCACTAATACGGGATTGGTCATTTTGGGAGATTTTAACCGTTGGAAAGGTGACAAAAGGGATAAAAAAGCACTGGCCTTAGAAAAAATGCTAAGCAGTCACCAAGTTATAATTAACAATGTGGTCCCTACACATAATAAGGGCCACATACTGGTTTGGATTGGTAGTAATAACATACAGGTTGGAGACATCGTGACTAGACCATGTATTTGGTCTGATCACTTCTTTGTCTCGTGTACATTGAGGCTTCCCGCCCTAGCACGCAGAGTGCATGTACCCACACATATATTCAAAGCACGAAATTTTAAAAACATCACCTCGCCTATCTTGGCCAAGTGCATGCAAACCTTGATTACTAAAACAATTGACTCCGACGATCCGGAGATGCTCATAAATAACTATAATCAGGAGATTACTGAAATGCTCGATAAATTTGCACCAATGAAAGATAAACTGGGTAGAGATTTACCAAACCGCCACAAATGGTTCTCCCCTTCCCTGGCAGAACTCGGAGCGAGCAAAAGGCAGGCCGAACACACCTGGCATAAAGATAGATCCACTACTAATTTGTTAGATTGGAAACAAAAAGAGAAACAGTATAAAGCAGAAATTGTTGAGGCTAAGAAAATGTTTTATAACAACCAAATTAGCTTAGCTGGAGATGAGACAAAGGAACTTTTTCACCTTTTTAGATCCTGGGAGAAACCCACTGCTTGTTGTCTTCCTATAAAACCGACAGATGATGACTGCGAACGGGTACAGAAGGCTTTCGCAGATAAACTATTAAAAGCCCAAGATAAAATTAAACTAGAAGCACTAGCAACCCCGTCGCCTACACTAATGCCTACTCCAGTACTTACCGAGACACATCATACTTGTATAAAATTGCCACAAACTCATCCAGCTTCTATATCAAGCAGGGATACTCTATTAGGTTCTGCTGCAGGTTTTACCTTTAGAGAGTCTACTGCTGCTGATATTTTGAAAATCATTAAGTCTATGCACCCCACTAATTGTCCTGGCGAACTGCTTCCATCCAAACTCATCTTGGAACATAAGGAACTTTTCGCGCCTTTTCTTTGTAGATTCGCAAACGCTTCCTTTCGAATAGGTGTCATTCCTCAATCTATAAAGAATGTAGCAGTTTCACCGCTGCTAAAAAAAAAAGTGGTCCTTGATCCCACTGATGCAGCAAACTTAAGGCCAATTACCAACACTCTGTTCTTCCTTAAGCTTATAGACAAGATAGCAACTATCCAGCTACAGGCCCACGTCCAGATGGCTGGCATCTTACATGTTAAGCAGTCAGGGTTCAGAAGCCATCATGGCACAGAGAGTGCCCTTCTGGACCTACAGACATATATGCTCTCTAGACTGGAAGATAGCAAGTCAGGGCTGCTGATGTTGTTGGATTTATCAGCAGCCTTCGACTTGCTAGATCACAAAATCTCACTTGGAAGAATGCAGACTGTTGGGGGCCTTTCCGATAATGCCATAGCCTGGTTGAGAGCATTCCAGGAGGGTCATCGGTCACAGGTGCATTGGGGGGACAGTTCCTCTGGGTCACAAATTATAACGTGTCGAGTACCCGAGGGGGCATGTCTTTCCCTACTGTTATTTAACATCTACATTTTTCCTCTCTGTTACGAATTAGATCTTTTCCAGACCTTTTTTTGTAACTATGCCAATGACTTCCAGCTGGTCCTCAACTTTACTGGCGATTATGACACGGATCAACTTACAGTAAATGCGGTTTATCAACTGATAAAACAGTGGATGTCCACTAACTGGCTGTGTCTGAACGCTACAAAGACAGAGCTCATGATCTTTGGCCCACGTCAGGCACAAATCAAGTTAGACCAGGAGTATACTAGTTTTAGGATAGATGGTAGTTTCATCAACATCGTGCAGAAAGTTAAAACCTTGGGCACATTCATGGAACACAGTTTAGACTGTGAAGCCCATGTTGCAGCCATTACCACAAGCACTAACTATCATCTTAAAGTGCTCAGGCAAGTTGCACCACTAGTCTCGGTTGAAAACCATATTAAACTCGTGAGAGCTGTCATCTTGCCATGTGTAGATTACTGTAATGTACTTCTAGGCGGTGCAGGTAAAGCAGAAATCCAGGAGCTACACAAAATGCAAAACAAAGCCATTCGCATCATTTTCCAAATGAAGCGCTCAGAACCCACTACTGCAGCCAGAAAAAAATTGCATTGGCTTCCTGTGGAAAGCAGAATTCAATTTAAATTGATAACCATATGCCATAAATGCATCTTTGGTAGTGCTCCTGCTTACCTTAAGGATGTCATTAGCATTTACCAGCCTAAAAGAAACCTCAGGTCGGCTGAAGGCTATCTTTTGGTACAGCACCGGGTGAAACGCTCTTGAGGCTCTGGAAGGGCCTTTCACACCCAGGGAGCCAAGGCATGGAATGCATTGCCTGCATCCCTGCGTAAGACAACAGATCTTCTTGCCTTGCGAAAACAATTAAAAACGTATCTTTTCAATTAGAGTAAACTTCTGTCTTTTTATTCACTGTACTCTGTTCTCTCGGCGCCTGGATGCCTATGCGCTTTGGCGCGGTACAAGCACAATAACAATAACAATAGAAAGACATCACCGAACCATGCTGCTTCGGTGTAGGTCTTCTCCTAACAGATACCCACTTTGTCAGTTGTATCTAGTACCACTCGGATGGTGTACGCATGGATATTGCAGCCTTTCACCTAATCGGTCCTATGTATATACAGATTCCCCATGGTTTATTTGGGGTCCCAGTGCCTGATTGGTAAACTTTTGCCTATTTATTGGTTGGAGGCTAATTCATCAGCAAGTTTTGACCGCTTTACCCTTAATTATGATGCCTCGTTTTTTAATTTTGAAATGGGCCCGTTTTTACTTAGCATTCGTTTGGTAAGTGCTTTTTCATTAACATGACTCCTTGATTTCACCCTGGTGGGTAGTTCCCGTGTCACAGCAGCCCACACTGTAGGGATTCCAGCCAGGCCAAGATGGCCGCCGCATGCGATCACGGTTTCCCTGATAACAATACAATTATATACAATGTATCATCCTTATATTATGGCTGCGGGGCACCCAACCGATTTTGCTAGTCTTGTGCCCTGCTGTCCGCTTTATGCCATAATTCATGATCCGACAGGTAGGGTATGCTATGGGCAGTACTTATAACACATAGTTGGGAGGCATAATTTGACTGGCCCATACTTCGCTCGTTGCAGATTTTGCAGAGCGTGACCAGGGAAGGAATTTGTATCTATTGTTCTGTGCAACCTGCCGCACAGATGTGGGTGAGTGAATCCATTCAGTAGTGTATATTGGGTGCACATTGGTGTGTTAAGTCTTTACGATTTCTAGGAGCCTGTCTAGTTTTTTCTACACTTGACTTTTGGTTTATACCTGCGTGATGGAAGCTGCATCTGAAAGGTTAGTAACTGTTACATGCTAAGAGCTGGTTATTAGTTAAAACACAAGATCGACCAATGAGTGACTTTATTTTTTTTACATATGAATTTAAGAAAATAGCAGTTCAACAGCCTTGAAAAAGGATGTAGGATCTGAAACGCGTCCGCAATTAGTGCCAGCTACCTGCATCATCCTAAGTGGACACTTCTTGTTAAAACTGCTTGGTGTTTTGAAAATGTTTGTTTGCTGAAATCAAATGATCTACATTTGGAGCAAGCCTTCTTTTGGCTCTTAATTCTTTTGTAAAACATAAATCAAATGTTAAATGTTTGTTTTTGCCGGTAATGTTCATTTTTCTGAATTATTGATAAACTGTGTGACATTTGAAAACACACCGATTAAGTCGCTCTGTATTAAAGGAAGATGTTTCAGTTTTATGTCGCCAAGTCTTTGCTACATGCACTGTTGTAAATTGAGGCCGTTGCTTATGGAACAAGTGACGACTTTTCCACGTTTGTTTGTGAGATCTACCATGTGAAAGTTTCCTTGGGTTTAGTCCTACTGGAGTGCATTCGGAGTTACCTGTTTGAAACCACGGGCTTGTGTATTTGTTAGCCTTGTGGGTGGCCCCAGACCATATATACTTAAGGAGTAAGAAAAGAAAAGCAGTGGCAGGGGAAGTGAACAGAAACAAATTAAAAATTCAGAAAATTCAGAGGGAAAAAGAAACAGTAGGAGTACCATAAAATAATACTGCAGGTGCCCTAAATAGAATTCTGTCCTAAAACCTGCTCATAATCCTAGCCACAGGGGGCGAGGTCCTGAAATGGCTGTTTAATGGCAGATTGACTAAGCAATATTGTAAATGGCTGAAGGGAAACTCCTGGGTAGCGTGTAGAGACAATTTACTCTATATAGTTGTACTGTATAGGAGCTGTATGTATGTACATACAAGAAATGTGTAAAGCTGTTGGAGAGGGGTTCAAAAATAGTCAAACAAATCCATGCTATGCCAATGCAGACCAACCAGTGCTTAGTGTGGACCTCGTGCAAATTCCCGTGTTTCTTAGCATACGAAAAGTCCTCACCCCGAGCTGCATAATTAATGATGATCTGACATTTTGACATTGGACAGGAGACCTGTTGTTCGTTATGTTATGAGGTGTTTGTGAAGCTTAAGAGTATTTGTAATTACATTTTGGAGCCAAATTGAAGGCTAATGGTTTTCCTTAAACATCTGCGTTCCTCCTTATTGCCAAGGTTTAGACATACTGTAGTTAGTCAGCATTCCTGGCTATGCTAATTTTCATTCAAGAAGTTTTGTTTTGTATATTTTGCCAATAAATAAATGTCATTCATTTTGCCTGCCAAAAATGTGATCCATCTGTAAACGATAGAGGTTGACAGCAATGTATTGGAATTAAAGCTGTTACTCACATGTGCATGAGATATTTTAATTTTCTTTTTAGGAAGATCATAGGTGGCGGGGCATGATTAGACACTGAGCAATAATGGCTGTTTCCCATGCATTTATTGCGCAGAATCACAAGGATTCACTTGAAGCTCTCTGTGATCACAGCCATCGCTGTAACTCCACTAGCGGTATTCTGGAGCTGTCTGAAATTGCTAGGGATTTTCCAAGTGCAACTCGCCATCCACAGTGAGCAGAACTTCTGAAGACTATGCAAATACTAGTTCTGGCTGGGCTTCACTGGAGCTGGAGCCATACGTTTGTCAACAACAGCGATCCCGCTCCCAGTTGCATTTCCGAATCATTGGATTTTGAAAACGCTTAAATTGGTGCTATTTCGGGGTGTCTGAGAAAGCAAGATATTTGTAGAATATGTTGAGGTGCAGGAGCAAGTGTATTCCTGTGTAGGGCTGAGCCAGGGGGTCTCCAAGAGCAAATTAATGAGTATGTAAATATTGGAATCCCAGTCCGCACAACTGCCAGCCTGATTCTTAACCTACCCACAGCTCTAACACCTACTACTGGGGTCCTGCCGACCCACACCCCACAACAGCAACTCCCCTAACTTGTATTGTGCCTCCCCACAGTAGAAAACCCATAACTGGCATCAATTCTTCTCACAATACAGAGACCCCGCCTGACGTCCTGCCTCCCTATACCCTCAACGCGAACCCCCTACTTGGCTTCCTTAATGAATGATTGGACTGTAAAGCAACCAGAGCCACACTCTGATACTTTATTAAATACAGTAAACAATAAAGTGGCAGGTATTGGCGATTAAATAGCTGTTTTTTGGGGGGCAGGGGGGAGTACAACTATTTCTCTTAAAGGTTTAGTTTAAAGAGGACTTCATGGTGGCAGGTTGAGCTCATGGCATCATAAAGCAAAGTTTTCCATGACATAAAACAATGCTCCATTGAGACGTGTTTGTTGGCTCTTTCTGTGCTCTCCAAATACAGTGCTTTGATATGTGTTGTGGCCCAACTTTATGTTGAGCCTCTCCACGACTTTTCTTGTTACCCAAAATGAGCTTTTTGCTCATTTGATTGAATCATCAATAGCTGATCTCTCACCAATGCATGGATGTCACACCCTGTGCGTTTGCAGTGACAAAGGGATGTAGCATGCTGAGAGAGATATCCCCTCCCCATCAAGGAATGGTTTATGGACATTATTTACCCCCAGCTGGGCATAATTGGTCCAATCATTTCGGGCAGCAACATTTGAATGTCAGGAAGGCAGGGTGTCATCAGCACTGGTGCTGAGGCAATGCTGAGGGCAAGGAAGGGGTTGGCCAGCCAGAATGACTTTTAACCCATTTAAACGCAACAGGAGAGCAGGTGGTAGAGCCACCGACTTTGACCCCGCTGGTGGTGGCGGTATGACGCGCTCTTCATGATCATTCTTAAAGCCTTGTACAACAATACTGAGGCATGAATGATTGTCTTCAGAACATTTGGCAAACATAAAACTGCTTACCATCTTAATTTCCGAGAGCTTCGGGGGATCTCGCTCACCCTCCGAGAGATTTCCTTGACACACACAAAACAGAGTTATAAGCTTAACTGACTAAATAGCTCAGTGAGCTAAAAGCACTACAGTAACGCCAGTATGCGTGTTTTTGCTCAAACATGTTTTGAGACCAGGCAAGGCTGGCCCGAGTTATAGCCAGACACTGGCTCGAGTTATAGCCAGACACTGGCTCATGGCCGAGATCAAGCTAGAGCTAGGCCACTGGCACCGGCCGGTTCGAACGTCAGCTAGCTCGCCGAGCTCTATGGGAGCTTTGTGTTTTGGTCACTTTATATGTATTTGTTTTGTAATGTACCAGCATGTCGCCCAAATGCCAGTTTGCAGCACAGGAAATCTCGCCACAGGTTCCATAAATTCAGTCAGTCGATTTAACAATGGCTCTTGATTACATGCTTAAGCGTTGGTGGCATTTTGTTACTGGTTGATGCATTTGTATTATGTATTTATTTTTATTTATACCCCGCTTTCGCCAAAGCGGTTTAACAATTAAAATATAATTGCAGTACAATTACAATGAAGGGTATGGAAGACTTGAACAGAGATTAGGCATGAATAAGTGAATGGAGCAAATGAGTTTTAAGGTGAGTCCAGAAGATACGGAAAATGGAGGAAGGGCGGATATGTAAAAGAAGGGTGTTCCAGTGTTTGGGGGCATTAATTGCAAAAGAACGAAAACGAGGGGAGGCGCAGGGTGTGTTAGGGACAGAAAGAAGAAAGCGGGACTCTGAGCCAAGAGAGCGAGCAGGGGTATACAAAGAGACCAGAGAACAGAGGTGGGGAGGAACAAGACCATACAATGGTTTGTAAACGAAACAGACAGTGAAAGAGAAGATATAGATTAAAGGAGAGATGAGAAGCAGAAATAAGGGAAGGAGGAAGCTGAAATAGTAAGCAAATAGCGGGTTTAAATACAGAGCACAGGGGAGCGAGTTTAGATAAAGGGAGGTCAAGAAAGAGGAGAAAACAGTAGTTGAGCCATGAAAAGACCAGAGAGTATACCAAAAGATTAGCCACCCGAAAAGAAAAAGGACGAGTGCGGCATAGATTGTAAGGATGATGGCTGGCCGAGCGAGCTGTTGAGATATAAAGCGAAAAGGAAAGAGAAGGGTGGAATGAGGACGGCCCTTTTCGTCAGCATTTCCACTTGGCCTATCGCTAACTGAACTTTTCCCTTGGGAGTAAAGGGTGGGGGGGGACCTAGCCTAGAAGTCTTTAAGAAGGCTAATGGCCAGGCACATTTTTAATCTTCATTCATGTGCTGGCAGCCATGTGCTCAGGCTGCTCTTTTTTTCCATTGATTTCTCCCCAAGTTGTGACGAGTTTGGCTTCCAACTAGGGTAGTCTCTTTGCAGTCAAAGTCCTTTTGCGGTTTGCCCCCTATTCCCCCGAGGTTCATCTTTGTTGGTGGGTTGGGTGACTTTCTTTTGGGAAGGTAACATTCCAGCCCACTGCAAATATGGTCAAAATTCTATTTCCCTGTTTCTGTTTCGGGTTTTTGAGATTGTGCTCTGGTGCTTTCTGGGAGTTGTGTTCTGGTCTCCTTCTAGTTGCTCTTGTTTCCTTGGCTGTGTGATCTCTGTCATGCTTCGCAGGGGTAGGTTTTCTCAGGTCTAGGTTGTTATCAAAAAGAATGAAAGGAGACCTGGCCAGGGCATAGGTTAATGGGTACTGCATCAGGGACGGTGGTAACAATAGCCCTCCACATCGTGAAGCACTCTGGGGAGCCAGGGACTGAGTCCCACTCAACTATCCCCCGCTTCTCTGGGGTAGGAAAGGCTCTGGCTGTACCCTGATGGAACACCTAGCCAGGTTGAAAGGGGTCCCTACGGCTCTTGACCGGGTCATATACATGAAATGATCTGCCTGGTTGTACACTGAGAAAGGGGTGTTTCTAGGAGGATCCATGTATATCACCCCGTCACACCCCATCTACTTAACCTCTGCTCACAGTCATCTTGCCAGCTGGATCTCAATGCAAAATTGGTCTCTTTAAATTAATTTTTCTTGCCTTCAAATCATTCTGTGGCCTTTTCCCCCCTTTTCCCCCTACCTTGCTGACCGCATCTCCCTGTACTTTCCGTCTCGCACTCTACCTTTCTCTGCCCTCCTTAACCTCCCCTTCGCCTTCTACTTACTTGCCCCACTCCACTCAATTGCGGAAAGCTACGGAAAGCAATTGCGAGGAATATAACAAGGTTTGTACCTTCAGTACATCTACAATACGTAATGACGTATGTTCAACAATCAATCTAAGCCTCAGAGGAAGAGCAGTGTTGCTCGAAACACGTGTTAGGCTGTACCATACTCACCTAATAAAACTGCAAACTAAGCAGTGTCTTAAATTTGTATGTGTTGGCGCAGTGAGACTGGAAACACTCCTTCTTAACTTGACCTCACAGTGGTGTATATGGGCAATATACCCACACAAACCCAGTCACCTGCTGCCCTCCATCTAATTCCAACCAATACTGCAAGCGCAGTGTCCCACTTGGCTTTTTTGCCCAACCCTCTTGTTCTTGTACCTTTATTTGTAACATAATATTGGTGGTCCTGTAAAAATAAACCCCAAATAAGCACGTGAGAAGACACTCAGTAGTTGGATAAATTCTCTGTGCCATATTATCGGGCTCATAAAAGACTTCTTACACAAAAACATTATCTGGGATGGATTATGGGTGATTCTTAAGAGAACAAGGATTAAACAGGGAGGCATGTTGCATTTGTTCTTTCTTTTTCCAGCTCACACAAAACAAAAAAGTAAATATCTGCTCTGGATTTTTAGAATCTCAGACACTCATAGCACAATGGACTTCTGTCGGAATAGTAGGAGACCTTCTAGTGTGAACGAATATGGCCACATAACCTGTTGTCCAGGATGGGGCCCCTCGGGAAGGTCTACATCCACGTTTTAGCTCACACTACCCTTCACAGAGGAGAAATTACCATTTGCATATCAGTTTGGTCCAGCCCACAAGGACAGTCTAGCAGCAAAATACCAGGCAGTTCTGCTCTGAACAAGTGCACCACCAGCTGCTTACTAGTTTATTCAATGTGGTGTTTATTAAGACTAACTGCGTTAAAAAGATTGGTTATGTGCTGCTCTTGTTCCTGATGTATTCCCCAGTGAATTGTTTTATTAGGGGTGATTCTATGTCTTGTATATTATCATCCTGTGGGAAAGAGGAAAGTGCTTGGTAAATGTTTGCATGAAGATAGGTCAGGATGCCCAAACTCTTCTTTTAACATACTGTTCAATAATTTGTATACTGTCAGTCAGATTTGAACAAACTGAAACATATTGAACATATATGTCCTATGTCACTTAATTGCAACTTTAAAGTTGTTTCACTTCTTTATATCGAATTCTTTTATTTATGAAATTGAATTTCTTCGAAAAAAAAGAAATTTCTGATTCTAAATGCATCTACCATAAGAAGAATAAAAACAAGCGTAACAAGAATAAAAACAAGCGTACAGTGGTGATTGATTTTCACAACCCTCTGGTAGATTTAAATCCAGGTCCTCCAGCCCTCACACTGGCAGTGAAGCTGAACTCTTGAGTATCGCCAGCTTCACACAGGTGAGTGGGTTTTGCTTGGGGGAACCCAATACCAGAGCTTGGCCCGCAGTGGACTGATCATCGAATGCACTACTCCCCTCACAGCCTACCTCCACTCCATCTAGCCTCAGAAATAAGCATCAAGTGTTAGTTCAGAGCACCACGAATCAACTCGACATTCATCCGGACCACAGAGTATGTCAGTCTGTCTGATAACTGAGATGAACAAGTTACTTACCAACTGGTAACGTTCTTTCGATTGGATGTTCCTCCAACGTATTCCTCATGTTAGATGTATTCCATCCAGCTTTGCTGCTCTTCAGAAAAAATTTCGGCAGAGGGCGCCGTGCGTCGATGTCGTTGAGTCAATGGTCCCTCGAAGGCCTCCGTCGAGGGTGACGTCATCGGGTGTATAAGTAGCACGCGCGGTGTCCGTTGGCCTCAGTTCTGTTTTTCCCCTTTTTCACCTTGGACTTTGTACTGTGTAGATTGTGCTGGCAGACAGGTATCAGCCTTGCGAGAGTTTAGTTGGTAATAACCCGGAAAAGTCTACAGAGGGGTAGGCTGGGAGGGCGATGAGGAATACGTTGGAGGAACATCCAATCGAAAGAACGTTACCAGTTGGTAAGTAACTTGCTCTTCGAGTGGATTGTGTCCTCCAACGTATTTCTCATCTTAGATAGACTCCCAAAGCAGTATGGATAATTTCTCTGGAGGCGGGGTTAGATTTTTCAATGACCTTAAATGGATGAATATAGTACTGCTTTACCAAAATTCAGCTCCTTAGACTGGGAAGCATCCAGACTATAGAATTTCGAAAAGGTGGGCAGTGAAGACCAAGTTGCTGCTTCACAAATAGACCTTATTGGAACACCTCTTTGAAGGGCTGTCGAAGAGGCGATGCCTCTGGTGGAATGAGCCCTTAACCCTTCTGGTGGGTCTTTCTGTGCTAATCTGTAGCATTCTGAAATGCAAAGCACAATCCAGAGTGATAGTCTGTTTTGTCACCGATTGACCCAATTTCCTTCCCGTGTAGCTGATAAACAGTTGGTTGTCCACTCTAAGCTTGGAAAGCCTAGAGATGTAAAAGCTTAAAGCTCTTCTTGGATCCAATCTGTGTAATCTTTCCCCCTCCTTAGTAGGATGAGGTAGAGGATAGAATGCGGGTAAAACAATTTTCTGACTTAAATGAAAATCAGATACTACTTGAGATAAAAATGAGGGTTTAACCCTCAACACAACTCTGTCCTTCTGGAACACGGTATAGGGTGGTCCAGAAGACAGCGCCTGCAGTTCGCTCACTCTTCTTGCAGTTTTCCATGTCAGTAATCTTAATGGACAAGTTTTCAAAGGCTCAAAAGGAGCACACATTAAGAATTTTAGAACCAGATTGAGATCCCAAATTGGCACTTGGAATGGGTAAGGAGGAAACACATTAAGAATTGCACTACCAAAGGAATTTTAAAATAGGAGCATTCTTCCGACGAGCGCTTGAAGATGGAAAGCGCTGCAAGATAACCTTTAATGGTACCAACATTTAGACCTCAATGCGCTAGGGACAAGAGGAAGGACAGTACTTCCGGAATAGAACATGGAAAAGGATCGACATTCTTTTCTCTGCACCAGTTGCAAAACTTCCTCCAACGGCAACGGTATAGAGATTTTGTTGCTGGTCTGCTTGCCGAAAGCAACACATCCATGACGTCATCTGGAAGGTCCCAATCCCTGTATCTCAGCCTTTCAGATACCAAGCGTGAAGGTTGAGAGTTTTGACCTCTGGATGGAGAACCTGACCCATTTGTGAGAGACGGTCCTCTCTCTGAGGAAGACGTACTGGGGGACAGATGGACATGTCTAGAAGGTCTGGGTACCATGTTCTCCTGGCCCAATCTGGGGCAATTAGGATCATGCGGTTCCCGAACCGTCTGTCTCCTGATGACCTGAGGAATGACGGGAATTGGAGGGAACGCGTACAATAGTGGGAAATTCCACTCCAACACGAATGCGTCTCCCAGGGCTCCTCTCGGGGGAAATTCCCTTGAGCAATACCTTTCGCACTTCCGGTTGATTCCGGTCGCAAATAGGTCTACTTGAGGGGTTCTCCAAAGGGCAAAGATCTCTTGAATGACTTCCTGAGCCAGTTCCCATTCGTGGGACACCATGCTCTGCTTGCTCAGAGCATCTGCCGTCATATTCTCCTCTCCGGCTAGATGAACTGCCGTTAAAGAGATTCCTTCCTGAATTGCCCAGTACCAGAGCTGCATTGCCTCTCTGCACAGAGGTAGTGACCCTACACCACCTCTTTTGTTTAGATAATGCATGGCCACTATGTTGTCAGTCATTTTCAGGACATTTTTTCCCCTGACAGATGGCATGAAAGCTTTCAGTGCTAGTCTGATTGCTCTCAGCTCTAATAGGTTGATGTGTAGTTTGGACTCCGATGGAGACCAACGACCGCTGATTGTCAGATCGTTGGCATGAGCTCCCCACCCCATGAGTGAGGAGTCAGTCACTACTGTGATCTCTGGCCATGGTTGCCAAAAAAGTTCTCCTTTTCGGATGTTCTCTGAACAAGTCCACCATAGAAGATCTTGTCGAGCCTTGTTTGGAATGTCGAGAAGATCTGTCATTTGACTTGAGAACTGGGACCACTGAGTCTTTAGAGCCCAGTGAAGGGATCTCATCCTCAAACGTGCCTCTGGCACCAGGAAGATGCAGGATGCCATGAGGCCGAGAAACCTTAAAAAGTCGTAGGTCTGGAGATTTTGGGCATTTTGGAATTTGGAAACCATCTGAAGAATGTCTTTAGCCCTCGACTCGGGAGGCGAGCTTTTTCCCAAGGATGTGTCTAATACAGCTCCTATGTACTGGAGCTGTTGGGAAGGTGTCATTTGAGACTTCTTGAAATTTAGGGAGAAGCCCAATCTGTGGAGGAAGCATGCAGGTGACTTTCAGATGATCCAGTGCTTGTTCGGCAGAACGTGCCCTGATCAACCAATCATCCAGGTAGGGGTAGACATGAATCTCCCCTCTCCTGAGGTGCGCTGCCACCACTACCATTAACTTGGTGAAGACCCTCGGGTCGGAGGTCAATCCGAATGGCAGGACTCGAAACTGATAGTGTGTCACCAACTACGAACCTCAGGTATTTTCTGTGCTTGAGATGAATCAGCACATGAAAATAAGCATCCTGGAGGTCCAATGACACTAACAAGTCCTGAAGTTGAAGGGCCTGAAGGATCTGAGAAAGGGTAACCATCTTGAACTTGTCCTTCCTGAGGAACTTGTTCAAGTTTCTTAAGTCCAAGATGGGTCTCAGTCCTCCGTCCTTTTTGGGGATCAAAAAATACGGGGAGTACCATCCCTTGTTCTTCTCCGCTGCAGGTACTGGTTCTATAGCACCTTTCTCCAGCAGGGTTAGAACTTCCTGCTGTAGGAGCGGGTCTGAAAACTACAAAGGGCATCTCCCTGTTGGATTGGTTTGAGGTTGCGTTAGAAAAGGAAGGCAGTAACAATGGGCTATTCTAGAGCCCAAACATCTGAAGTAATGGCTCACCATTCTTGCAGATGCTGTGACAGCTTGCCTCCTACAGGTGTTTTGTGGCGGTTGTTGCAGCTGCTGATGGCAAAGCGGCTGCAGCTGGAGCTGGCTTTGCACGTTGCACGTTTTGCTCGTCCACCGCGAGTGGCCTTTCTCTGGCCCCTTTGACTGCCCATTCCTCTCGCCTTTCCATATGAGGAGTAGTAACGATAGGATCGTCCCCTCCACGATTGTCCTGGAGCACGAAAAGGCTGAGGTTGCCTAATAGCAGCCCCTAAAGATTTGGCAGCTGCTTTTGAGGTCTGCAACCTCTCAAGGCTCTCATCAGCCTTGCTGCCAAAAAGGTGAGACCCGTCAAAAGGCATGTTCAGAAGACGGTTCTGTACGTCCGGTGCAAAACCCGACTTCTGTAACCACACAAATCTGCGCATTACCGTGCTAGTGCCCATGGACCTGCTTACACTATCCGCAGTGTCCAATCCAGATTGAAGGGATTCCTGTATGGCTTCCTTTCCATCTCTAACGATGGCTAGGAACCCTTGCCTTTCCTCCCCTTCTGGTATGTGCTCCGCCGCCATTGCGATGCACTCCCATAAAGTGTATGAAAACTTTGCTAAGGCACATGTGGAGTTGGCAGATTTTAAAGCCATACTTCCAGCTGAAAATACCTTCCATGCCCAGCCATCCACACGCTTATCGTCCCTTTCTGGAGGGATAGAAGGGTACGCAAGTTTGTTAGAAGCTGTGGCTGCCTGTATGACCAGACACTCGGGAGTGGGATGCTTGGACAGATAGCCGGGGTCGCTACTGGCAGGGTGGGATTTTGAGGTGAGGGATTTATTTACCGGAGGAATAGAATCGGAGTTTCCCAATTCTTGGCCACCCTATTCTGCAGGGCTACATGAAAGGGTAGTACTGGGTCTTCGGTGGGACCATGGTCCAATAGATCTGTCAAATCATCTTGGATGAATTGGGCTGATGGTCTAGCCCATCCTGAGTAATCTACTACCTTCGTCATTAACTGACGGTCTGATGGACTGGCATGCTCTCCTGGTTCTGGTCTGCCAAAGTCATTTTCAGGAGATGCGTCAATGCCACTTGCATTGTGTAATTATTCCAAGTCCCTCATTCTGCTTTCTTCTGAAATCAGGCATTCTGTGACATTGGGGTGCCATATTCTAGCCCCAAAGGTACATTCTCCTCATCAGATCTTTCCTGTTCCTCAAAAATTGAGGTCAGAGATTTCAAAAACTCCTTCCTAGGGAGAGGCTTGAAAACCTTCTTTGGTAGAGGAGGAGGAAGAGGTGTATTATAGGGCTCTGAGGGTATTACAGGTATTGTAACCCTGTCTTTCCCTTTTTCTAGCCGGCCTGGCTTGGCTGGAGCCTTCGGTGCCAAGGGCTTCGGGGTCGACGTCGACAATGGTGTCGACGAAATAGTGGTTGTCGACAGAGCCTGCTTCGAGGGCGTCGAGGCGCTCTTCGAAGATTTGCCCTTCGAGGTGCGTCGAGTCTCGGACGGCATTGGTGACCTCGAGTGGTCGACTCGACTCGAGTGGTCCTTTTCGCTCGGCGTCCTGGAAGGTTCCCTATCCTTCCTTTTTCGATCACCCGGGCTCGAGGGTGCGCGAGTGTCGGAACAATGAGGCTCCCCGGCTGGCTTCCGAAGAAGGCGCGGACCGAGGCTTTGCTTTTTCAAACACCTCCATCATTTTGACCCTGAATGCTTCCCACTCTTCGGAGGACGAATGTTTCGTGGGGCATTTCATCCTTTTTGGGGACTCGTCTGAGGACGAGGTGGAGGGGGACCTGTGGCGTTGTCGTTCGACTTTTTCGTCGAAGACGACGAGCGACGGGAATCGCTTCGGGACCTGGACGATGCCTTTTGCGTTGAGATTTCTCCTCACGGGACCTCGACGCTAGAGGCTTTACGGTCGGGTTTGCGACCTACCTGTAGTTTTCCCCTACTTTCTCGCAAGACCTTCCCTGTCATTGCCTGAAACTTCGTACAGGCCTCCATGTCGTGGCCTTCTCCGAGGCACCACAAACACTCTTGGTGCGGGTCTGTGATCGACATGTTTGAACCGCACGACTTGCACTTTTTGAAACCCGATCTCGGGGTCAGGATCGTGGTCGGTGTCGATGACTAGGACATATTTGTTTATTTACTATTCTTCACAGAACTCGAGGTGCTCCGAAGCAACGTATACTGCGGAAAAACGGAACTGAGGCCAACGGGCGCCGCGCGTGCTTCTTATACACCCGATGCCGTCACCCTCGACGGAGGCCTTCGAGGGACCATCGACTCGACGACATCGATGCATGGCACCCTCTGCAAAGCTGGATGGAATACATCTATGATGAGGAATACGTTGAAGGACACAATCCACTCGAAGTGCAGCTACTGCATTTTGAGACAAGGATACAGTGCTGTGAAGTGATACTTTTAAAGGGGCCCCTAGGGGTCCCTAACGTCTATGGAAACAAGGCGAGTCACCACACACGATAGATACGCCAGACACAAGGTTGTATTCCCAAAGCTAGGGTTTATTGCAAAGCAAAAGTCTCAGTTGGCCAACTCGGTCTCACGCCCCACGACGTGTATCTCTAGACCTCGAGGGACGCAAAAGTGACTTATGTACATCAGTTACATATATACAAAATGCATATCAAACAATCAGCTATGACATGTTTAACACCCCCCTTTTATTGGATTTCTTTGAACTTGGTGTGATGATGGACATCTCCGTCAACTATGATACCTTCAAACATCTATTCTAGTAACAATTTTTAATTTGTGAGTGCGGAGGCATCTTTCAGTTGTTGAATAGAACACAGCGCTTCTGTTCTTGGAAGCGAGCTACATACGGCGGGGAAGAGTTGCATTCCAAACCTTGCTATCTATTAGGTGCTATTCGTGTCCTGGGAGCCGCCACGCTCTAGCGGGCTCAGCAAAGGGGGGGCCCTAAGAAAAGCATAATTCAAGCCCTTAGCTGTATTATTCTAACATATTCTACCATATAACGAGACTGGTTGGCAGCTGCGAAATGATTAAATGCCCTGCAGCTCTGCTTCAAGGCTACATTCGGGAGGGAGCCGGGCATTCTTCCTGGCGCTGCCTACGTTTGTGTTTCAACTAACTCTTGTTATCCTCACGGCCCTGCGGCCTTGTCCTTTTTACGTGCAGACAACAATGTTTTACAGTCGAGCAGTGTAAGCGGAAAATATACTGCGAAGCAATAGGAACAGAAAGCAATGAGCAATGGTTAGAAAACAAAATGGCCGTTCATTGGCAAACTCGAAAGCCTATATTCTGTCATATCGTGCATGAGACGGTTGGCCCACGGCCACCAAAATACATTTGCGGTCACAAAGTAGAGGTATCCATTTTTCTAGACTGACAACTTTGTGCTAGGTACTAAGTGAAAAAAAACGATCATTTTTTCCGACTCCATTCATGATCGCTTGAGAAAGACTGCATAAAAGTGGTTATTTGGTCTTTATAAACTGATCATGAGAAATAGCCTTCACCGTCCCTCAAGCCCATAGCCAGACCCCCACCCGCTTTCACTCAACGCATTCTTGACAAAACTACTTTGCAATGCGCCTGCCATCTTTGAATGATTGCTGCTGCCTGTGACGCACACAAGTGCGTGCAGGGGCTGACAGGCGCAGCCATGAAAGGGAAGTCGTGGGAGTTAGGTGTTTTGTGTGTGTGTGTGTGTGTGTGTGTGTGTGTGTGTGTGTGTGTGTGTGTGTGTGTGTGTGTGTGTGTGTGTGTGTGTGTGTGTGTGTGTGTGTGTGTGTGTGTGTGTGTGTGTGTGTGTGTGCGTGTGCGTGTGCGTTAGGGAGAGGTGAGAGAATGTTTGGAAGGGAGGGTGCGGTTAATGTTTGCCTGAGTGGTGTGGAATGAGGGGGAATGTATTGTGTTGGGTAGGGAAGGGTGTGGCGGGTGATAAAAGTGGGGCTCGAGGGGTGACCCCCCTGATTTACTAGAAATCGCGAAAGAGGTTGGGGGTCGGGGTTCAATAGGTGATATTTCGGCATTTTGGAGACCACACAAAATCGGGTGAAATAAATCGTTTTTTATTTGTGTTCAGCCTTCAAAATGCAGAAATATGACCTCAAACCATACGCTATACAAGACAGCTTTGACATTGCTATTGAATCCCATTGATTGTGATTGGCAGACTATCCGTGTATGCCTCATCACTCTTATGCGTACATTTTCTTGTGTGAATTGAAGTTTATTGCTCTCTTTTTAGTAAGGCAGATAAGTTTACTAAGACCTACAGCCTTTTTATCCGTAACTTTCTGCATGAGAGGGTCCTGGAATAAACTGTGCTTTTCAGATATTAGAAAAAACGACCAACCCCTTTGTCCAACACCTCGCAGAAGACGTGACACCAATTTAAACACTGTAACAATCTGCACATTTGGTAAAATTGCATTTATTTAGTATTTTACACATCTTTCTGCACAGTTATATGAAATCTTTTTTTTGTATTTTTTCACAAATAAAGTGCCATAGTGGTCGTAGGTACAAATGAGTCAGCTGTAATCGTCAGTGAAAAACTAAATTGCACACACCCTATTTGCCTAATCTCTTCCTCCCAATCACAAAAACGAAATACTCTAAAAATCACACTTACTCCATACACACCACATCCTACAAGTTTTCTTCTGCATACTCACAGTAAAAACAAATCGGAAATTCTTCAGGAATCAACAGCTGATACCCCAAACTGTCACTCGCGTGACTTACACCTCTATAAACAACTCTACTATAGTAGATGCACTTAAAACCTATCCACATCGATTTAACAATTACAGCTCCCATGGCAGTGTTTCAGTGATGCTTACAGCTGACACATTTGTATGGTTATATGTGATATAATTGCTGGAAAAAACATCAAGGGTGACTCCATATTTCTTTCCATAATCCATATATCTCCTAATGGGATTAGTGACAATCTGGGGAGAACGCGGTATCACCATGGCCCAACTAACCCTGACACACCTTTACCCCCCTCCCACCAGTACCTTCTCTAGTGTGCCCACATACCTTTACCTTACCAGACAGGTAGGAAGCATTGATATGAGGAAGAGTGTGGACTCCTGAAGAGACTTCTATCCCTTATATACTGAGACGAAGAAGAGACCAACTGACTCACTCAGTGTCCTCAACATCAGTACTCTGATGGGAAAGAAGTGCAGAAGCAGCGTAGATAGCACCTCTACTGAACTGACTAGTTGCTATAGGATTCCTATTTGCC
Source organism: Ambystoma mexicanum (assembly GCF_040938575.1). Classification (NCBI taxonomy): domain Eukaryota; kingdom Metazoa; phylum Chordata; class Amphibia; order Caudata; family Ambystomatidae; genus Ambystoma; species Ambystoma mexicanum. The sequence continues at coordinate 1,099,504,874 of NC_090937.1, forward strand.
GAGCACTTATTAAAACAGAAGAGGAAATTCCAAATCAGGGGGGCCCTCCCTGGAGGAACCAGGAGATTTGATCTCTGTATGAAGGAAGGAACAGCAGGGTAAAAGACAGATACATGCCTGCAGTTACGTCACCAGAAGGCCAGTTGTGGAAAGGCTGGAGACAAGAGGCAGAGCACCCAGCTGAACGATAAGGCGGGAGCGAACCAACTGCTTGGGCCGCGCAGCCTAGAAGCAGGGAGCTGCTGCTGTCGCTGGTACAATCAGAGGAGGCCTCTAGGAACCGCTGCAGTCCCTTGAATGATCAGAGAGAGAAGGTCCTGAGCAACCGCAGGCCTCGGAAACGTTCCCCTGTGATAGTAAAGGTAACAGGAGGACCGGGCAACCAAGTGGGACTCGTATGTAATCGGAGAAATTCATCCCAGTGAAATTACAAAGTTGATAAACCTGAACTGTAATACTAAAGAAAAGAGGATAAGTAAACCTGAGAAAGAGACTGTTAAACCATAGATAAAATTATCTTGGGAAGAGGGGAGAATATTCTGTCAATCAAGGCATAGTGAGAGGAATTTATTAGAGAATACTACGAAATGAAGCAAACTCGTGCCAGTGGAAGCGACGAAACCCTAAATACCAGGTTGAGGAATTTGAACGGTCATAAATGAGGCAAGAAGAGGAGAAACCTTGATATAAAAAAATTGGGTAACACCACCCTGGGAAGAGTCAACAGTCCGTTTGTGTTGGGAAAGCACAGAAATGGAGTAGATTAGAGAGAGAATACTATGAAAAGAATACAAGGGAAGCTATTAAGATAAGACACCCCGGATAAACTAAAGCTAAAAGAGAGAACGTTCATCACCCAGAAAAGATACCCAACTACAAAAGACAAAACAAAGTACTTGTAGAGATCTCACTGAGGATAAGGGAAGATCCAATGACATTATAAAGGTGTTACAATATTGGACATGAAGGGTGACCAGAGACTGATATATTAAGAAGATCCATTCCATTCTCCTGACCTTAGTTTGTTTTGAATAGGTTCAGTTAGGGTTCATTTTTTTGGATAGGTGACTCTTTAATTTGGACATTTCCTGACGACTGACAAGCATCTTAGTACTTTATACAGGTTGGGAACACCCCATAGAAATAGGGAAAGAAAGGCCATATATTTATTAGTTAAGAAATAAGTCTTGGAAATGTCCTCAGTCTCCACGCCCTTAATCTGGCACTCCATAGTACTCAAGCCATTAGAAAATACAGACTGATTTTTATCTAAGTGGTAAAAGGCTTTGGTCCACTTATTTGGGGTCCCTAAGAATGAATGAGGAAAAGATCTTACTCCCCACATCCAGAACGGAAATATGATGGTAATTCACTGGGTACATCATGTCTCGCTTCGTAAATATGGGGACCAAGTGGGACGTCTTCCAAGATTCTGTTTTTTAGTGATTAACACGTTTCTAAATAACTCAAGCAGAATAGGTGCCCAAAGTACAGGATCCTATTTTAATACACAGACACGCCATGGGGGCTGCTGCTCTAGATGATTTAGCCTTCTTGATCTAATTTAGGATCTCCTTTAGGTCCAATTCCCATTTCAATATCCTAATACCCCTGTGTAGGACTTTACTCTTACTGTACCCAATTTAGCCATACAGGTCTTGTAAGAATTTCACCCAACTTGTTTCTGTGATGAGATTTAGTTGCTTTCCGGGGGTCGGGGGCGCTGTGACGTGCCAAGCAAGATGGCCGCCTGACCTACGAGCTCCGCGGCTGCTAAAATCCTGATTCCAAAATACTGCAGAAAGACAAGGCTGCTGACAACGCTACGCGAGACAAATGCTGCATAAGTATCCCCAGCACAACCAGGGCTAATCTCAGAGCCATCCGTAGCTCTGTGGAGGAGAAATACCGCCCGTAAACCCAGGCGTCCTGCTCTGCTGCCGCGTGCCTTCGTGCCAAAAATCCACTCTGAGCCCGAACCCCTGCGAGGAGCCCGACAGCCGCAAGCGCAAGCCTTTATCCCCCGCTGCAGCTGCAACACACCGCGTGCTACGTGAGGGCTGCGGCAGCCCCCCTGACAGCAACAAGCCATAAACGTGTTCTGGTGCTGCCTCCTGCTTTTAATACCTGACCGCCGGATGACCAACAACGACGTGCGGCAAGGACCACCCCAGGTGCAAGCCCCATTACCAACACTGCTCCGGGTCGAAGTGGGCCTCTAGGGCCAGACCAGGCATGCTACTCGCGCTTGGGTCACTTGGGCGGCGGGTAGCAACAACACAGTGCTGAGGACTTCTGGCTCCGACGCAGCCATTAAGGTACATGGGTGGGGGAGGTCGGCATCACGAGCTCGCCACGCAACACGGGCCGTGGTCCCCCCACCCCACAGCTCATGAACTTGACCAACACACAAGAGGACTACTGTGCAGCAAATAACACGGTCTGCCACCCAGTTCTGTTTACACCTCGTGGTCCATCAAAACAAGCCTGAGGGGCACCCATCAAACCGGACCCACACCCTGCATAGCAGAGTGAAATTCTGCTGGATAACACGTCAGATAATTCCACCCACAACACCGCCACGAGCTACAGAAACACCACGCACACAACGTCTCCAGCAAGGGTATAAAATTGCCTGCATCGCCTCCTCTGCAGAGCCCCATAGACTCCAGAGCAAAACACGGCTAAACGCAAACCCCCCCCATAAATCCTCTAGCTACACCCACTAAAACACCAAGGGGCTAGCACAAACCCTAACCTCCTTGCACCGGATGCGAACATCGACCACCGAAGTTAGCGCACCCACCTGCTTTTGAGCTCACCCATAGACTCACAGATCGGTGTGAAAAAACAAGAAACACAACCCATACCTAACGCATGAACATGGCAGGCGGTGCCAAAAACAAGGAAAAGAAAAAAGGACCCATGGATGCATTTGCAAACTCCCCCAACCAAGAACATGACTCTGAACCTGTGGAAACACCTGACAATCCTCCCCCTGGCCCCTCAGCACAAAGTATGGCCCTGTACATGGCAGCTATGGAAAAAGGATTTGCTGCCATTAATGCCAAACTAGACGACATCGGCGATAACATCACGCAATCCGCACAGATATTAAACTAAACACAAGGGTCGCTGAGGCGGAGGGCAGGGTCTCCACACTAGAGGACACAACAAGCACCCAAGGTAAAGCCATGGACAGAATCCAGAAAGATGGTAAGACCCTCCAGAGCAAATGTGAAGATTTAGAATCTAGATCTAGACGGAATAATAGAAGAGTCATCGGGGTGGCGGAACGCAAGTCCAATGTGCCCATGGAACAATTCCTGGAAGACCTACTTCACTCACTATTCCCGAAAGCACAATTCTCAAAGCAATTCATGGTAGAAAGAGCACACCGGGCACCAGTGCCACCTCCAAAGCCTGGAGCACCACCAAGAACGATTATAGCCAGACTACTCAGTTATAGAGACCGTGATCTTATACTCCGCCTGGCAACAGAACAAGGCCCACTAACATTCAAGTCCAAAAGGGTCCACGTCTATCCAGATTTTTCAATAGGTGTGCAAACTGTCCGAAGATCCTTTGACCCCATGAAAAGAACACTTAGGGAACAAAAAGTTATATATGCAATGCTGTTCCCCGCCAGGCTACGCATCCAGCAGGCAGGTAGAACTCATTTTTTGAGTACCAGAAGACGCTATGGCATTTATCGAACGCCATATTCCAGAAGCACCTAATGAGACCTGACGGAAGTGCCATAACCTGAAGCCACAAGAAGAGAAACAATGCTCATAAAGTTCAGTACACTATAAAAAGCAGCACGTCAATCTACAAGTCAATTGCAGCCGTGGCATCGTAACAGGACTGGCCCACGCAGTCCCCCGCCACCACCGCAGTCAAAGGTTCTTACTTGCAGGTTGCAAATGGTTTTGAGGAATACACCGCCCGATTGGGGGGAAGGTGAGGGTCGGGGGACGGGAAAGAAACTGGCCAGTTGCCAGTACAGGACGAAGTTTTGTCGTCCAAAAGTTCATAAAGTTAAGAACAGTTGGTACAATAATGGGAAAACCCTGGCATGTGTGCAACGGGAAGAAGACTACTACAAACCGGATGAAATAACAAGCACGATACAAATACCCCATGAATGGCGTCCCAACGGATGACTAATAGTACCAGACTACTAACTTGGAATGTGAGGGGTCTTCAGAACCCAATCAAGGTCAGGAAAATAATTGCATATGCTAATAGCTATAGAATCGATATGCTACTGTTAGAAGAAACGCACATCACGGAACAGATGACCAACTAATTTGGCCACGCTTGGGGCTCACAGGTCTTCACAACAAACTATTCATCACAATCACGGGGAGTCCTAACATTGATCCATCGCAGACTGGGATTCCTAGTGCAAAAAACTAAAATAGACGCAAACGGCAGATTTGTAATAATATGGGGCTCATTACACGGCCAAGAACTGATTTGTGAACACATACGGCCCTAATATAGATACACCGGAATTCTACCAACAGATAGTGTCCCTAATATCTCCAACAGAAGAATCAAGAATATTGTGGGGGAGGGGGGGAGACTTTCATACTATACTGGATCCCCTGCTTGAAAAGACATCCACTACACTGCGGCCAAGCTCGAAATCAGCACTTAACATAAAACAAGCTATGTCCGCTTTACAAGTGGATGATGCCTGGAGGAGACTACACATTTCACTCATCCACGGGTCAAGCTCCAGAATTGACTACTGGCTCTGCTCCATGAGTTACATCTCGGCACTGAAGGAATGCATTATACTACCTAGAACGCTCTCGGATCACTCACCAGTGGTAATGAAAAACAGATTGGGCCTCCCACACCAGAACGCCAACTATGGAGAATGCATCCAGACCTCCTCCAAGATGTCTTACTACACAAAGCGCTCCGAATTGAGGTGCAAGTTTACTTCGACCGGAACCAAAACTCTGTGAAGTCACACCATACAGTCTGGGAATCCTTTAAGGCCTGGTTAAGAGGGCATCTGATCTCCAAAGTTCATGGCATGCTAAAAGACATATGCACCTAACTAACCATAGCAGAAGAAGACATTAAAGAGTCTGAGACAGAATCCATAAGAGTACCAGAACCTGCAACATTAGCCAGACTGCACGAAGCCCATTCTAAATTCACAACACTAGCAGAACAAGAGGTGTGGTACACAGCGCAACCAATCAAGGCCAGGAAGTACGGAGAGGGCAATACATCTGACAAACTACTAGCTAACCTCATCAAGACTGAACTGGGTCATAGACCAATTACCAGCATTACGGACGACCAAGGAGGGACCCACGTAGACCCTCAGGAAGTGAATGAGGTGTTCCGAGAATTTTATAACAAGCTCTACACAAATGCGGACCTAGTAAAAGCAGACGAACTACAAGAATATCTGAACTCCTTTCCACTTCCCAGGCTTACTAGAGAAGAAAGTGCCACAGTTGATCTGCCACTAACCCTGGAGGACCTACAGCAAGCAATTAAAGATCTTAAGGCGTGCAAAGCACCAGGGTCAGACGGCCTACCGGAAGACCTCTACAAAATCCTCAGAGACGAATTAGCCCCACGGCTCCTGGAAGTATGGGAGAAATCTCTCGAATCCGGAACGCTCCCCCCTACAACGAGAGAAGCCATCATCACGGTCCTGTTAAAACCAAATAAGCCGGCGCATTCTCCTTCATCGTACCGACCATTATCTCTCATCAACGCCGACACAAAAATCTTCGCTAAGGCCCTAAGCAACAAACTGAATCCATACATGACCAAACTAGTGCACCCGGACCAATCAGGGTTTATTCCTGGGAGCTCCACTGCCCTGAACCTCAGACGCTTGAAGAGGGAAAATCGAGATCAAACGACTCCCCCTTCATCCCAGGTACATCAACAGACAGAACAGCAGGAAGAATAAGGAGCGCACTCATCATTTGCACCAGGCCCTAGTACGCCCATGGGTGACAAATATGCTGAAAGACACCCACTTCACCAGCACTGCAACCTACATGCTACATTAGCCTGAATGCAGCAATACCAGAATCTACAAAACACAAGAATTCCTGTTTAAAGGCTTGCAGATGCTCATTTGAATTAACCTAATCAAATGGCACAGTCTAGTTTACATCCATTCAACCTTGCAGTCAATGGGGTACATTATTATAAATGGTCAGTGGCAGCAGAGCCTTTGCTCATGGGAGAGTGATTGTCATTACACCAATCACAAGTGTTAGTCTCTCAAATCTTCAAGACTACAATTAAAACATCCAAAACCTGACTCTCCAGGAAGTGCAAGCGATGTTCAAAAACAAACAAATTAAAGTTACATTTGTAATTGAAATAGAAACTCAGCAAAACCTGTGGCAGTTACAAACCAAATAGGTATTTAGTTTACCAACCTCTGAAGGATGTTAGCCAATAAGATAGATTAGCCGGTTGAGCGCTTGTTGCTGCGATCTATGCGTGATCTGTAGGTTGCAGGTTCGAATCCTGGCAAGGCCAGCTCAGCCTTTCATCCTTTTTAAGGTTGATAAAGGAGTACCAATTTCGGTTTGGTGATAATTGTGATTAGTATGTCCTATGCACAGCGCGTTGGCAAAAGCGCTATGTAAATAACAATTTGACCATGCGATTAGGTATAGAATTTCGCATGGAGTCCTTGCCTCTCTGCACTGCTGTATCATAATATTGGCATACCATTAGGTAGTAATAGTTCCAGTAAATGAGGACTTTCATTAAACATCAAAAGACGATTCGGCTATCAAACCTCAAAACACTCAATACAATTCATATTTGCTTTACTATGTAATTGGCTAGGTTTTTGTGTTTTCAACATTTAAATATATACAGGAGCGATCAAATGGCCAGATCTTAGAAAAATAATGAAGTGTATTCTGTCACAATGCAGAAAGTCGGCTGGATGTCATATACGTTTTACTCGCTTGCAAAGGAGAAAACTCAGTTTTTACTCTCTTGAAATCACATTTACTTCCAAAGTTTAAAAATAGGGAGTAAATTAATCCCACCTCAAAATCTTATCTGCAGCACTGCATCTCTCCCACTGACATCCAATCCATCATGCTGCACCTGAAACCATCGAACTGTAAAGGCAACCTCTGCCCCTCCCACATAGTCAAAATGTGCCCTGAACCCCTTGCTCCCATCATCACCATATTCATGAATGCCTCCTTTGATGCTAGATATATCCCCATGGCCATTAAAGAAGCCTGGATCAGACCCCTACTAAAGAAACCCACCCTCCACCCCACCCTCCCAACTACCGCTCCATCACAACTGTACCTTACCTCCTCACAATTCTTGACCACACCGCATACACCCAACTCCACGCCCACCTGGAAAACCATAGCCTGCTTGGCTCTTGCCAATCTGGCTTCAGACCGAGACGCAGTACGGAGGCCGCTCTTCTTGACCTAAAAATCCAGCTTGATGGTATCCGTGATTCCAGAGAACGCGCCATCCTCCTCCTCCTACTTGATCCCTCTGCCGCCTTTGATCTTGTCGACCATGACATTGTGTCAGTACCTCACCACTAAGTTCAATTGCTCCAGAGAAGGAGCCAGTTGGATTAAATCCTTTCTTAGTGAGTGCTCCTCACGGGTCTTCGCTGGTTCGGAACCAGCTAACCCCATCCCTGTGCCTTACCGTGTCCCGTCAGGGTTCTTGCACTTCACCCACCCTATACAATATATATATATATTTCTGAGGCTTGTGGAATCTGCTTAGATCACATGCTGTGCATAGGCCGACATCTAGTGGAAGCTGCGGAGTATTACAGTTTGTTTTTCGAAAGTCGAAAAAGGGCGTCGACACAGGGCGTGCCAGTAATACTATCCCTAGTGTGACGTCCACTGTACCCATGATCCCTCACGCGTCTAGGATCCCCAGATTGTGTTTTTCCTGACATGAGGTAGCATGAGGAGTAGCGTGAGGAAACCGAGGTACACCAGAAAGAGAGCAGGGGGAACAAGCTTTACTGTCATAGCTCCCACCCTGTGGAACGCCGTCCCGCTTTATATCCAAGAAGAACCATCCTACTTAACCTTTATAGAAAGTATAAAAACCTGGTTGTTCAACAACTATGACTAAGACTGCTCGCTGGTGTTATCCATGACGACTCCTGAACACGCATGCATCCCTCATTTGCCTGCTTACTTTCTTTGTTTTCTTTACTAAACTGTCAATAAATAAATAAAATGTGGCTTCACTTTCCGCTCGTAGGAACAGCCTGATCATCACCAAAACTGAAAAGGGACTCCTGGTAGTCTGCAGCATGGCCACAGAGTAGAGGATAATTACAGAGCAATCTTCCTGCACAGTGTGCTTCCCAAACTGCACTTGCTGTGCGTTTCCTAGTTTTTTCCTTGCAAGCCTGTCTAGTTTTTAGTCTGGAGGTGGTTTTAATGTGAGATGACCATGTGGTGCTCTATGATTTTAGTTTGGACGTGGGATAGGCCAGCGTCCCAGCAGTGTTTGTCTTGTAGGTGAGGCATGTGGTTTTGAACCAGACCCTAGCCAGGATGAGGCCCAGTGTAATTTGCAAAAAGGTGGAGGTGATGTGGCCAAATTTCATAGAGCCAATGATGAGGTACTCAGCGGCGTGGTGGGTGACTTTGAGGACGGCCAGGTGAGCAGCCTTGCGAGACATGCGTTATCCCCGTTGATATACAAGATCACTAGGTCCTGCCTCACTGTTAGGAAAAGTCTTGGGGCGGGGTGTGGGGGCTTGATCTTGTGGAGTAGAGATAGGATACCAAGCCGTTTGTTCCTTTTTCACAAAGTGTTGTTGGTAGGATATATTGTTATCCACAATTAAGCCTAAAAATCTTGCTGCATGGATGACTTGAGTGTTGAACCTGTCCAAGCACATTTCATCCATCCACCACTGAGTGGGTTCCTAACTGGAGGCATTGTTCAGGAGTATGAATTAATTATTGGTGAGTCTAAGCTTTAAGTAGGCATTTGTTATCCATGTTTGGTTTCAAAGCATAAGCGAAGGTGAGCGATATCTTGTAGGCCCATGACCTTTAGCTACAACTATGGATCATATGTGCACTGGTGTATCAGAATGTTGGAGTCACCTAGGAGTGAGCCCAGTGATTTTATATAGGGGTTAAAAATGAACGGGAGGGAATGGAACCCTGAGTGACTCCACAGGTGACAGGGCGACATTGGGACCTGAGAGAGCGCATCTGGACTGCGTAATATCTGTCAGATAGGTTGGATGTGAACCATTATAGGTAATACGTGAACCATTTGAGGATGGTGCCTGAGAAGCCCATCCTGTGTGCAAGGTGGGTGAGTAGTGTGTGATGGTCAACCATGTCGAATGTAGCCGAAGGTTTCGGAATATCTAGGAACATAACCTCACTGAGGGAGGCTTTGACTTTCCTAAGAATACCCGTTCGACATGATTGATATCTTGTTTTAAGGATGGTGGCCAGGAGGATGTCGGCACTGTAAGAGGACGGTTTTGACTATGTAAATGTGTATAGGAGGTCCTCGGGCGAGATACATCAGTGCAGGTTTGAACAGCCCATTGTGGGATATAGAGAGGGGGATCAGAGGATTTGGGGCCCTTGATGTGGAGCCTGATTGTATTGATTTTGTTGAAGAGGGGCTTATTGAGTTTCTTACGCTTCTCCGGGGATTCTGCTACCTCTGGGTCTAGTGTGGGTTTGAAGCAGTGTTTGCTGTGTAAAGGGCTTTGTTTCTGTAAGGGATGTATAGCGTTTGGCCGTGGCACAATTGTTCGTGGCCGAATTGATCCACCCAAACAAAAAACACCAACCTCCATATACTCCCTCCACCAACCCCTTACTTATCTTTTCGGCATCCACTCATCTTCTAACCCTGCAGCGCCAGATCCTTCACTCCTGCGTGGGTCGGATCTGACGCTTCAGGGTCTGCTTTTCTTTTTCTTCCCAGCCCCGCCTCCAACCCTACAGAAGCGGGGGACACCCCCGCTACTCCCAAAGGCCATCACTCCCAAACATTACCCACATTTATCGTTTCCAAATGATCGAATGGTACTGGCCGAATTCGGCCAGATTTACCACACGATCAATTTGGGTACTACTCCTGTTAGAGGCTCCCATAATGGTTGTGGTGTGATAAATAGCCTTAGATTTGGATATCTGCTTTCTCACTAATTTAGTTGTTTAGTGTAGAGAGAGTTAAAGACAACCAAAAGTGTTGATGGGCTTATGTGCCCACTACTGGGTGTGGGTGTTTGAAAAATATTTACTTGAGTGCATACCTCTTAATCCATGATCAGCATGTACTCTGCATTGTACCTTCTGGGTAAACATAGACTTGCCTGCTATCATCACTGAGGCAATTCAGAGGTTTTCAGCAGTAGTCGCTGGTGGAAGGTTTATGCGACTGGAAATGTCATATACTTTTAGGTGAAGCACTTTCATTATTGTTGCCAATGCTGTGTCAGCTTGCTGCCAAAAAATAATACCCACAAAGAAACATATTTGAATAGCGAATAATAATGAAGGTGCTGTTGTTGGCAATGTGTCTGAGGATAGGTCAGTCAAGTGAATAGCCTTCTAGGAGCCTGGTAATATTTTAGGTATGTATCCTGGGCGAACCTTCCACCTCATTGCAGCTGGAACACTGCTTTTGGTGAAACTGCTGTGTCGGTGCGCTGTTAGCTGCAGTTTATTGAGGGGGTGCGGCGGTTTAAGTTACATATACTGATTTTTAAGGTAGTGGGAGGATGTGGTGGGTTAGTTTGAGGTCTTGCCCCCATAAAAAGTTCTGCAAAAAACACAGAGAAACGGCCACTGTGACGAGATGGGCCACATCCATTTTTACTTCTTGCTGAACAGTTGTCTGTCACACTTGCTGAGAATGGTAGCAGTGTTGGCCAGGGATTCCTTTTCTTCGTCCCTTCCTGGTTCAGCTTCTTGATGTCCTCTAAAAAGTCAAAGACCGAAGCAAAGCCTGTCATGTGGATTTACGCATTACTGCCGATACAAGCCCCGAATCCAGAGGCGAGTGGGTGGGTGCTACCAACGAAAGGTTATTTCCACCTGGTTTTGTGGCGAGGGGATTTTTGCCACCTGGCTGCCTTTCCACTGCTTTGACATTGACCTTATTAAAGGGAGAGATTCAGTAGCCGCAAATAAAAGGCCAGAAGAGTAATCCGGGCGGCAAGCGCCGCAGCAGGCACTACTCAGCAGACGAGCCTCTTCTATTAGGCCCGGAATTTGGATCTTGGTGAGGGGAATTCTGCATTCATTACCTTTTGTTATGGAATCATTTATTTATAATCAATGGCTTTTTGGGACCCATTGAGACAAAATGTACTTTTAGTCTTAAAATGAGTATGGGAAACTGCATCGTGCCAGAAGCTCTAACCAGTGGTTTAGCAGAGGCCACTGAACAGACCGAATTTGAAAAGCTCTTGCCTGCTAGACTAACTTTCTAGAATAAGAATTTCTTCTGGTAATGTTTGTTGCCACCTTGGCAATACAATTTAAGCAGGGGAAGGGTGAGCATTATCTTCGACAAATGGCGGTTTCACCAGGAGGAGAAAGATTGGGGCGGGGGCAGATCAATGTTACATTGCTAACATTATCTCGGAGAAGGTAGGTGCTCAAATGGTGCAAAACGCTCACACGCATAAAGGGAGAAGAACATATTTTTATTGGCAACAAATTATTTTAATTGCACTATTTCCTCGTCCCCTCCACTCTACTCCCACATGTACAAACTTCATTGCGAAACGGGCTCCAAATGATAATTTTCTCGTCGGAATTGCTGACGGGAGATAGATGTTGGGTCCGGGCAGGCATTCAAAGCTACCACAATTTGAGATGCAGTGGAGGGAATTTCGAAGTCCGCTGCGAGGAGGAAGTAAGATGAAAGAAAAGCTCCCATCCTCAAGGAAGTGAGATGCAAATCAAACCGGTCCAGACTTCATTCAGCCGGTGCCTTTCCCTCTGTCCAGCTGGTGCGGTTCCCTCTCTACAGCTGGGCCGCCGCCTTCCAGGACAAGGCGCTTTATGCGCAAGGCGTAGAAGGCGCGCACTGTTCTTATGATAATGCAGGCGCTTGGGGTGTTGCCGACCGTTTTCAAGAACGCCTTTATCAGAGGATGAACAAACAGTTGATTCAGGGTGCACTGCCCTCTAGAGGCATTCAGGCACCAGGAGCCATCCTTTTCCAAACCGCTCATTTGCATGAGCGCCTGACAGGAAATGCGAGGCCCGACTCAGACCCCCTTGGCTTTTAAGGGCACGCTTGTCTGTTGAGATTGCAATTCATGAATGTGTCTTCTTCTGGCACTCGGGCACCTGATTAATTTCAAGCATAGTAGCACTTTATGCTACAGGGGTTACTCGTTGGCGATTCTTTGTGCAATAAGCGGCACTTCGTTCAAATGGTAAACATTTTTTTTTTCAAGAGAAACAACCTGGGGTTTTGTACAAGATCATATTTAGTGTACATGGTTGTATCCAGTCGTTGAAGTGGGCGGGAGCGGTGCTCCTACACTTTTTCAAATTAAGGTGGACTATTCCTATACTTTTATTTTAAAAATAAAAGATTCTGGAATGGTTACGTTTTAAAATAAAAGTGTAGGTAGCAGTTGAAGCGTGCACTGCACTGAACGTTACCTTTAAACAGCAGGTGCATTTGTTTGGGGGTTTGTATTGTGCGTGGGAGCGGGCGTTGCGATGGGATTTATGGGGGTGGCTACAGGCCAGCAGGGAACATAGTTCCAATTCTTCTTTTTATACACTTTGACCACTGGTTGTATCCACCATTCTCAAAGTCAAGGCGCAAGATAATATTTTGAAGCGGTAGTATTTGAGACGTCATTTATAAGTAATAACCATTGCCAATAGGATTTGTCTTTTTTAAGTGAAAGAGAAGTGGTTTGTAATCCTAAAGCGGGTATCTTTTTTGTAATCCACGCTTCTTTGCACCTAGTAAGTCATGTACATGTCAAAATGCATTTTCCTCTCAAAGTTCCTCTTAAAGTCAGGCAGTAATAAAACCAGAGCTCCTGCTTTCCAAAATGCCTCTCAAAAGGAGCAATATCGAGACGGTTTGTGGTATGTGATGCCCACTGTATCAGTGTCCACAGCACAACTAATTAAATGAAGCAACTCCCCCGGGAAGAGCTTGCTTCACTCAGGACAGCAGAACAAGGACAGCAGTAATGGACCTCCATCAGTTCAGTCGCCACATGTCCATTTTTTTAAGAAGCCTAAAATGGCACAAAATGCTGTTTTGTGCCACCCTCGTTTCCTTTCCTTGCCGCAAGGTTTAGAAATCAATATAATTTCCTAGGGTGTGCAACTGCTTACTTTTTGCAGTAATTTCATTAGAAAACTCTTTAATGCCTATCTAAAGAAATTAGCATTTCAGAGAGCTTCCACCTAGTAGTGGGTCTTCAAAAGCACTGCACGTTTCCATAATTAGGCTGAGCCCTACTAAAGGCCCTACTGGGAGAAACTTAAAAAACGGACACCAAACTCCTGTGGAATAAAAAAACAGACTTATTTCAGAGCTATTTTACAGGCAATCCCAGCATTTGCCTGGTTCCAATTGAAAAATGCTTTAAACATTACTTTTTGAGTGGCCTTCTGCCATTGTCCTGGCATTCGCAGCTGGGGATGCATGTCCTTCCAGCCTTAATTACTTCAGTTGCATTTGCCATCTAGGGCATTCTGATCCTGGGTACATGTCACTTCTGCTCTTTTAATACTTTCATGTGACATTTTTTCATCACTTCCAGAAAAAGTCAACCCCCCTCTAGTTACCTTTCATTGGTATGCAGTAATAAAATCGCAGCAAAAATGTCGCCTGTACAAAAAATCGCGACAAAAATGCTGTGGTTTGACCCAGTAAAGGTGTACCCCATTATACCATTTAAGGGGAGCGGGGGTTGCAGGGGGGTCCCCCACTCCCCTCAAATGGTATAATGGGTCTGAGGGCTGCGGGGGTGTCCCCTGCATCCTTTACATGGATTGTGGCAGCAAAACCGCAGCCTTTTTGGCACGATTTTGTGTGTAAACGGCCATTTTTGCTGCGATTTTAACACATGGAACCCTTTCATATTGGGAACCATCTGTTTACTACTATTCCCCGTATGGCGGGAAAACTGGAGTCCAACTGTCCTTATGGGTGAGTGGGCCCATTGCCCCTGCCTTAGACGCCGCAGCTATCAGGTAATCATGGTTGTGTAGAGGAGCAGACAAATATGTCACTGATAGACTCTGCCCCCATCATATTGGAACAGCAGTAGAAGAGCCTTATGTTCGACACTAGGTATTGTCGCAATACCGCACAGAGTGTATGAGAGACATTATGCACTCCGTATCGCATTTACCCTTGCACTGAGATGGTAGAACAATGTCGGCATACACCATTGGACATAGAAGAGCTGTAAGTGCAGACTGACAGCTCCAGAGTGATGTCATGAATGAAAGATACAAGGACGCACTGAAACAATATGCATATACTTAGAGTAAAGATGTAACTAAAGTAACAAGAGCAACATATAAACAAATATGAAGAAATTATGCACCGAAGATATAAGTGAAAAGAGGCTATGTGAATGTACATACGCAGAAACGCAAGGTAGCTGAGACATATAGAAGCTTAGAGCACAATAAAACATAACGTGACTAAAGCGGCTATGAGATAAAGATGGCGGTCGGACTTGTGTTGAAACCAATCAAGTCACCTTAGAGACGGACTAGGGCTGCAGAGTTAGTACCTGTCTTAGTCAATTCATACTTACCACCCTACCCTCTAGCAACCCCATGCTCTTCTTAGTGCTCTGAAACACCACATAGCCATTTGCCATTCTCTGAGCCTATGCATTCACCTGAACTTTTCACTTGTAAGCATGTGGCATATTCCCCTTTATCTGGCACCCCACCATTCCCTCTTGGTAATGTTTCAGAGTGTATTCACTATGTTACTTCTATTAATGTTGGGATGTCCAGGAAAGGTCCCCATGATTACGAAGGGTTCATTTTGTGTGCACCGTATTGCTAACTTGCGGTGGTGGCGAGCTGGGTGCTATGTTGCAATTTCATAGGTGTCAAAGTGTATTTAATTATGGATGGGATATGTTACTAGTGTTCCTGTTTGTCTAGAAATTGATACATATTAGCTTGCATGCGCGCAGAAAGATAAAATGTTAAACCCACCAAATGTAAAAACATACATGTACAATAAAACAAATGCATGGAGAATTCATGAATCTCACAAATTAATCAGAAACGGGGTAGTTGGGACCCTTTTTGCAAAATGTACTTTAACTTTTAAACTAACTTTGCAAGGTTTTCAGAAAGCAGAAGGCAGGTGAAGGAGTAACTTCCCAAACTTTGCGGTCAGTACAACTGTTGAAAATAGCCTAGCGCTTTACGGTCTGATAGCTATCATAGATAGTAGATGTTATCTCCTGATGCCTGACAGCATAACAGAAGGAGTTTTGTCATTTATTTTGGTCAGTAGTAAAACACTGGGTAAGCCCCAGTGCCTAAGGCTATTCAGGAGTTTCATTTGTGCGATGAAGTGGGAGTTTTGTAGCTTTTAAACGGTCGGTCACCTGGGGAAAGAGATAGCATTACTAACCGAGAAATCATTCACCCAGCCTTCCTCATATCGCAGGGAATATTCATGCGAGCCATCTGCAAATCAAGGGTTAAAACGGCTTACGCCAGTTATTGCTAGTAATCAATTATGTTTCAATAACAAAGTTTAACCATGCGCTCACATCATGATCTACTACGGATGAATCCTAAGAAGAGGTGTGTTATGAATATGATCTGAAGATGTCTATTAAGATAAAACTGACCACCAAAAATGTCAGAATTGGCAAAAGATGGGATTTCTTTGAAGAGGCTTTTGTCCAATCATGTTTTGGGTGTGGATTGCAATAAAGAATTTGGGAGTGTTTTAACTGTTTCAAAACTATATAAAAGATGTGAGCTGATGTGGTCTCTTGAGACTTGAGCTAGTTTGGTCCTGCAACACCATTTAACTGCTACAGAGATTTGTACAATAAACTTGCTTTATGTACAACTTTGTACTCACTTAAGTGGTTGTCCTGTTTGGGTGAAGATGATTAAAGGCCCATCCGCACATTAACTACCTACACATGGTCCCTGTCTTTTGCATATTATGCAACCAGGTTCCCTTCCTAGAGACAGATGTCAATCCATTCCAAATGTATCGCCAGGACATCAGGGGCTGGAACCTCCTTCAAACTTCTTTTTCTCTGTGTGTCACTAGGTGGACCATTTCATGCCAGGGATGCCCAAATAGACTGTCTTTTTCTTTTTGTGCATTACACTTTTTTTTTATTTATTTTGAGTGTACCTGACATACAAATATTGTGGGCCACGGGCCACAATCTTTCTTCTTCCGAAAGGTAATCAACAGGTAAATACTATACCTTTATTTAAACATCTCTTTGCCAGCTATTGAACACTCTACATACTGGTTTGATCCTCCAGCAATATTTTATTCTTCCATATTCCTTTATGTACAGGGCATTTACGACCCTTGCATACAGTTCTATGTCTATCGCATTAAAGGGTGCACCGAAGAAGACAGATTTTTTTTTCCAGCCAATTTTGGCTGCCTTTAATATTTAAAACACTTGAATACTACTCCCTCTGCCATTTGCAATCAGGGGTTTCACCCCTGAACTCCCTTCAAAGTCTTCCCAACCCTGCCTCATAGTCACACACACCTTTTCCCCAGCACCCCCTTACGTACCACAACACTCAAACACACACACGCAGACACACTCCTTCCCCCCAGGTCCCTCCCCTCCACAAACACTGTCCCCTTTCATACACACATGCAAACACACACCTGTAACCCGTCTTCCCCTGCCCATCTCGGTCCGCTTGTCAGCCCCTGCACGCACTCGTCTGCAGCAGGGGTATCACAGTTCTGATTTAGAAAGACCGCTCCGAGTGTTCTCGGAGCGATCGTTCTAAATCGATTTAAAAAAAAGGCCTTTTTTATCATTTTTTTAAATAAAAAAAAAGTCTTTTGTCCTAGAACGTATCATACCATAGTATCTGCTCAGCAACTGCCTTTCCTGCCATTCGCTTAGTACACTTTTCATTGTATGGACAGACATAATTGAGGACTACCTTGTCTTTCATGTCCCATTCTGCTTAGTAAAGCCACTAATATCCTTATCATTTGGAACCTCATAATTGGGGGAGGCCTTTTACATTGTGTTGTCGGTGTCCCTTCCCACTCAACCTGGGCATCTGGGGTTGTGACTGCAATACAGTGTAGGATTCCTGCATTACCTGACCGCTCTACTGCAGGTCTCGAAATTATGATTGGAGATGCAAGAGCTACTAGCAGCTCCTGGGCATTGTGAGAAACCTGAGGGTATTCTCCCAAGTAGACCTTGAGAATCCCTTATTCAGGAGGCCGGTCTGGCACTCTCAGATCCCAACCCAGCGGGTGGACGAGTGAGGGAGGATCACCTGGTTAGGGGAGCCCAGGGTTATGCTTGGGGGGAATATACAAGGTGAGGCACAGTATTATACTGAAGAGGATGGAGTGGACGAGATCCCTGAAACATTTGTAGGGTGTACTACATTTGTCTCCCTCTCAATGAAGCTCCCTTACTGGATTCCAACCACCCCTCCACCTCTGGTAAACCAATTAGAAAACCAAACCCTGTTACAATAGGAAACAACCTCTCTCAGAATCCTTGTTTTTATGTTGCCCACCAGAATACTCCTGGTCATTCTTTTTCACATCCCTCTGATTATTTCCTGCTCTCCCAATCTGCTCAGACAAAACACTACCGTTCCCATAAGTCCCCTTCATCATTTTATAATAATAATCCCGGTCATTCTCGTTTGTTTCACAAACCCTGCCAATCTCACTCTCCTGAATTTACTAAAACCCCCTTTTTCTGACAAAAAAGACAACAGACTAACACTAAAGCCGTTTACCTGACATGTCACAACCCGTGGTCCGGCAAAGTCGGGCAATTGATCAGAACCACATGCACCCGACAGCCCTTTCCTTTCCCCACAAATGTGAAGTACAAGAGCACAGGACGAGCAAGGCAGACCGCACAAGGTGAGACTTAACGCAGCACGGCAGTTCAAGAGGAGGAGAAAGACGGCGCATACCAAGTGTGACCAGGAGAGAAGCGCTCCGACCAAGGCCCATGAAACCTCTGTAGAAAGAATCATAAGACCACAAACAATAGCCAGCGTGTGTTGCAGCAGATTTCAACTGTACATGACGCTAGTGTAGGGTGACCAGACGTCCCGGTTTTTCCAGGAGTTTTTTCATTTTGCAAACCTCGTCCGGGGTTTACAAGGGTGGGTGCCCAAGGTCCCTGTTTTTGCCAGGACCCAATTTCGAAATCCCGCAATCGGGTCCCGGTGCAACTCTAAAAGCACGAATGGGGGCGTGAAAAGCATTTCACGCCCCCATTTCCTCTCCCTTCTCCTCCCCGGCCACTTTCCTCCAATAAGAGGGGTGTGCATGTGAGCACACCCCCTCCGTGCCCCCCATGACCTTGCAACAGGCCAACGACATGGAAGTAGGACTATATTTTTATTTATGTTAGTCCTACTTTTATATCTATGGCCTGTCCAGGTTTTTTTTTTTGAAAAATCTGGTCACTCTCACTAGTGGCCTTGACACCTCTCCGCAATGGTGACAGAATACTTGGGATGCTCTGCTCCACCTGTTGATTTTGCTCAGGATGATTTGACAGACATCCTGGATCAAGGTCCGCCCACTGACCCGGTGTTGCAGTTTCACATGGCTTTGCAAAGGAGGGTGGCGGCGGCTTGGACTGCTCCGGAGAGTCTACTGGCAGTTAATAAGTCGCTTCCGAAGAAATGCCGCCCATCCAGTAGTGACCCCTGCTACTTATCGACGCACCCTACTCCGATGAGTTTGGTGGTGCAGACAGCTATGGCCTCCTCGAAGCAGGCTGCATACTCTACCATCCCTCCTGATAGAGACGATAAGCGCTTTGATGGTTGGGCAAAGAAGGTATTTTCGGCTGGGGGTATGGCTTTGAAGTCGGTCAACTCCACTTGTGCCTTAGCGAGATTTACACACACTCTGTGGAACTGTGCGTCTTTGGTGGCTGAACATATTCCCGAAGGGGAAGAAAGGGATGATTTTCTAGCCCTCGTGCAAGACGGCAAGGATGCCATGTATGAATCCCTTCAGTCGGGTTTGGACACGGCAGACTGTGTCAGCCGGTCCATGACTGCGAGCACCATGATACGCAGGTTTGCGTGTTTGCAAAAGTCAGGGTTTGCTCCTGATGTGCAATCCCATCTTCTGAACATGCCCTTTGATGGGGTTCATCTGTTTGGCAGTAAGGCTGACGAGAGCCTTGAGAGGTTGCAGACCTCCAAAGCTGCAGCAAAGTCTTTGAGCGCTGCAGTCCGTCAACCTCAGCCTTTTCGTCCTAGGGGACAGCAATGGAGGGGAGGTTCCTTTCGGTACTACTCTTCTTTTGGTAGATCGAGAGGAGCTGCCAGTCAAAGGGGCCACCGTAGGAGTACCCGGGGTTGAAAGTAGGAGTACCCGGGGTGGAAAGCAAGGTACTCGGGGTGTCAAAGCCGCTCGGGTAGTTGCCTCTTTGTCCTCAGGCACTGCCGCAGTCCCGTCTGCTTAGTCATGAGGCCATGTCCCATGGTTTGCCGGTTGGGGGCAGACTTGCGCAGCATCTTGGAGAATGGCGAGCCATTACTTCAGATGTGTGGGTTCTGGAGATCATAGCCCATAGCTACTGTCTTCCCTTCCAGCAGAGGCCTCACAACAATCCACCGGGAAGCTCTCTTTGAAGTGTCCGGATCCGCTCCTTGCGCAGGAAATCCTATCACTGCTGGAGAAAGGCGCCATGGAACTGGTGCCTCTAGCGGAGAGGAACAAGGGATGGTATTCCCCTTATTTTTTGATCCCAAAAAAAGATTGGGGATTGAGACCCATCATGGACTTGTGTTGGTTGAACAAGCTCCTCAGGAAGGACAAGTTCAAGATGGTAACTCTTTCTCAAGTCCTCCAGGTCCTTCAACTTCAGGATTGGTTGGTGTCTCTGGACCTCAAGGATGCTTACTTTCATGTGCCGATTCATCCCAAGCACAGGAAGTACCTGAGGTTCGCGGTTGGCGACTCGCATTTTCAGTTTCGGGTCCTGCCGTTCGGATTGACCTCCACCCCGAGGGTCTTCACCAAGCTGATGGTGGTGGTGGCAGCGTATCTCAGGAAAGGGGGGATTCACGTCTACCCCTACCTGGACAATTGGTTCATCAGGGCGGGCTCTCCTGAGCAAGCCCTTGATCATCTTTCCGTCACCTGCCACTCCCTTCACAAGCTGGGCTTCTCCCTCAACTTAAAGAAGTCCCATTTGACACCTACCCAGCGGCTCCAATGCATCGGAGCAGTGCTCGACACATCCCTGGGGCAGTGTTCGCCTCCCCAGGTGAGGGCTCATCACATTCTGCAGATGGTGGACAAGTTTCAACATGCCCAGAGTCTCCCGGCTTTCAAATTCTTGAGGTTGCTCGGCCTCATGGCATCCTGCATTTTCCTGGTGCCAGAGGCCAGGCTTCGGATGAGATCCCTGCAGTGGGCTCTCAAGATGCAGTGGTCTCAGTTCTCCGACAGGATGTTGGATCCCATTCAGATTCCGACCTGGGTCGCCCAGGATCTTCTATGGTGGGCCAACGAAGGCCATCTGATGAAGGGAGCACCATTTTGGCAACCATGGCCGGAGGTGACTATCGTGACGGACACATTCCTCACAGGTTGGGGTGCTCATGCCAACGAGTTGACAGCCAGCGGATGTCGGTCTCCGTCGGAGGCCAGACTCCACATCAATCTGTTAGAACTGAGGGCCGTCAGGCTAGCCCTGAAGGCTTTTCTGCCATCTGTGCGGGGGAAGAATGTCCTGATTATGATGGACAATACAGTGGCCATGCTCTACCTCAACAAAAAAGGGGAGGCAGGGTCACTCCCATTGTGCAGGAAATTTCAATCTCAGCAGTTCATCTGGCCGGAGACGAAAACGCGGCGGCGGATGCTCTGAGCAGGCAGAGCACGGTCTCTCACGAGTGGGAACTGGTTCAGGAAGTTCTTTTGGAGATCTTCGCCCTTTGAGGAACCCCACAAGTGGATCTCTTCACCACCAGTGTCAACCGGAAGTGCGAGAGATTCTGCTCATGGGAATTTCCCCCAAGAGGAGCTTTAGGGGACGCGTTCGTAGTGGAGTGGTCTGTCCCACTGCTGTACGAGTTTCCTCCAGTCCCAGTCATTCCGCAAGTGTTGCGGAGGTTATGGAGGTTCGGTTCCCAAATGATCCTCATTGCTCCGGCATGGGCCTTCTAGACATGTCCATCTGCCCTCGACGCCATCTTCCCTATCGAGACGATCTGCTCTCACGGGAGGGGGGTCGGGTTCTCCATCCTGAGGTCAAGTCTCTCAGCCTTCATGCTTGGTATCTGAAAGGATGAGGTATAAGGAGTGCGACCTCCCCGAAGACGTGATGGAGGTGTTGCTTTCGGCCAGAAGGCCCGCAACGAAATCCCAGTACCGTTGCCGTTGGAGAAAGTTCTGTGACTGGTACAGGGTACAGAATGTGGATCCTTTCCAATGTTCCATTCCTTTGGTTTTGTCTTTTTTGCTTTCTTCAGCCCACAAGGGCCTGCAAGTGGGTACCATTAAGGGTTACCTGGCGGCGCTGTCCATATTTAAGTGCTCGTCTGAGGAATGTTCTTATTTTAAGATTCCTTTGATTTCCCAGTTTCTAAAAGGGCTAACTAATGTGTTTCCACCGTCGCCTTTCCAGGTTCCGGGATGGGATTTGAATTTGGTTTTAAAGTTCTACTGTGTTTTTAGTTGCGGTTACTTCCGCACGCAGAGTGAGTGAGTTGCAGGCACTTTCCGCCAAGACACCCTTTACTGTTTTCCATTATGACAGGGTTGTCCTGCGGTTGCAGCCTTCTTTTCTTCCGAAGGTTGTGACGGAATTCCATTTGAGCCAGAAGGTGATTCTTCCGGCGTTTTATCCTCCTCCACATCCTAGTAAGGAAGAGGAGAGGCTCCATAGGTTGGATCCTAGGAGAGCATTGAGTTTCTATCTCTCACGGATGACCCGGGTCAGAGTGGACGATCAGCTCTTTGTTGGTTATGCTGGAAGGTGCTTGGGTCAGGTTGTTTCCAAGCATACCTTGTCCAGATGGATCATTTTGACGATCTCTGAGTGTTACCGTTTGGCGGGAAAGGACCCTCCAGTAGGCTTACAGGCTCACTCTACTAGGGGTGTTGCTGCCTCCTCTGCTCTACAGAGGGGCGTTCCTATTTGCAATATTTGCGAGGCAGCCACATGGGCCTCTGTCCATACTTTTGTGAGACACTATTCCTTGGACTCCATCCATGGGCAGGATTTGGCCTTTGGTTAGGCAGTCCTCTATTCAGCCATTTGATTGGGCATTCTAAAATTGTAAATTCTTTTCCCACCTCCATAAGTTGGTACTGCTTTGGGAGTCCGACATAGATGTGGACTACATCGGAGGACACAATCCCCTTGAAGAACAAGTTACTTACCATATCTGGTAACGTTCTTTCGATGGGATGTTCCTCCGACGTATTCCACATCGCCCTCCCAGCCTGCCCCTCTACTGAATTTCCTATGCGATTGCAGATTACGTCTCTGCAAGGCTTTCTGCAGTCATACTGGCAGGAGATTGGTGCCACACGTTCTGGGAAAAAACTAGAACTGAGGCTAAGGGCGCTGTGCGTCCTATATATAACATCCAGTGACGTCGACCCTTGACAGAGGCCCTCGAGAGACAGCGGATCGACGCCATCGATGCAGGACGCCCTCTGTCGAAAGTTTTTCCGAAGCAGCACAGCTGTGGACATTACCTGTCATAGATGTGGAATACGGCGGAGGAACATCCCATCGAAAGAAAGGTTAACGGATATGGTAAGTAACTTGTTCCTCTTTCAGAAGAGATCTATATATAACTGGGACTAGTGGATCACAAGAGAGAGAGAGAGTACAATGTGCAGGGGAAGCCCCCTGATGTAATCATGCCTTGGAGAGGCGGAACAGGAGGAAGCCGCGGAACCTGCAACAGTTAGAAAAGCAAAGAACGCCAGCTCAAGACACCAGAGGCCCGGCGAAGCAGACAACAGGGGAAACATTTGTGAGGCCGGGGAGAGAAAAGTTGTCTGACGTGGTGGCGTGACCACGACCATCGCGTGGTGGGCCCGATGCCTGTCTAACAATGTTGAAAATGGAGCGGTGATGGCTCCCACTAGCCAGCATCCCTCGACCACAGCAGCCGACAGACCTGAGTAACGGAAGGCTGGAGAGACCTGAGACCAAGAAAAAATGCACAGCAGGCTAGCAGAGCGAGTGCCGAGCCCCGCAATGTCACTCTGGACAAATGAAGGTACAGGGGTGAACGGGAGAGGCGGGGGCTACCGGGGCAATCTAATGTGCAGAGGGGAATGCATGAAAAGCCTGAGGGTGACATTCGAACAGTAAACCTGAATAAGTTATGTGAGGAGAAAATAAGCGCTTGACAAACCAGGCTTAATGGGAGACAGTGGAAAGGTGGAAATGAATACCCTGGCAGGGGCAACCATCACAGGAGCTCAGTGTTGAAGGGTGGGGAAGATCTCCATATACAAGTGTAATGAATATTATGATTTGAAACTGCCAAGTGAATTAAATAAGAGAAACCAGTAGAGAGAACCCAGGAGAGGGGGGTTCCTAACATATATAAAATCTTACAAAACCTAAAAAAAAAGTTGGATCTCAAGAACATGAGAATCCTGAAAGCAAAGTAAAGACTTTGAGACAGTATATTAGGAGAATCGCTATAAACCTAACACTAACAAGAGTAAAAGACTGATGAACAGTTTGGATGAGCTACAAGAGCTCATGAAGGAAACTCCAAGAGAGTGCCAGAGAAGATTAGGATATGCAACCTATTTCTAAATGAGAGACATTTTGTTTATTGACAGTATAAGAAGCCAAGATAAAAACCCTGAGAGAATGCCACAGCCAAGAAGGCACGAAGGGAAATGAACAGTCAGGAGATGATAGACATTCTTTTGGCTGACTTTAGTTTGTATTAGTGGCATTTTTCCTTTGCAGCTGGGGAGCAGGTGTAAGTGGATCTAGGTCACCTGGCCTAAGCACCACCCACCTTCTTAGCCCTGCCTCTTCCTTCCTACTCTTAGATCAAGAGTGTCGCCCGCCTGGGCGTCCAAAGCGGAGGGCATTCAAAAGAAAAGGGCAATTCCTGTTTGGATCGGTTCAGACCAGGAGGACCCAGGGTCCGACCCCCTGCGAAGACAGCAGGTAAGCATGCACCGACATGTGTTTACCCCCTCTGTCCCCACAGGCCATCCCCACCCTCTCTGGTCCCCCCGTGTTGTTCCCTTGTGCCCCCCCTCCCGCACACAGGAGTCTGTCCTGATGCATTGTGGCTTCACATCACCGTCTTGTGGCCAATGCTAGATTTTACTTTTATGGACTTCATTGATTCACAGTGTGTCACCCTTTCTCAACTCTCATGCTGGACTTCCTTTGCATCTTGTACTCATGGTGGCCCTGAATCATGCTGTTCCCATCTTCATCTTGTATCCTGGCTTCCAACATTATGTGTTACTACTGACTTCTGCAATTGTATTCGCTCTCTCCTCTTTCTTCTCCACTCTTTTTGGCAGCTTACTCTGTTCTCTCCTCGCCTCCCCTCTCCCTATCTCCTCCCCTCCTCCCCTTACTTTCTTCTATGCACTTATTCTATCAGAATTGTCCCTGGACCTAGTATGATAGCAATCTCGTCTGTCGCTCCCCCATCCCCTTACTGCCCTCTCCCTCCAGCACTATCTGAAACGTTGTCAGGCCTAGTACGATAGTCGCTTGATTTGTTCCTCCGCTCCCTTTCTGCACCCCTCTCCCTCACTTTTTGTTTTTCTCCGGCTCTACCAGAAATGTTGTCAGGCCTAGTACTGTAGTCGCCTGTCTGTTTCCATTTCCTTCCCACTCTCCCCCTCCCTTCCTTATCTATGTCTTAGCTCTTGCACTATCTGAAATGTCGTCAGGCCGAGTATGATAGTTAATTTCACATCCTTACTGTTCATGGCCTGTAAGAATGTCATTGTATTTTCCCTTGTTGCCTCCCTTGCCTTGAAGCGCTTTGAAACACATTGTGTATAGGCGCTATATAAATAAACTATCATATCATATCATATGTGTAAAGAACGAATGGTGGCAACAGTAAAGACAGACACAAGTGATCACAGTTCAAGGGTGTTTATTAAACTGTAAATGCAGGGTGGAGAAATTCCTAACCTAAATCTAAGATGGGAGCAAGGGTCGACCATCAAATGAAAATGAGGCAGTCCCTGTGGTGTTGTCAAAATAAAAATGCCTATACTAAAAAGCCTATTGCCAATTCCTTACAACTAATTACAGAAAGAGCGTGGGATAGGGTATTCAATAAAGAAAGAAGTGTTCACAAATAATAAGTCAACTGTGATTGCCAGGGGTCTCCCTTCCCCACGGTTTCAGCACGGGACAAGCTGGGACCTTGGAGCACAGCACACACTCGAGCCTTCTCAGCATGAGCCAACAGTTCTGTATCAGCTATCGGGTTATTCTACGGTTAAGTCTCCTTTCAATAAGTCTCTTGCCTTTCGAGGGCCTGATGTATTCAACAAACAAACACAAAGTTCTGTTCCACATATACTTTGGGTGACTGCTTCACGCCTGGGTCCCCCTCTTCTGGGCGCAGATCCCTCACTTCTACTAAACAGTCTTTTTCTCAATGAACTTTGGGTGATTACTTTTCACCCCTACATCTCCCTCGGCCGGGCTCGGACCCAACTGACAAGAGGGACAATTCACTTCCCCATGTCCTGCATGCACCAATCTTCAATGTCTTTTTAAACAGTTCATCAGGCTTTGCCCTTGGTCGTCGGTTTCCCTACTCCGGGTTCACTCTTGCCAACTTCATGAAACACAGATGATTATGTGACTTCCCCATGCGGGATTCATTTCCCTTCTTCACAATCATCTGTCGGTTAAAGACTTTCGACGGTATAGAGGATTTTACAAGACCCCTGTATGACTACTTTGACCTCTGTTCACCTCTTCCCAAGGCCTCCAGGTTTTGGTAGTCTCTACCTTCAGGTAATTGGCCAATGTTTTCTTTGTGAGCACCCACATGGTGCTGGATGCCTCTGTTGCAGGCTTTTCCTCCACTTTCTCAATAGTCTCTTTAAGCTTTCCAAAGTTCAAATGATCAGTTTGCTACTTTTCGTTCAGCATGGCCCGGTTTCTTATTGACTCCCCCTCGACTCACCGGCTGTGATGAACCAATTGGCTTTCTTCACCTTCGAGTCCAGGTTGGTACCACTGAGACAAAAGTCTATCCCCGGTTTGATCATCAGCGGAGGAGGGTCTTGTGTACCATTGACATCTACTGCAACACACGCTGGCCTCTGTTCACGGTCTTATGTTTCCATCTGCAGAGGTTCCACAGGCCTTGACAGGAAAGCGTAAGGTCACTTCTCTCCTTGTCACCCTCTCAGTATTCACCGTCTTTCGCCTCGTCTTGAACTGCAGTGCTGAGTTAGCTCTCACGTAGTGCGGTCTGCCTTGCTAGTCCTGTGCTCTCGTGCTCCCCCTTTTATCCCTGTAGGGAATAGAAAGGGCAGTCATGTGTGAGTGACTCTGGTCAATTGCCCGACTTTGCTTGACTCTTGTCTTGGGACATGTCAGGTAAAAAAGCTCTGGTGTTAGTCTGTTGTCTTTCATGTTGTGCGAAAGTGTTAGTGTCGGAAAAGGGGGAGAGGGGGCAGTGTTTTAGAATATCCTATGTGGTAGGATAGGGAAAATGTGTTGAAAGAAGGCTAATACTGAATATCACCATTCGGTGTCCCACTTCCCAAGGACCCCTCATCCAGGCGATCCTCCCTCACTGCTCCACCCCCAGGAACTGAATCCAATAGCGATGGCCGTGTCCTGGCCACCTGGATGACAGATCCCCGGGTACTAGTTAGGGAGACACCTTCAGGTTTCTCACCCATGGTAAGGTACAGTTGGGTTTAGGACTGATGACATTTACTTTGGACTTCCTGACAACAGACAAGCACCTTTAGTTACTTTAGTAAGGCAGGGAAACCACTTTAGCAATATGGAGAAATAAGCCTTTTCTTTATATTTTCATTAAAAGAAAGTCAACATGTCCAGAGTGTGTCTGACTCAGTCTTCCGACCCGCCACAACAATCTTGTAACGCCATTCCTGAAGGATCCTTTTTATTTTTAGACAAGAGCTTGCTCACCCATCTGGCTCTAAGACTGCTATAGTGAAAGCCACCTTGAGCCTTTTTTGCAAGTAGTGTTACATTGCATGGGCAAGATTGTTTCCCCAGAGACCTGATACCTGCGTACTTAGATGATTGTTTTACTACTCTGCCCCTACCAGATACTCTAGACCCTTTGAGATATTAACTGGTGATCCATCCACCATGGTACCTTAGGTCACCGCTTTGCCCCTTCTCCCTGCTGTGTGACCAGTATGCTCAGTGGTAACCTTTTTTAGTCCTTTCTGAGGACATGGTGGTGAAGTTCCCCTTAACTTGCATGGGGTTGCTCACACTGTTCCCCTTTGACTTCTTTTAACTCTGAGATAACCTGAACTGACAGGAGAATTCTTTTCATGGCCGAGTAGAATGAGCCTCTATACTGCACTTTTTTTTCACCCATCCTCTTTGTAAGACACTGACACAGTTAGATCTAGCAACCTGTTTTGGCAATTTAGAAGCAATACGAGCTGAAAACAAACGGATACTTTTGCACATTACATGTTACATGTTAAAACAGCGGCATCAGTCTTTAAGTACTTTACATTAACCATGCAACTTACATTTTTTATTACCCTTACAAAATCAGTTGTTCTCACTTAAATATCTCATTTCAATATTATACTTCAGGAAGTACATAGAAGTTCCATGTAACCCCATAAATGAGGGCTCTTGGAGACGTCTAGGTAGCGCACCACTTCATCGCGCCTCCTGCAGTATCTTTATTAGATTACCATGCATCTACTTACACAGAGGTAGGGACTATCCATTATCCATCCACAGCCCTCAATAGTTGCACTCACAACTGCCATTGCAAGTAATAGCTCCCTCTTTGCAAGCACAAATTGGTGCGCTGTGTGCATGTGAAGAACTGGCATACATCTCAGAGGACCAGGCCCTGATATCCCTTGACAGTGCACTGCATACTGAATGTTTCGCCTTGCCTTTGTGTGTGGGGGCTAAAAGGAAGTTAACCATTCTTACCATTTTTGAAAGATCCATAGTTGGTCTCAATCAGTTTGTGGTCATTTTTAGTTAAAGCAACAACACACCACTACTTCTGACCACACCTTCACCAACCTCTTTCTTTTGAGTTGTGTGCTTGATGCATCAGATAAGCAGAAGGACATTTAGGTTACCATCATGCAACTCTCAATGTACTGCCCAATTAGAATCGATTTTGTAGTATATGGAGAACTGACATAAGCTGCCAAAATCTTGTGCACTTCAGACCTTTGTAAGACCAGACCTTTTTAAGCTAGCAGAAGTATATGCCATGTTCAAAGGGACCGTCTGCACATCCCCTTTGTAGCCATTCCAATATTGGAAGTGCTGAATTCTCGCCATTCCAATATTGGAATCACTGAATTCTCACTCTATCAGCTACCCCTAAGGAACGATAAACTAGTGCTAGTACATATCACACTGGAAATCAAAATTCCACATGGATGCTCTAGAAATGTTTTTTGGATTGAATTAGTTATAGGTTCTGCTAGGGTGATGAGAGATTTCTCGCCCCCTGAAATACCATCCCACCCACAGTTCTGGTAGGTAAAATACAGTGTTTCGTAAAACTCTAAATTTATTTAAAATAATTGACTCGAATTTAAACAAAGGCTTTCTCCAGTTTTACCAAGGAAATCACTGAAATGTTGTTTTTTTATTTGTATTCTTCATTTGGTAAGCACACTAAGCCCAAGGGCATCAAGGCACTCTGAGCAAGACGAAGACAGTTACATTTACACACAAATTCCACTTATACAAGAACATTAAATGTCAAGGAGTTGTATCGTTGGAGGTGAGATCAAGCTGTTGTCTTGTAAGGGTGGTCATTAGTTAAGCCCCACCCTGTGTAAAAAGGAATGTTTTCAATTGCTTCCTAAAGGACCAGTATGATTGCTCTGGTCTTAAGGGAGGATGTAAGGAGTTACACTTTTTGGCTGCAACGACAGGGAAGCTCTGCCACCCGATCTATTCCACCTGAATCTAGAAATTGTGAGTTGGTTGGCATAGATGGAGTGGGTAGGTTTGGCCGCGTGGATTTCTTTTATTTTTTGAGAGGTACCTCTGGGATGTGTACGACATACATTTGTGTCATGGCCATTGTTTTGAAGATTATTCTTTCTCTGGGTAGTCAATATGCCTTCATTCTAGCAGCAGAAATGTGATCCCTCTTGGGGATGTTTAGAGCTGCTCTAAGGGTGGTGTTTTGAATGAGCTGTAGTTTTGTGATATTTAATGATCGGGAGCCAGCAAATAGAACATTGCAATAGTCCAGCCTGGATCATATGAATGTTCCGGCTATGGTCATACAGCTCTCTGTGGAGATAAACGGTCTGAAGCAGTTGATCAGCTTAGAAGTGTGTGCCGGAGAAGAGGCAATGGCATTCACTTGTCTGGTATGGGATAGGGTGGCATCTAGGTGAACTCCTGAAGTCTTGACAGATTTGGATACTGGGATTGTGTTG
Organism: Ambystoma mexicanum; assembly: GCF_040938575.1. NCBI lineage: Eukaryota > Metazoa > Chordata > Amphibia > Caudata > Ambystomatidae > Ambystoma > Ambystoma mexicanum. The sequence continues at coordinate 1,099,534,775 of NC_090937.1, forward strand.
CCTTCGATGTGGAAGGATTGATAGGCTTGGTAAATCTTGTTGAGGGTGTGATGTGTGCCGATGAGGAGAATCTCTGTTTTGTCATCGTTTATACAAAGAAAATGCAAAGTCATCCAGGCTTGAAACTTATGAAGGACTGATTGTAGAGAGCTCAGGTCAGCAGAGTAGGTTCCAGTAAGTGGTAGGATAAGCGTGTCATTTGCATAGTTTGTGGACAATATACCAAAGGAGTCCAGCATATCAAATATAGGCTTTGTAAAGATGTTGTTCAGCGTGGGGAAAACACAAGATCCTTGAGACTCGCCCCATTGGACTTGGGCAGGGTATACTGAGGCTGAGAAGACCCTCATTGATCTGCCTGACAGGAAAGAAGAAATTTAGGAGATAGCCTCTGGGGAGAAATGGGCTGCTGAGGCAAGGTGTTGGCAGAGTATTTGGTGATCCACCAGATCGAAGGCAGCAGATAGGTCGAGGAGAAGGGCTACTTTTCCAGAGCCTTTGATCTCTTCCATTTGGTTTTTTAAATCCAGCAGGGCTGTTTCAGTGCCGTGGCATGGCCCAAAGCCAGATTGGCGCATTCCTAGCACGTTATTGGATTCCAAGAAGGACTGGATCTGTACGTATGCTACCCGGTCCAGGATTTCTTACAGGGAGGGAATTGTTGTGATGGGCCTGTAGTTAGTAGGTATGTCAGAGTCTCCCTCTGTCTGGCATGGACCTTTAACATAAAGTACCTGATTCAACGTAGATCTCCCTCAGCCGGGCTCGGACCTCACAATCACAGCACTTGCAGAGGTTCCCTTCCCCAAGCTTCATTCACATTCGTTAGGGGTGCCCTTCCCCTAACTTATTTCCTGGTCCTGGTCTCCCTCAGTCAGGCTCGGACTTTTCGCTGATGTGGAAGACTTTTGAATGTGTAAGGCCTTTTCCATAGACCTGCGCAGGACCACTTCGACTTTCAATTCAGCTGTCCCTTATGTTATTTGCCCCAGTGTCTCTTGGTCTTGGTAGTTCCATACCACAATCAGAAAAGTTCAAAAATCTTTCTCTTAAACAATCACCTTTTAACTTAATATTGGCCATTGCACATTTTATAGTTCGTTTTGTCGCTTTATAACAAGACATCAAACATTTTGCGGAGACTTTCGAGTGGGCTATTTACTTTCGCACACCACTTCGCTACTCTGTATCACTGGCGTCACAGTTATCGGTCAATTTTAAAGTTCACTAATCGTTTGCTTTCTTTTGTGTCTTATCAGCACGCATGCAACCTTCAGTCGTGAGATGCACCCTTGTGGCTTCAATCTTTCCTTGACACAAACCGGCCTTTCATGTCTTTCGCTAACTTACCTGTTGTGTGCATTCCTTTCTTGTCTTTGCGGCTTGGATTCACGAGTCAAGGTTGATATCATGGACTTGACCTCGCCTCCCCAACTCTGCCGTTCACCCGGGAGGGGCGCAGGCGTTCTTGAAACACAATGCAGGTTTCTTCTTGTCTTCGATTTGACTTTCTCCATGTATCCTTCATAGTTTCCCGGAGGCAACAACCTCCTGCAGGGATCTTCAGGGTTTCCCACCCTTCGCTCTGGGCCCTCGATCGGTCGTCCTGCTCCAATTGGTTCGCCTTCGCCCCGGAAGATCTGCTTCTTCTCGTCTCACCTTGCTCCGCCTCTCAACAAAAATCTTTTTGATTCTCTAATTCTGGACTTCAAGTTCCACAATGCAATAGTCATATTTTTCTCTTACTTCACCAGCTTCCCCAAACAGCATCCTTGTGATTTTGGGAGCAGTAGGCTTTTAAATGGGATGTTTCCTGAGGTCAGGGTCTCGCCACCTGCCCCTCGGAGGCCCTGGGCTTCAGTATCTTACCCAGAGGAGGCGCTCTGGCTTGGGCACTGCCAGGTAATGCCAGCTGTCCCTAGTTTGGCTCCCTGTAGTCAAAGCTCCCTCGCCACACTGCAGCCTCCCCTGTACTCACAGTTTCGGTGTTCTGGCAGTCCTTCTCCCTCCAAGCCCTCCAGGGTTCTTCCAGCTGCTGTTCTCTCCTTTCGACTTCTGTGCACCTTCCAGCATCCCCAACTCGCTCTAAGTGTGTCTGTGTGCTCCACCTTTTATACTGGCTTACTGGCTGGGAGAGTTAACCAGAATCAGCTGAGAGTGGTTACCCAGCCCTGCCTGACTCTGCTTATCCTTGTTAATGGGGACAAGAAGGAGACGGCCCATAGGAATCCATGGTACATTGGTTCCTATGGGTAATCTGCGTAGCTTTATTTTGCCTCTTCCCCGTCCCAGTGGTTTTAGGAAAAAGCGTTTGGCGGGGGTGGGGGGGTATTATGGGAGTTGTAGTGTTTCTTAGTGTTCGTGGAAAAATCATAAGAAATGTGGTTAGGAGAAGGAACATTTTTTCTGCCGTAAAGCATACAGTGATGTATGTGCTCTCCTTTTTCTGAGTCTCCTATACATCCCTTTGATCTTGCTATCTGTTGGCATTGTGGAGAGGGCAACCATATAGGATTCAGATTGGTATATATAACGGTCAAGGGTTTGTCGGTAGGCAATATGGAACAGGTGAAGTTTTTTTTCTTTCTATTCAGGATGGTCTTATTGCATACAATGGCCATCGGCGGCAAGGCCAGGTGCAGCTTTTGCAAAGATGGCCTTATTGTGCTGGTATGAGTGTCATTGCAAAGGCTGGTGGTATGGTAGGCATTAGTCGTGTGCATCAGGGCATCATTCCAATGTTTATGCAGTGGCAAAATGGAGCCAATAGGGCTTTTATTTTTGTTGCTAAGGGACGAAATGCAGTGAGCTTTAGGGTGCTGGGCAGGCAGTGCTGTGGGTGTGACATGGGCCTTGTGCAGTTTTTGCAAAGGCGAAGTGCAGGCTGAGTGAGAAGTAGTGCTGTTCACCTTGATTACAGTTGTCAAAGGGGGGAGGCAATGTATGCGCTTTAGTGCATGCGCATACTTGCACATGTTTTCTGGGTTAACTGAGGGAAGCTACTACTGGATGAAGTAGTGTAGCAACTTGGTCTGAAGAGCGTGCTGGGCGCGATGGTATGGAGCCTACTGGTGGTGCGGTTCCCTGCGGGAGGAGTCTCTGTGCAGTGTGAGTCAGCACTGGTGATGATCTCAAATGCGCGGGCCGAGGCTGTGCATTGCCGGAGGAGGTTAAGGTGTGTTAGAGTATTGCACGGCTTCCTTTGGTCCGTGCACTGTAGGCTGGGGAATAAGGACATGTTTGAATGCTGGCATAAGATAAGTCTGGGGGTAGAGTGTAGAGCCGGTGTAGGAAGAGAGGCGGGCTAATCTGAGCAACCCTAGGCAAGGGGACCCTCGGGAGACAACTGATACCCTTATGTATTGAGGGTGCAGAAGGAGGAGACTGACACACAGCTGCCATGATTTTTGGCAAAAACCTTTGTCTTGGAAACTAAAGCGAAAACCTATCTTTTCCTAACTCTAAGAGGGGTTGCCCTTCCTCAACTTAAAATATTACGGGTGCTGTCAAAATGTCCATGCAAATCAATAGTCCGCCATCCTGTGTCAAAACCCTAAGAGTGGAGGATTGATCCCACCGAGAATGTTTCGATAACCATGGCCACCTTAGTTACCGACGTTGATCAAGAGAACAATCTAATTTCCTCTGAATTAACCTTTGACCAACAGGAAGACATTGGGGATCTCTTAAATCAGTTACCTGACGTCTTTGAAGATTAATCAGACAGGGTTACAGGTTTGTACATAACATCCGAATGCCCCAAGGGAAGGTGGTGAACTTAAAACCCTACAGGATTCCTGAGTCCACAAAATAAATAATCCCCCGCTAAGTCGAAAGTATGCTAGAGGCTGATATCGAGCCACCTGAGAGTCCTTGGTCTTCACCTATAGTCTTGGTGGCAAAACCTGATATCGTGGAGGTTTTGCATCAATTTTAGAAAACAGAATTCCACCTCCCAGTTTAATAATTAGCCGATGCCTAGAATCGATGACTTGATAGACAAACTGGGTCAAGCCTGATAACTCTACATGACTTATCTCGCCAAAGTCTATTGGCAAGTTCCTTTAAACCCGCCTGATAGGGAGAAAACAGCTTTTTCCACTGCCAAAGGGTTGTTTCAATTCAAGGTGCTACCCTTCGGGTTACGTGGCACACTCGTCACTTTCCAGAACCTAATGGGCCGAGTATTGCCACTTTTTGTGACTCCTACCTCGATGACATCCGAAATTCACAGAGAAATCTAGGAGGAACATCTTTTTTCATCTATATCAGATAGTTGGGTCCTTGAGGGAGGCTGGGATAACTGTGAATCAGAAGAAATGTCATCTGGTGCACTCCACCATTAAATACCTGGGATTCTTTGTAGGTAATAGGTTAGTACAAACACAAATAGATTAAATCAAAGCTGTGAAACTCCCCCTCACCAAAGACCATAAGAGAGCTATGTGCCTTCTTAGGGCTTACCGGTTATTACACTAGGTTTATCCCCAGTTACTCTATCACTTCCTGTTTGACAGTCAAACTTAAGAATGTGGAACAAAGAAGACCAACACAGATTTGACCCATTAAAATCCATCTTGTGTAATGAACCCGTCCTTAAAGTTCCTGATTTTAACAAGGAGTTTATCCTTCAAACTGACGCCTCTAAAGTAAGTATTGGCCCTTTTTCTCTCAGAAATACAAAGAAATAGAACACCCTGTTTTTTTATATTTGCAGAAAACTATTCGAGACAATACTGTGCAACAATCGAATTAGAGGCCCTAGTCATTATGTGGTTCTTAACTGACCTGAAATACTATCTAATAGGTTGACGGTTTCGATTAATAACAAATCATGCTCCCCTTAGGTGGTTCAGCCTCTGGAAGGATTCTAATGCTTCCATCATTCAATGGTTTCTTGACCTCCAACCTTACTGTTTTGCTGTTGAACAACGAAAGGGAAAAGAGCAAGGGAATGTCGATTTCCTTAGCAGATTTCCAATCTGTGAAGAAGGGGAAGCCAAACTAATAAGGGAAAGGGTATGTGATGAATCGAGGGATTCAGTCACTTCTCACCAGAGGGGAGCTTTTTCTTGTGAGTCTTGGGAGGTGAGCCGGCTACGCAGTAATCCCCCTTGGGGTGGCTGCATGCAGGACCTCATAGGGAGAGACTCCCCTCTGGGGGGACAAGGGCTCCCGTTCCGCAGAGGAACTCCCTAGACCCATCTCTTTTGGAGCTACAGTCACATCAGAACTTGAGACAGCCATCAAACCAAGCCACTGTTTGTTATTGTGGCATAAGACCCAATATCCAATACCCTCTTCCTCACCAAGGCCAAATAAATTCACCTCTGATTGTGGGTTGAAATGCTTGTGTTTAAAGAGGAGACAGAGCTATAATGTAGATGCCACACATATAAAGGACTCCCAGAGTAGGGGAACCACAAAGGGACCAGTCGTGGTTAAAATGATAAACATCAGATTTAATAGAATTAAGACCTAAAAAGTGATTAAATAGTGCGGTCCACAATACATACAATTCATAAACATTTTAACACAAAGCAAACAGTTGTTACGTGACAAGCTGGGATTAGCTGATTGACAGTGTATCAAAACATGGACACACTCAACATCAGGAGGTACGTTTTACAAATAGTGCAACGTACCCTACAGTAATTAGAATTAGTATGTCAACAAATTGGTGACTCTGGTGACAGTACAGAGTATTAGCTCAGTTGAAATGCTTCCCATATCATCTCAATTGAGGAGTCATCAGTGTTATTGTTATTGAAATATTGAGTGATCTTTTGGGATATAGTATCACGGAAACCGGCATCGATTAAAAAGGGAATCATTTACTCCCCAACGAGTAGGCCTCCGTAGCAGCCGGTTGTCCATGTCTATGTGCATTGTAATTGGGGAGTGGTCCGAGACAGTAGCAAGACCTTTTGCTGAGGTCATAACCGAGAGGAACAATGAACGTGAAATCAAGAAGCAGTCTATCCGAGAGTATTTGTGGTGGACATGTGAAAAATGCCTGTAGTCTCACATTGGAGATTGTAGTGTCACCATATATCTATTATATCTGAATCTGAGATTGAGTGAGAAAGCGACTGAGGCACTTGTATGTCCTGAGAATCCCCTGGCCGGACCTGTCCAGGTCTGTATTTAGCACTACATTTAAATCTGCCCCCACCCCCACGATTAATTCCCCTACTTGAGCATGGGCGATGTGCGGAAACAGCTTAGCATAAATGCTCTCCTTCTGCTAGTTGGGGCCATAGATTGAGAAAAGAGATAATTGTGCTCCCCCAACCCACAGCAGATATTGATACCCACAATTCTTCCCCGATTATCCTTAATCTCTTTCTTCCTTTTAAAGTTGACTGTTTTATTGACCAGGATCGCTACACCTGCTTTTTTTATCCTGAGCCAACGCCAATTATTGGTGTGGAAACCATTGCGACTTCAGTCTCGGCCAATCTGATTTAAGAAGATGAGTTTCTTGGAGTAGTACTACACCCCCCCCCTATAGGTTTTTTGAGGATGCTCTTACCATTTATGTGTTGATGAAAAGCTAAATTCCGGATTCCCTTCCCTTGATAGTGTCCTTTTTTTGGATCTTGAGCCTGAACCCGAGAAATCTCTTCCTTCCATGTTGTCCAACCAAATATTAGTGTGGCTCTGCATGTAGATATGATGTTGATTAGGATAATAATCGCACTTAACCTGTGTGAAACTGTTGAACAAACTATACTATGGTATACCTGAAAATAAAAGGGCCCTGTGTGAGAAACCTGAGGATATTCTCACATCTACTCCCCAGGGAATTTCAGTTCAGGTGGCCAGGGAAGGGCCATCGCTTTTGGAGCCCGGGTGGACAAGGGTTCTTGTGGATTGGGGAGCGAGTACCTGTGGGTGAGACATGGTATCCCCCCTTTCCTAACACTGACTTATCTGACCCCTACTCAGCCTTTATGTGCTATATGCAATCCCAACCCATAACTTCCCATTCACGCCTATCTGGTACTGAGACGAAGAAGAAGGGACTAGGAGTAATGCATACTTTCTAAGTAAAACACCACTATAGTACTGAAGGTCAGGCGTGTCCCAATAATTGGATTTATTATGGTCAGGTAATACCAATTGACAACATACACCTGAGACCTATTAACAAGGCTTGAGTGTGTAAAATGTGGAGCCCAAATTAGTACAAACAGAGAGATGCCTGGGTGCAGGGAGAGAGAGCGGCCTTGGTGGAAGGAGATCCAGAGGTCGGGAGACTTGCCATTATTCCGGAGGACCAACAAGACCAGAAGTGAGCGAGTCGCATGGTGTGTGAAGGACCGGGAACCTATTGCAGTGAAAGAGGACGGTTGGAGCTGTCAAACTAAAGGAAAGCAGAACGGCTGCAAACCGCAGCCGCTCTGGTTGCCGGCATGTCCAGAGAAATGCCTAGCAAGGAGAAGTGGAAGCGGTCTGCATTCTGGCTGGCCAAGAGGCGATGGATAGCAGCAGGGACCACCGTAGTGGAGCAGGAAGAGTCGGTGAGGGTCAGAGGACTCAGAAGCACCATAGCGCTCCCAGGGAACCGTAGGCAAGTAGCGGTTCACAGAAATGAATGCAACTTCTCAATCTTGAATACCAAACTAAATGAAAAGCACTGCTTGAAGAGAATTACTCAATTTTGAATACTGTACTAAATGAAAAGATCGAACTTAATGAAAGGCACTGTTTGAATACAATTACTCTTTCTAGAATAGCGAACTGACCGAATAGCACTACTTGAATGCAATTGCTTAATCTTGAATACCGAACTGAACGAACAATACTGTTTGAACACATTTACACAGACTTAAATACAGAACTGAATGAGAAGTACAGTGTGAATGAAAATATGCAATATTAAATACCGAGCAGGACAGAAAGTATTGGTTGGACTGAAACCAAGGCATATTAAATACCGGCATATTAAATACTGCCATATTAAACACTGAACTAATATTGGCAAATTGACAAGGAGTATCAGACTGAGCGAAAGCAGTATTGCACACAGTAAAGCAAATAGGTTTAACAAACGAATGTGGAGAAGACTTGCAAAAGACTGATGTACAAGAGTGTAACAACAGAGGCAAAGGAGGAATGGTTGCGTGACCTGTGATGGGTAGACCGTGTGGTCTGACAACTGTGCCTAGACCTGGGAGTTCCCCACTGTGAAGTTCACCTACAGTGGAAATCAAGTCAAGAAGCACATTGATGGGTGGATTGTATGGTCCGCCAACTGTGCCGAGACCCGGGGGAACCTAACATTGTGGCAAGTCAATTGAGTACTACAATGCAGTCTTCGGAAAGGGAATCCTAAGGACGTAAAGAACTGAGAAACACTGTTTTGGGGAAGGGAACCTCAAGACCCCCTTTTTATGAACTGTGCTGAATTGAACTTGGAGAAGGGAACCTCAGGATTTGACAGAACATTGGTTAGACTAACAGCTGTTGGAACTATATTAAACCTGAAGTGTAAGGCCCAACAAGGACTTAAGCTGAGAGCAGCTAAGACTTTAATTTTGAACTCTATTTTGGTTAAGGGAAATCCCACACTTTGTTTATTTATAGATGTGAGGGCAAGCATAGGCTTTGGGACACAGACAGAACTTTGATTTGGACTTACAGACTCAGACTTTCCTTAGTTTTCTTTAGGATATATAAATCCAAACATTAGTTATAGGGCAAGTTAGGCCTTACACCATCCTGACAATTTAATGACGTTTGTTGAAACTTGAGTTATGTTGTCTGTCGTCTCTCTTGATACCGTGCCTGTTTCACACTTGTTATGGGGAAACATTAGGTAATGTACCTAAAATAGGGTGAGTGTGCATGTTGTCCCTTCATATATTGCCATTATACAATTTAAGAAATAGAAAACCTTGGCCAATTGAGTCTATGCAAACTTTACACGATCCTTCAAAATTTTTATAAATCTGTGGCACCCTCTCATGTACAAATACCCTCATCCCTCTGCCCCCACCTCTTCAGTTGCTATTATTGAATCAGAGCTCCTCTCGCGCCTATCTATCGAAAGTCACCTGCGATCCTTGCATCCTGCTCGAGTTGGGCATCCTAACATTGCTTCGAGCAATCTTGAAGACATCCACCACCACCTCTAGTGAGGTAAACATGCTGTATGTCCTCGTACCTGAACGTTATCCAGAACAGGTAACCCCACCAGTAGCTAACTTCTTTCTGTTGTAGCCATTTCGTGAGTGCTTTCATGAGACAGTGTTTCATTATTGTGGACGAGGCCAGGCCTAGAAGAAAGGTTATGGTAGAGCCCCTGAACTGGATCTCAGCTCTCAAGCTCGCTTTCTGGATTATCAACTCCCTCAATAAAAAAAAAAAGAAAATAAAAAAATCTGGTAAGTATGTCCAGTAACCGGCCTTTCCATTGCTGAAAATTTGTGAAAACCCTGGGTGTGCGGTCCAATGTGAGCTCTGCTCCGGAGTCAGATCCCAGAATTTCAGTGAATGAAGCCCCCACATATCCCTCTAATTCCTGATAAGTTATTTCTTGAAGGATTCCACAAGGTCTTATGTTATTCTTCCTTGACCTGTTGTCGCTGTCCTCCAGTTTCTCTTCCATGGATCTACACACCGGTACTCGAACTCGCTGATTCTCCATTCTAGAGTAGATTGATTATTCGCTTGTCCACAGAATTCTGTTTCCAGTTCCGTCGCTTGTTGAGTTTGTCGTGGTTCGCAGAGGGAGCCCTTCAATTCCTGCATTGTCGCTGTCATGTCGCATTGTAAAGATTGGAGCAATTTCGCCGTGTCCCCTTTGGTTGCTGGTTATGGTTGTGAGTCAATTTCCCCTCGAGGGGTGAGAGGCGCTTTAGGCGTCAATGCGCCAACTGACAGGTTGTAACCTCTCCTTAATCGAGGAGGAGGTGGAGGATGTCATACCTTTCGTTACGGACAGGCTCATGGTAGGGTGAGTCCACATTGATTTCTCTTTACGGTGGTACACAGAGGGCAAGGGGCGGGCTGATTCTGCTCACTGATCCAACTACCAATCCTGAGGCGTAGAACGATTGCCCGGTCCACTAGCCTGTGGTACCAGGGAGTGGTACCAAGGAGCCCAGCCGAAATCCCAGCAAGGCCATCCGTGCTGGCCAGCAGTCAGGGTTGCCCTTGCATTGCCAGTATTCTCGGGCCTTATGAATAGTACTTGTGGCCACCTTTGGCCTCTGCCTGTCAGTCCCCCTCATATCAGGGACAGCACTGTATCCCGTGTCCTCTAAAGGCTGTGGTCGCTGCTCGCCTCCCGGCTCGATTTGAATACAAAAACAATGCTGCTGTGTGATACACTGCAACTCTCGGCTCCCTTATTAGCCCAGGAGTCAGTGCCTCACAGACGCTGAAGCTGCATCAGCCTGATTCGGTCCGCCATCTTGGAATCCTTGCTGCGTGGCTCTGAGGTGGAAGAGTCATTGATATAGGGATAGATGGTCAGGAGGAGAGCTCAGAACATGCTCAATACCTTCATCAAGCCGTCCTGCACCATTATAACAGGGATTTTCACCTGAAAGCCTCAAGGTTTCGCTGATCGTGTTGGAGTGGTGCAGAGCTCTGAGGAGTCACGTCTCCCTTGGTCTTTCTCAACCAACAAATTAGGCCGGATAGAGACCCTGATGATCTTCCAGGCATAACATTTAGCTAAATATGAATAAATTATCAGGGCCCGCAGGCCACACCCATTCTGTGCATTTCTTTTTACATTTCTTAAATGTTTAATTTCAAAAAAAGGTTTTAAGAAAACGTCCAGCCATTACTAATCCTCAATATGTTGTAGCTAATGGGATGCCATTGCAAGGACACATATGTGTCCCACACCTGTCAGTCCATACTTTGTATACATTTGTATCCTGTTATGGGCCCTCTGAGTTGCCTGGGCCCAATGCATGCTAGTATTGGCTAGCCACACTATCCTACTTTGGATGGTTGAGGCCGGTGGCCAAAACACTTTCTACTGTCTCCAGCTGATGAAAATGTGTCTTTGTGCTGAATAACCAGTACATCCTTAACCTAAACGTGATCCTCTTTTGCATTGTGCACACAGTGCTGTGCACCCTCTTTCTTGAGCCCACGAGTACTTATGCCACAGCTCACCTCTTTCCAAACCGTGGGATTTCGTTACCACAATTGGTAATAAATAATTTCTCTGATTGTGTTTAATTCTCCCTGCAAGGTTATGGAATTTTTTTTAAATACACTCACGAAATCTACTTGTCACACCTTGCTGGGTCAAGTTTAGGAAAACTGAAAAAACATGATTTGGCTGTCTGACACCCAACCTTTTCTGGGGTACGTAAAAATAGTGGGAGTTGGAGAGGAAACCTCATTTAAGCGAGCTAGTTGAGAACTTGAACGTAAAGGGGTGTGTAATGAGCAAGAACGGGATTTGCGGAGCATGCAGTGCTACCTGGCACTGTCAATGGTATGAAGCAACCTTCCGATTATGAAATAGGTTCAGTCAAACAATCGGAAATCGCACCTACGAGTCTAAACGTTTCCACATGAAAAGCGAATTGGTAGTAGAGCAACCAATATACGATTGCTGTGTTACTTTGCTGGTAGCAGAAGCAGCAGGAGGCATGCCAAGTAAGCACAAGTTACAAGAACGAAAACCTAGGTGTGAGACCCAACGAAGGTGTGCCCTACATGAGTAGCTGGGTTCCGGTGGTGTGCTATTTCATAAACATGTCATTACAAGGGGGAGTGGGGTGAGGGTAAGCACATAGGCAGTTATCAGAATTTAAATGATATTAGACTTTAATCGTAGAGTGTCAACTGGCAGTGGCATGAACTTACAAATCATGCTTGTGGGCATCCAACCTTATGTTTTTGCTTTATTTAATTTTTATTTACATATGCATAGGATGTGCACAGGATGAGTGCAGCCAAGAGTAAATCTGAATGCAGATTCATTTAAATTCAACCTAAAGAAAAAATGGGAAAAGCCCCATGGAATATCCCTAATGGTCTCTTTTTTTTTACTGCAGAAAAAAGTAGTTCACTTTGACAGGCAATATCAGTTGTAAGCACTTTTCATAATGGTGTTAGTCTTTCTCCATGAGAATGTGTTGCTCTGAATCTATGAACGGATGGTGGGCTATACAGTTTGTCACTTCAAGTGTATGCTAAAATAGTATATGTATGTTGCTTAAACAAACCCATGTGAGGGCTCAGGAGTATGTTTTCTGTGCTGCCCACAAAAGATGCTGGCCAGGAATTACCACCAACAAAAAAGACTGAACACACAGAAGGAGGGCTCGGTGTTGGACAGGCAAGCAGGTCAGGCAGGCAGGGACTACGGAGGCAGGGGATTGGGGAAAACATTTGATCCTCCCTCATATAGCAAGCAGGGCGCCATTGGACTAGGTGCAGCATGACCCGTACTCTTTTGAGGATAAACCCATCCATGCCGGATGCCTTGATGGCATGTTCTTACACCTCCCCTCATCCACTTAGGAAAAGTATCAAAAACCATCCAACAAGACCTGTGTATAAACCATTAAGACTTGACTTACCCTCTAGAACTCATGAAAGTGTCTTCCCAGATTTTACTTAGACGTTATCAAGAGCTATCTTGCCTTCAGACTCGTCTAAACACACTTATACAGATTTAACCTCAAGAATGGACTTCCATTCCCATAACTGCAAGAGTACTGGGACGGGGAAGAGGAGCTGAGCAATGCAGAGAGGAAAAGACCAAGGGTGCAGGCTGCGCTCTAGTTGTTGTGAGTACAGTCCTGTAGCCGGGAGATTTAAATCCCAGCCACAGCTGATCAGGACACGCTGTTGGAAGGAGAAAGCTGCTTTTCTCGTGACGCACAAGAAACCTTGGAGCCATGCGGCTCACGAAGACAGAGGTGGGAAGCTGCCCAGGAGACCAGACACACTGCAAGAATGACAGAAGCAAGTACAGGAGGCCTGGGTGTTTGCAGGTGCAAAGTGGTGGCGTTGTCCTTACTGAAACGGACCAGAAAGCAGATGAGCGTAGCGGGCGCTGCGGGGAGTGTACCAGCCAAGGACGAGGGTGGAGATCAGAGAAAGAAACCGAACGACCACCCCTGGCTGTCCACAGGAAGATAAAAGAACACCAGCAAGAGCCAGTGAGTTCCCCAAAGGGAAGCAGGGCTGCCAGAGAATACCGGCAGAAGTGCCGAAAGCAAATAAATGTAAACATGTGAATGAAAGAGAAGGAAGTACTAAACCCTTTATAAAAAAAAGGGCACGCAAACAAGAAGTAAGAGACTTTAGGTTTTGCAATTGTATGCAATTTACATTGAAGAAAAGCCCTGGCAGGATAATATAGCAAATGACAAAAAATATACCACAAACACAACTACCCTTCCTAACACACTTAGGCGTAGAATATCCACAACATAGAGACTTCGAAAACGGTCCTATTGAATTTAGACATTGGTACTCCAACATTAAAAGATATACATATTTTAATCTTTACATACACATATTAATAAACAATACCAAAACGCATGAAAATGAATCTGTCTTAGTCAAAAAAACACATTTCTACCTCGATTTTACTCATCAATTTCTAAGGATAGACGTGAGGTTGGTAATAGAAGTGAGAGGTGTAATTAAAAGTGTAGATTATTTCTGTTATTTTCAAAACAAATGTGTTTCAAAGATTTTTTAAACAGATGTGTCAACACTTCAATGTGTTTCTAGATCCAATTGAAGAAGAGCACGTGCATGAATCAATCTAATTGATGTGTTCCATTGGACCTGTCTTCAGGACACTTCTTATTCATGCAACGTTGTTGCATTCGACGTGTTGTTTGACATGACTTTTAACTTCCATGACATAATCTAAAAAACCAAAACACATATGGAATTGGTTATTAAGACGTATCAATCTTTTGTCACTATGTCCTGTGTATTGGATATATCAAACTGACCTTTCATTTCTTTTCAGCATGTGAGGAAACCTTTATTGTTTAATTGCTGCAGCTTTCCAATCTTTGGCGATTTATTTACATGCTACAGAGAAGGAACAATATAAATGCATGTTTTTATTTTTTGCGCATTCCTATTAGTAAATGCAGAGTTTGAAATGTTTTTATCATCTTTCACCCAATTTCTATAACTATCTACTTGATGAAGACCTAGATTGAAAAGCGAGCTCAATTCATGGTTTCAGTCCTACAACAGATTTTACTAACTGACCATTTGTTGTTCTCTTGTTTTATAAAAAGATTTTTCGTAAGCAAAGAAATATTTTCTCTACACTTGTTATAATTTCAGAATATGAGCAGGGGAGTACTTCTATTGAAAGTTATTTGGCACATCACCCACAGATAGCCTTAAATGACCTTAGTACACTCCAATGTGTTTTCAATGTTGTCTTTGTCATACAATTCACACGATTGGAGTTGAGACGCTGTTATTTTCATCCATTTAGTTGCCGCCACAGTGAATGATTACTGCGTCCTGTCCTGCATTCCAAAAATACATGCATTTAGAGAGAATCCGCGTTTTAATTGCTAATCAGTCTCATATTTGTAGTGACATAGTTAGAGAGGTCCATGTGTGTGTATTTCGACAAGGAACTTGTCAAGATCTTCGGTCCATTCCGACTCGTATTGTGTAAACACACAAGCGACTCCAAAGGTGCAATTCCCTGTTTAAATGCTTTTCGTGTGCAAATTTCCTATAGACTAAAGGGACGCATATTGTTATACCTTGCGTGTTCCCACAGAAATAAAATAACAAGTATCTTATGCCTTAACCGAGAGCTGTTATTTCAAACTTACCCGCAAGTTGTTTTTCCATGCTTTCGGCAAGGTTTCTCCAACAGGGAAACTGCCGTCAGAATGCGGGTCATGTGGTTATACGTTTTACTACTGATGTTGTGCCGTGTGCGATCCACGGAAAAAAGGCTTTTAGAGACACTGGGCCTTATTACGAGTCCGCCGGTAACCGAGCCGGAAAAACCGGCAGGTTACCGCCGGACTCGTATTACCAATCCGCCTCTGTGATTCCTGGAAACTGGGGCATTACAACCCCGGTGAACCGGTAATTCCGGAGGGAGAATTCGGTAAATCCCCATTCCCATGGAGTCCCCATTCCATAGGACTCCATGGGAATGGGGAAGTGGAAAAACTGGCACCATGCTGTAATGGTGCCGGTGTTTCCATGTCCGCCTGCAGGCGGGTGGTGTTAAACCTGCCAGGACAGACCTGGCGGGAGTGACACCTCCCACCTGCAGGACTTGGAATCAGCCGGTCCGGAAAGAACAATGGTGGCGGATTTACCACCACTGTTCTTTCCGGACTGGCTGACTCGTATTGAGGCCCACTGTGTTGGAGGAACTGTTTTTCATATGTATGGAGCAGACACCCGTGGATCTCGGTGCTATATGCCATCAGGCGTCCCAAATGGTATAATTATTTAATGGGCCAATGTGTGTAACCTTGTGTTCATCTGTAATATGTCCCGCGATTTGAGGAATATAATGTATACATTTTACACTTTTAATTTAATTAAAGTTTTTCTTTTTTTCACACATTAAGTGCTAACAATTGGATCTGTTCTTTATTTATTCTAGTTGTACTTCTGTTTTCTTGCTTATCGACTTTCTCTGTTTTTTTGTGTATTTATTTTTCAAGCCTATACTGCTGAGGTAACCTCGATGAATTTGCTCTTTTGGTTACAAATGTTCTTCTTTCTTTGAACAATTTATTATTATGATTAGTTTGCCTCTATTTGTGAATATTTAGTTTTATCACTAATAAATGGTCTTGTTTTTCAGACATCTCTTTGGTATTTCTTATCTGTGACTCTGTACATGGGCACAGAACATTTTCTGTTAAATAAGAGTAAATTAGGACAGTAACTCAGACTGACTACAGTGTGGATCCCTCTTCTTGTTTTTTTATGTTCTACCTACGGCACATGTATACGTTAAATGTATACACTTTCCTACCACAAAACTATAAGATTTTAATCGCAGTTCACCTTCCAGCTCCAGTTATGTTCGTTCATGGAAAAATTCCATTCCAACACTGACTCTCTCGTCTGCATGCTTCTCTAGACCTACATGTGCAGGTCACATTCAAGAGTTGTATGTAGGAAATGCATGCACATACAGACTTGGACTATTACAACTTCAGCATAAATTATTCCTGCTACAATCCAGTTGCTAAACAGCGCTCTAGTTTGAGCACTCTGACACAAATCAAGCCAAGGCTTTTAGCCACATGCTAATGTGGTGCACATATTTTTTTGCAGTGTGCTTGGACATTTGAGTGTGACTGCAGTTTCCTCTGTGATCATAGGTAGACTGCTCTGCCCCCTACGTGTGTGCGCCTACACTGATCATTGCAACAGTAAAAAAATTGTTGGGTTACAATGGGCAGCATTACAAACCTTTGACCACAGGAACGGTAGTCACATGAGTAATGTTAAATAGTCAATATAATGTTAAATAGAATGTGAATCAACAGTGTAAGCAATTGATCTTTACAGTCTTTTTGAACAATGCTGGCACCTAAGAGACACCTGAACAAATAACATCCACTGAAACCAGAGCCTAATTGTCCCGTGGACAAAATAGCCTAAAACATGTTGTCCCTGTCAACAACCTGCTTGTCCCGGGCGTCGGGCAGTAGGATTGCCACAACCCTGTCCCTGGCAAGCACCACTTGCTCACAAGCAGCCCTTTGCTCCAGCCGATGCTGTACCCTCACAGTGCCCGTACCTTTGCGACCAACCCTCCTTGCTTGTTCCGCCTGTCACATTTACTTCCCTTTTCTTCTGTTTGTCCTGGATCTTGCTCTGCTTCGGTCGCCACATGCACTGCACTTGATTTTGGCCTAGTTTGAATCACATGTTCCCAGATAAACTGTTTGTACTGCCTTTGGGGGTGGGCACTTGGCATCCCCAGGCGCTCTTGGTCATATTTGTGTAATTTTCCTATGTCGAATTCCTCCTTCTAGAAATTCTATGCTTGAATGCAACTCAAAGTCAGACATTGCTGTAATGGCTACCTCCATGCCAGTATTCAAGGGCTAGCGTGCCTCTAAATGTTTACATGGTGCTTGCTTGCACCACCATGAACTCAGGTGCCATTGTACCCTTTAAACTCAGTTATTTATTGACACTGTTTTTTTTTTTTATCCCTAGTGGGTACTGTGCCAGCTTTCCCTAGGACAAAACTAATAATACATGTTTACACACTATCTAAAAACCACACAAATGCAATCAGTTCTTCCTGATGTTTTCCTGAAGTCATTCAATTAAGGCAATTTCCAATGGGCACAACTTCACAAATGTTTGTATCTGCACCATGAAGTAGGCGTTAAGATATTTTGCTAGATGGCTATCTTCTGGTATTATTGTCCAGGGTCTATTGCTCCACTTGTTGAAACATACGCCAGACTTCTGATGCATTCAAAAGCACACTTGTCAGTTGCTAATTGCTCCCACTTCCTAGCACTGTAAATATGGTGGTAGCAATGTCAGAGCCGAGGGCAGCGGAGAGATCAGGGCGAATGCCCTCCCATTTGGACCATCGGTGAGTGAGGTGAGTCGTTCCTCAGTCTAAACGGTGCTGTGATATGGGACCGCCACCTCACGCATACCACTCACTGCTACCAGCTTTTGGGTTCTTGAGCCCTTCGAGCACTGTGTTTTAGAGGGGAGGTCCACACCGCAATCAAGGGACAGCCACAGATGTATTGTAACATGGGTGTCTGTTCGTACTTTGATATCTTCACATAGCGTGACGCCTATTTATTATCCTTAAGCCATGACGTACATGGTGACTATCTCCTTGAAAGGAGTATACATCATAACACTCCTCCTTTACCATGACAGCAAAAACACCAAATAGCACAGTATTACAGGTCATAGAGCATTAGAATTCTGATTCATATTTCGACGTAGGAGTCCAAAACATGCTCCTCCAAGTCCATTGGTTTCCTCCTGGACATCCTCTGGAGATACATACGCACTGAGTTCTCAGCCATGTGTATTTCTTCATTCAGTTAAAACGACCACAGGAGAACCGTCCAAATAAGGCCTCAGCTGCTGCAAACCCAGAGGGTGAGTGGGAATCAGCCAATAATCTAACAGAAACTGATACAGCGCCTGGTCCTAACTCATTCCCTGGCCTTGAGCTATCCTGAATACTTGATTCAGAGTGTGCATGATGCACTTGGCATCCCCAGGCGCTCTTGGTCATATTGGTGTAATTTTCCTATGTCGAATCCCTCTTTCTTCTAGAAAGCAACTACATACATCACCCTGAAAGGGTGGACCAGACTATTATCTGATCATATCTCCTTGAGATATCCATGAGATGCAAATATCTTCTCCTTGATGGTTATCACGTCTGCTTCTTCCATGGAGGGTACGAACTATAGTTCAGGATATTGGGGTTAATCAGTTAACCACTACAAGTAAATGTTTCTGAGCTGTAAGAGGATTCAATTCAGCACTACAGCCAAGTTAACGCCTAGTCTAGAATACTGAATGAAAACCCTTATTGATATATCTTTAGGTCCAGTTCATGCGTTCTGGATGACTACCCTTGTATAGCACCCCTCTCTTGGAATCCCCCTGACCCCACTGAGCCAAGAAGTAATTCTGTTTTGCAAGTTTAAAAGGTTTATTTGATAAATTAAAATATATATCACACTTTTTAATAAATTAATAATTGAATATCACACTTAATCTGATATGGTAAATATTAACAACGGAGAATCTGGCACTAGCACACTTCTTTAATCACTAATGAGTTGACATGAAATGGATAAGGTAGCACACTGGTAAATAGGAACAAAAGTATAATGTGGTAGAGGATGCTTTATGTAGGCTCAGGTGGATGCAATATTCAATGAATGCAGTACAGAAAATACGCAATATGATTTCAACCAAACAATGTAATCACTTTTCTCTGGCTACTCCCCTCCCCCCCTTGATGCAAGGCAAGGAAATGGAAGGAAAACACACAGTTCTCAGAAATGCAATCAACTGTAATTCAGTTGACTCCAGCAAGCTTAAACAGAAGTTTGAAAACACAGGCAAATGCTTTGATAGGTGCTAGCAATGAATGAGAAATATGCTGGAAACGCTCTTAATTCCCTTTTAGAGGTTCAGGATGAGTGGTATCTAGTTAATATTAGTCCAGGCTCACACTAGCAATGATGCAGGGATAGTTAACAGGTTAAACGAATTTCTGGCAAATGAAATCAGGCAGCAGCAGTTTTTTTTACATGTGAAGAAATTGCAAATCGCGGCAAAATTCGCGGATGCGCCGAGCGCTATTACAGAGGAACCGCAAGGACTATCTCTACCGTTTTGGGGTCCTAGGAAAGCCTAGGATCCCAGGTTCCAAATGAAAGTTATTGCAAGTCTCTAGCCCAAACGGTTGCGGAGATATGAGCAATTTAGTAAAGGTCGTTTTTGGTTTTGTAAATTTTAAACGCACACTTTTTCAAAATGACAAATTTTACTAGAAATGACAGGTGACAGATAGGAGGCAGTTCTACTTAGGTTAAATAGATTGAATTAGATGAATTTAAACTAAGAGATGTGTTCTGAGTTTTGCTAAGTACTCACAAGAGATTTTGAACAGGAAAGCGACTTGGTCACGATCTTCAGTCTGGTCAGGTCTTTCCGGATTCTGCTCACAGCGCCTGGTCTGGTCTCGGCTAGGCACAGCACTGCTTTCTCTCTGGTCTGGTCTCTGCTAGGCACAGCACTGCTTTCTCTCTGGTCTGGTCTCTGCTAGGCACAGCACTGCTTTCTCTCTGGTCTGGTCTCTGCTCTGGATAGATTGAAGTCTCTAGTTTGGCTTTCTGGAGTTTGATGGAGGTAAGTATGGATTTTTCCGGCAGGGCTTCCAGCGGCAGATGAAATTGAATGTCTCTATGTGTCCTGACTCTCTGCTTTTATCTGTTTCTTGAGAATGGGTGTGTGTGTTGCATCACTAGACTTGCCCCTCTCATTCGTCATTGGTCAGGCTTCCATTCCTCCGCTTGATTGGCAAACTGAACTGTGAGTCAGATTGATGTCATTTTATGATCTCTTGAAACAACCTCCCTTATCATCTGTGCACCCAAATATATATATGATCAAAATCCATACTTCAGAGTTACACAGTTGTTTGAAATTACATATACATGGTGTGGCTGAATTTAGCCATGTCTATGTCCAAATCTGCTCATTCTCGGAGCTTGCATTCAAAGAGTGTACATAATTGACTTTTTAACTGCTTTTTCAATTTCCGACATGGACCCAACTTTACATACATGTGTGCAGGGGGTAGGGACATTAACTGATGAAGTTTCAGATTTTTAACATGCACACATTTAGAGTAATATCCACTTTTCCGCTAAAACCCCCCTGAACATACCACCGGTTCCTACCACGTCTTAAACTGTGGGCAGAAAAATCACAAGAATTATGGTATCATTTATAAAATTTTCACATGTCCGCACTATGAATTATCCCCCTTTTTATAAAACCATATCCTTGCTGCAGGGGTGTGTCTTTTCAGGTCACATGGTACAGAAACCAGTCTTTCCAGTTTCTGCCAAACCAGCTTGCTTCTCACAGGCAGTGCCCCTCCCAGCTTCTCCAGGAGGAAGCCACTTTTTACGACGTCTGTAATAAAAACCTTTGCCTGAGTGGAGAGGGCTTTGTTCACTCTCTGGCAGAGCACAGGAAATTCAATTATCAGATAGATGGCATATCCTTAGTGTGGGCAGCAAAAGGAACATTGGCCTGGGAACATAGTTGTGACTCAAGTTTCACTCCTGATGGGATCCGTTGCTAGGCAAAATCAAGTTCCTTAAGCCAGACCTTCAGCTAACTTTTTGTTGCTTTTAAAATAACTTGTAATTTTACACATGCAGCTAGAATGCTGATTCTAAGTGCAAAACTATGACATTTCAACAGTTACAAAGGCATGTGACACCAAACATAGGTCACTCATTTAATTTAACATTTTCGATTTTGGTGGTTTTAAATCCAGTTGCAGTTAGGCTTAAGCTGCTGACTCCATAGCATTTTTGTTATAAGCATTGTTTTTGGGCTCTTCATTTCCCAGATTTTGTAGGCACACAAAACTCCATTCTGCCAAATGTCTGCTGGTGTTCAGTGAATATTTTGCACATGTTGCAAGGTTTGAAATAGGCATTTTGCTTGCCTTCAGAAAAACACACAGTGGGTTTTAAAACGCCGGCTTTTGGATAGTGGTGAGTACTGGTACTGCACCCATTTTTGGGATTTTCTTGGATTAATGCATTCTAAACAGGAATGGTTCTTACATGGTAGTAAATCCTTGCTTAACATTGTTTTGATGGGGCTCCTTACAGTAAGATGGTTATGTGGAACCCCACAAAAAGGGTTGAATCTTTAAAGTGGTCCAATGAGTCACGATTTCAGCAACTTTTTGACATCAGTAAAAGTGGATTTTGTTAACAAAGACCTTTCTTTACCCTGGTGGGTGGCAAGTTAGGTAACCATTTTGGTGTGCGCACAACTGCGCAGCTTTCCTGGATTTCGGCGCACATGTGGGTTTTCCGCCATCTTGAATTTCCTAAGCCCACAGCACCAAATGTTGTAGCAGGGTAGCTTAAACGTGGGTCAGGACACCCTACAGAGCACTTGTGGATCCAAGATCAATGCTTCTCTTTTCCCAGGGACTGCAACTTATCAGCATTGATCTTATGGGAGGAGCCCTTACTTTCGGGGTAGCCGCCTGACCGCGTAGGTAGTCTTTGATATAGTCCTCTGCTCATCCGAGAGGATGCTAGCAAGCCACCAAGATGGCGGCTCTTCTTTGAGCTCCGTGGCGAGCTCCCATTAATCCTGTAAAATTTGCCATTCCGACAACGTGAGGAGGAGGCTGGCCACCGGAGAGAACCGTTCACTGCCGTTCAGATCTCTGTGGCACCTGTGTATCGCGGCTGTGTGGGAGTGTTGGCGTGTGGAAGGAGGAGCCGGGACCGGGCCGCTCTGCCTGCCGCGTCCCTGCACTGTGTGGTCTTTCTGTGAGAGCCCACAGGCGCTCCGGGTGAGGAGGCGGTGGGTGGCTCCCGCCTCTCTGAGCTGAGAGAGTCCTGGCTGTTTGAGGTCTTGGAGAGAGCGGCCGCGGAACTGGGCTGTTGCGGAACAGAGACCCTGGGCACCCGTTGAGGAGGAGCGTTGTCGGTTTGGGGCTGCCCCTGGGCTGTGACGTCCTCCGTGCAGTCCGCAGCCGCGGAGAGTGAAGATCCGCCCCCTGGCAAAACGGAGTTAACACCAGCCGGGGAAAGCTGGTGTGCCCATCGATAGGCCACCGGGGAACGTGCAGGTGAGTGGCTCCCGCCGCTCTCGGCCCACATTCGGGCTGCGGCTGGTGCCGCGTACATTCCTTGCCGGGGAGGAGCTGTAGGTTTGCGGGCGTCCGCTGCCGCAGCTGGGCCGGGGAATGAGCCACGTTGGACGCCTGCATTGGAGGAGCGAGTTGTGCGTGACATATTGCCCCCGCCCCGTGAACCCTTCCCGCGGCCTGCGGCTCTGGACTGGGGAGGCAGCGAGATACTGGTGGGATAGGGGGCCGGAGAGACTCAACTGACTGTGGCCTCCCAGGGCCCGTGATACCCCCTTGCATTTGCCCTTTAACTGGGACAACTTGGACTGTGGCTGAAGTGAGGGGGCGGCGGGCAGTGATAACCGGGACCCAGTGTGATACAGACTGCAGGGTGACACCTGCCCCGGTGACTGTGGAGCCCTTCCGGGGGAGTGCATGCTGGTGGGGGTCTGAATGTGGGCCGTCTGCCTGAACGAGCTCCTAGTATAATCCCGCCCGGACCGCTCCATTGCAGACTGCTCTGTTCTATTCTACCATCGTCGCGGTGAAGCGGTCTGCACGGCCGGCGGCCAAGAATGGGTAAGGCTGACAAGGCCCAACGGAAATTGATGTTTGAACCCAGAGCCGCAGTTAAAACTCCTAAACAGAATATACAACCGTAGTCCCCTGCAGAAGAGATGACCCATGCTGCTGATACTGCCCATACCCCGGTTCCTGATAATAAGGAGATCCTGTTAGAACTCAAGGCGGGCATCTGTGGTCTTGATTGCAAATTGGACTCTCTCTCCTCGAAGGTTGACATGTTACAACACCGCCTTGATAAACATGGTGACAGGCTAGATGCGGTGGAGCAGCGTGTCTCGGATCTTGACGACTGTAGCGCGTCGTTGGGCACCAGAGTTACAGCGTTGGAGAGACAGATGAAACTGGTGAACGTCAAAAATGAGGAGTTGGAGGGCAGGGCCCGCCGCAACAACATTAGATTGACCGAGAAAAGAGAACGGCAGATCCCCGGCAGGATGGAGGACTTTATCGTGAATTTGTGTAAAGAACTATTTGGAGCCGCTGCACTGTCCCCTCTTTTTGTTGTTGAGCGGGCCCACAGAGTACCATCCGTTCGCCCTGCACCTGGCTCAGCACCTCGCCCAATAATTGCCAGGATTCTTAACTTCAAAGACCGGGCTCAAATCCTGAAACTGGTGAGAGACCGAGGAGAAATACAGTTTGATGGAGACACCATTCACATCTACCCTTATTTCTCTCAAGCAGTCCAAACATCGCGGAGATCCTTTGTAGGTGTGAAACGCAGGCTACGAGAAAATGGAATGCAATACTCAATGTTATTCTTGGCCAAATTGAGAATTCTCCATGCAAGGACGACCAAGTTCTTCATGTCACCAGAAGAAGCATCCGCGTACCTTGATAGTATCGGCTGCCGGCCCATAAGTGGCAACTTTCCGAGGCCACCTCGAAACGACCAAGCGGGGGGGCGCCCTCCCTGAGCTTAAAGAATGCCATGTTATCCACTCACTGAGACGAGTTGGACACTCCTTAAGTGCACACGGCACAAGTGATTAACCTATCTAGCGGGAGCCAGACCTCTTGGTTAAGCACTAGCGCCCCTAGCACTGCTTCAAGTTCAATGTTGCTTGGTTGTAGTAACAGGGGGGAGGGTCTTTCGACGGGCAGGTTGGGGGTTCCCTGTGTATGGGTGGGGAGGTTCCTGTTTATGATGGGAGTTTGTTCTTGGGTAAAGGAACGTACTGTGTATGGTATCATGGCTGCAATGGCCCATTCTGAGGAATGGTGGGTAGGTCCCTCCTGGTATGTGGGGTTCTAGATGGAGTAGAAGTGACCCTTGTGAATTTGCATGGTCCGAATGTAGACGGTACTAACAACTTCGATTGGGTCATGACTAACCTAGCTGATGCTGACCACACCACACCACAATTAATCTGCGGGGGAGATTTGAACACCACACTGAACCCGAATTTTGGCAAATCCCATACCATTAGCACCACCCACACTAAAGCCGGCTTGCAGATAAAAGAAATATGTAGGGCCTATAACCTTGAGGATGCCTGGCGAGCCAGGCACCCATTGTCACGAGATTACACCTTTCATTCATGGGTACACGGCACCAGCTCTAGGCTTGACTACCTTTTGGTATCAAGGCACACTAGGATAGTGTGGGGCGACTGCCAGATTCTTCCTCGGACGCTATCCGATCACTCCCCGGTGGTCCTTGAGTGGGCCCCGGTTGGACATGATGGTGGCAGGCCGCCATGGAGGTTCAAGCATGGGGCTCTTCAGGATCAGGTGTTTGCCCAGGAACATCGGGCCGACATAATGGCCTTCCTGGACATAAATCGCGACTCGGTTGAATCGGCGGGGACCCTGTGGGAAACCCTCAGGTGCTTTGTGAGGGGGGTGTATAGCTAAAGAGTATGGGGTATTGAAGCTGATAAGAGCTGAACTGGCAGCTAGTGAAGCACGTCTGAAGAATCTGGAGCGGTCATACGACACCCAAAATGACAATCGTACCCTTGCCTCCCTCAAAAAGGAACTTGAAAATTTCAGAAACTGTGTGGAAAGAGAAACCAAGTTCTTTTCTCAATCACACAGAATACGGCAGTACAGGGAGGGCCAGAGACTGGGAGCTCTGCTTGCTAGGTTGATAGCTTCGGACAGGAGACCTCCCCGATAGACTGTATAAGGGCACCTGATGGTTCTGTAGCCCTCACCGAGGACGGTATCGCCGAGTCGTTTCGGGCTTTCTATCAAGACCTTTACAATACGAAAGGCAACAATGCATCGGGCCCCCTTCTCCAATAGCTGGACCAGATTGCACTCTTCTGGGCGGACCAAACATTAAGAGAGCCATTAGACGCCCCCATATCACTAGACAAGATAATAGCGGCCATAAAAGCGCTCCCAAGCTCGAAGGCCCCCAGACCGGACGGCCTAACGGGCAAATTTTATAAAGCATTTGCCACGATCGTGGCTCCCCTCCTGCTACAAGTTTACCTAGAGGCGACCGAAAAAGGAAGTCTACCCGCGACACTTCGGGAAGCTAATATTATTCTCATACACAAGAGTGGTAAACCCCCTGATCAATGCGGGTCATATAGGCCAATTTCTCTAATCAACTTAGATAATAAAATATTGGCTAAAATTCTTGCCGCAAGATTACTTCCCTTAATGCCCGCACTTGTGATAGCAGATCAAGCAGGGTTCATTCCTGGTCGCAACATGACCTCTGGGCTAAGGCGCATGTTTGGTGTCATTGAGGCTATCGACCCTGCTGTCCAGGCGGTGGCGGTGCTTCTTGACACTGAAAAAGCGTTTGATTCAGTGGAATGGCCCTACCTCTTTACGGTACTGGACAGAATGTGTCTGGGCAAGCAATTCTTGAAGTTAGTCGCACTTTTATATGAGAAACTGGTATCAAATGTCCTCGTGGGAAAGGCGAGGTCAGCGAGTATAATGCTCCAGAGAGGGACCAGACAGGGGGTGTCCCCTGTCTGCTCGCCTGTTTGCATTGGCAATGGAGCCTCTTGCAGAGAGCCTACATTTGCAGCACATGCACAGGGGTCTCCAGTTCGGCCCACATAAAATAATAATTTCGCTTTACGCAGACGATGTAGCTCTTTTCATTCGTGATCCGTCTGAGAATTTGATCCCAATAATGAGAGAGGTGATTAGATTTGGGGAGCTCTCTGGCCTAAAAATCAATAGCTCAAAATTAATAGTTTTCCCTCTAACCGATGCCACAGAGGAATATGTTGATGACTATGGGCTTAAATGGGAACGGTCTGGAGTGCGGTACCTGGGTATTCACTTGCAATGAGATTTTCACACCCTTCTACAAGATAATTACGGGAAATTGATTGACACACTACGGGGTCAGATCACAAGATGGAAGGGTCTCCCGCTCACTCTCTGGGGTCGTGTGTCCATGGTGAAGATGGTAGTTTTGCCCAAGCTCCTCTACCTGTTCGCGAACATTCCCCTCACACTCCCGCAGAAAATCCTAGCCCTGTTATGAAGCATGATCCTTGAACTGATCTGGGCCGGTAAACCTGCGATAGTGGCCTATACAACATTAATTCAACCAGTCGCGAGGGGGGGCTTGGCACTCCCGGATCCAAAGCGGTATTATTGGGCAGCCCAAGCTCAGTTCTTAGGCCATTGTTATGCCACACAGGTTGTTAGACCCCATGTCCAGGTTGAACGGGCCCTAATGTCCCTACATGTTGTGTGCGACCATAATCCGTACACTTCAGATTCGCCCCAAAACCTTAAATATATTTCATTCTACATATATAGTATGAGTAAAAATAGCGCAGAAAAGCAAGATAGCTGTGTTATTCGCCGCTCCTTCCTGCCAAATTCATCTCAGGTGTCCCGCTCACTAATGAACAGGTCTATATTTGGTGGATACGTAAGTTGCAAATCAACAATCTAGGTGACCTGTTCGTTTACGGGTCCTTTATAACGCTACAGCAGGCTCGTGAGCATGGGGCAAGCAATGCCCTAGACATATTCATCTATTTTAGGCTCCACCAGATGGCGCAGAGGCTTTTCCGTACTTTTCCCACTCATCCCCAGACATGGCAGCTATTGCACGACACAATCCAGGCCCAAGGTGAGGGCAAGTTGGTATCATGGCTGTATAAAAATCTGTTAAGGGACACCCTTGTGCACTCTGGTTCCGCAAAGCTCAGATGGGAGAGGTCCCTCGGGAGGAGTATTCCGGATGTGGACTGGGCATTTATCCTTGATCAAACCCAGAAGGTGGCACTGAATTCACGGTTCAAACAAATACATTTGAACTTTGTCCACCAAACCTACCATACCCCGGCCAGGCTCCACAAACAACGGACTGAGGTCTCGGGGACTTGTGATCGATGTGGGACCCAGGATGCTGATTTTCTGCACTTGGCATGGAACTGTTCGGCTGTAAATAGATTCTGGGGGAAGGTTTGGGAGACGTTAACTGCTATTGCGGGAGAACGTATTGATCAGGACCCCGTGATTGCTTTGCTCGGACTTACTAGGGGGGGGAGCTCTACATTCCCGGAAACTGGTGGGTCTCCTACTGGTCTTAGCAAAGAGAAGAGTGGCAATGACCTGGGGAAAAGGCTAGCCCCCAAACTCTCGAATGTGGTTGCGTGACGTTGCTTACTGTCAAGATATTGAGACATTGTATATTAGGACATTGCTGCTGCACGCAAGACCACCTGATATATGGGGCCCCTATGTGAACTACTTAAATCCAATTCCTACTGGTGCATCCTCTCCCATGTCATCACCTTAGATGTTTTGCCCTTGGTCGACCCACGGGGCCTTTGTGTTACTGTGATCAATCCGAACTTCCCTGGTATTGTATTATAGCACATTCTGTGTTGACTGCGTTTGCAGCGGGGGGTGGGGGGAGGTGAGAAGCCCTCTGGGTACACAGTTCGTTTATTTGTTTTGTTTATCTCTCTATATGTTTTTTGAAAATCAGAAAATAAAGTTGTAAAAAGAAAAAAATATATATAGTCCTCTGCTCTTTACCCCAACGCCGGAAACTAAACTTTCTGTCAAAGTTGGCCCTTTGTTTTCACCTCACCTTGGTGTCCATGGTAAGGAAGTCCTATGACTTTGGGTTTTAGCCTGGTAGGAATTACATGCAGAGTCATGGTCAATTCATGTTTAATTTCCATAGCTTCTCAAGTGGCTTCCTTTGTCCTATTGTCCATATAGTGAAGAATATGCTTCCAATCCCTGTTTATGATGGCTTGGCCAATGATTTAGGGAAGGATTAATCTTTTTTCGATCCAATCTTCTCCACTAACATAAATCTTGGAATAGCATTTTCTTTGATTAGACGCAGGGAATTCTCAGTCTCTTTTTCTTCCGTTTGCAGATCTGACGTGTGGGAAGAAGGATGCCTTAACAGGTAATCTTCTGGGTTCTCAGCCCCCCACGCACCCAGTGATATAAAAGGGTATATAGTCTTGTAGCACAAGCAACAATTTCTCAATTCCTGCTGGGGTCCTCAATGACAGGCCGACATGATTGGTAGTAATGGTTTATGATCGGTGATCAATGCAATAGGTCTCCCACATATGTGTATAGATAGTAATGGCGGAAACACCACAGAGCTGCCAACACCTCACTTTATATCTGGGAATAGTGTTGTTCAGTGGGTGACAGCGCTCTGCTGGCATACGCCACCGTTCTCATGCCACCCTTCGGGTCAGGTTACAGGACCACAGCTCCGAGACCAAAAGGACTTGCATCGACCACCAGCTTTGAACGCTGTTCCAAATAAAAGAAAAAAGCCAAGGTCCATTCCGATGATGGAGCAGCTTTAATCTCCATGAATGCTGCTTCCTCAAGCGCAGTCTATCACAATAGAAATAATTTTTTTATCAAGTGTATGAGAACTTCTGACAATGTTGCAAGATTCTTAATGAACTGGCCACAATCGGTGAACATGCCAAGAAAACATTTGACACACTTGTGGATGCCTGGCCCTCACGTATGTCCTGTACTTTTTTCAGAGCCAGCAGATTTATTTATTTATTTATTGGACATTTGTATGTCACCTATACACAAATGTTTCCAGGCACCACAAGAGAAGAAGGGAGGGAGGGGGAGAATAAATGGATAACAATAACAAGAGCAAAGAAACGGTTATATTGGCCTTGTGACAATCGAGTAATCTGCTGAGTAATTATTAGATATGCCATCTTCTTGGAAAACATAACCAGGAACTCTAGTTTTCTTTCTAGGAACACACATTTGTCCTTGTGTAGTCTCAGACTCACTGACTTTATCCTATTGAGGACATTTTCCAAACATTTATTGTTCCTGGGCGGCCAGCTAGGGCTCACCTGACTGCATGCTGAAATACTTCTGGTGCTGAGGAGATGTCAAGACTTAGAGCCGAATCCACAGAAGCATTTTATAAAGGCAAAACCCTATTGGAAAACGTTCTGTGAATTAGGCCCTTAATCTCTGGTAGCATACAACGCTTTAAAATGCCTCAGTGTTCAGTAGTGGAGGGGGTTGTCGTAACTTGTTATGTGATACCGCCATCATGTTAACAGACGCTTTGGAGTCAATAAGAACTTGGATGTTAGTTTATTGTATGCGCATCACACACCTGGGCTGGCATTTGTGTTTTCAGCCTGCACCCAGAACAGTTGCCATCAGTTTCCAGAGTCGACTGTTCCACCCGAGCATCCTTTTGTCATCTTTCCTTGAAAGGTTGACGTTGTTTGACTTTTCCTCGTGAAGGCAATGGTGGTAACTGGGTTCTACATGTTTTAGCAAAATAATTGATTTTTCCACATCTGCCAGATGTGACCTTTTTCAGGGCATTCACCTGTACGAGGCAAAGTGTAAATGCAGTATGGGCAAGACCCACTAAATCAGACGATTTATCTGTCTTTGCAGCACCACCCTTTTGGAATAACTTTGAGGGGTTTTCTATTAACTGCATATGCCTCCTGGACATACTCGCCTCTGCAAACTCATGAGACCTTCCAAGTTTGAGAATCCTCATCAGACTATTGCCAGGTTCCCAAAAGTTTTGTTAGCTTAATTTTAGAGAGAAGCGACCTTGAATCACCTTTGTCACGGTTCGTGAACGGAGTGCCTGCTTTCTACATAAGCGGCACCGTGCATCCCATTACCCCCTGCACTCCTGGTGGTTGCCATGGCACTTACACCAATGCCGTGATCTCACGCCGAGCATCGCTCGTCGGCTTCCGAGCATCTCCCCTGTTGTCATGACTATGCGCCGCACAGCGAATATGCAACGCATGCCTGTATGTCCGTACGTGATTCGGAAACAACACTGAAGTAAAAAGAAGTGAAACTCCATGGCGCTGGTGCCTCTGATCATAGTAAGACCTCTTTGTTTCCTTTTCCTGTAAACTTAAACACCCTTTGACTACCGTTGCTGACTCCTGCCTTATGGTTACCTGACTTTCCTTGGATCACGTTTTTTGGTACTTTACTGACGTCTTGGTGGAACGAAGACTTCTTCTGTTACACAGATTGCCTACTGGATTTCCCTTGAAGGTTTTTGGTTGCTTTGGTCTGGGCTGCACAGGTATTATGGAAATTAGCAGTCTTTTGCTCAACATTGTACACTGAGCTTTGGACGTTACGCTGTGACATTAGAGTGCATCCTGTCTACCATTGGTGCATCCTCGTGCCGCTCGGGAAACTGGTCCCTACTAACCCTATTAATTTCCTCTCCTTTTTCGCCTAGACTTTTTTCCCTTCTTTTCCTTTTTCCGTTTGGAAATCACCTTGAAGAATCTTCAACCAGGTTAGGAGTTTTTAGCCACCAGCGAGCCTTCTTTACATTGAAGTCCATTCCCAGTGCGACTCAAGTTAGTGCCATATCAATCTGTTTAATTTACTTTTCGTTGTACTATAATACTAAAACTGGTTCCTCATTTGCTTACAGCCTGGCAAATACCTGGTGGTAATTTTGCTCTTTCATCTGAACCTCACACCTATCCGTAAAATCAAATGGACAGGGAAGTGTTTCACAGGAAATGTCGCCCTCTCAGAGGAGGCCCACAGTGGGCTGGCCATGGGGGAGGACTGGTTAAAGGGAACTCTGGGGATTACTCGGTAGGACTCTATACTCTGTGCCTCTTTTTTGTGGCATTTCCAAATGTTTTCATAGGAAAAGGATTGGGTTTGCTTAAAATGTGTAATATTGGGCCACTTTGAAAATTATTTCCAGGGCCTCTTTTGGTTCCCAGTCTAACCCTGGCTGGCCAGCTGCAGCATTTCCAACGGCAGGTCTCTCCTTATCTTTCTAGGATTCGCTGTACCCACGCACTGGTCATGTGAGTACTAACAACCTGGGCGTGTCTTCATAGTTCAGGAGCGCACACGTAAAAGCAAAGTGTCTCAATCCTGCATGGAAAGCATGCAGGGTTTCATCATCTTTCTGCTTGTTATCACGCAGTAGAAAACGTGTGTAGTCTGCAGTGATCAATGGGCTGAAGTGGTTAGCTAGCGCATCGTGCTGGCAACAGCATAGTTTATCTTGAAAATTCTGTGCACGGCCGGACCCACCGAGTATAGAAGGATGGATCTCTTGGCATTGTCACTCAGCTCAACCTTGGAATCAAAATACATTTCAAGGCGCTCCACCCACAGTCTATTTTGGTTTTTGCTGGATGGAGCCCATAAAATGTCAAATTCAGTCAAAGGAGCTTGTTGCCTGGGAGGCATTGCTGAGCCAGAAGCACCTCTGGCGTCATCAGCCATTCCCGGGTTCCGATATCTTCATGTAGCGTGACGCCTATTTATTCTCCTTGTGCCAAGACGTACATGGCGACTATCTTCTTAAAGCAGTACACATCATAGCACACCGAATTTGAGAGGCGACTGCATGCAGGGGCGTAAGAGACACATAAAATCTGGGGGGGACAGGGGACATCTTGGGGACTTTATTTATTTATTGTGTTTTAGTCAAAGAACTCGCCTTTTCACAAAATTAGAATTAAAATAGCAGTACGTATTAAATTAGAAATATCACTGTATCAAACAAGAGAAAAGAAGAAAAGAAAACAGAACAAAATTAAATAATGCAGCAGCAAAGAACATGTCTTTGTATGTTGCATTTCTGGATTTATCATCTGACTATGAGCTCATGGTAAGAGAGAGGAAATTATAATTACTTCCAGTGGGCCACAGCTAGGACGCAGACTCGTTACGAGGCAGATCACCTGTTGCAGCCTTTTCTACCAACTGCAAGTTGCTACTTTTTTTGTGTGGGGCAAGGAGACGTGTGTGTCTCTTGCAATGGAAGGATGGGTGTTTCAAAGAAAGAGGAAATCTTGTTTGTATCTCTGAGTAAGCCCTGTCATGGGAGTAGAGGTACCAGGTGTGTGATGTTGCTGCTTTGACTGTCCTCCGGGGGTGGAGGGGTACAGCAAACAAGGAGGATGAGCGACCGCAAGCCCACCCCCTTATAAGCACTCCCGAGGTCCGCGGCCGGATGTGTCGGACTCGGGGGATGCCGAGTAGGTGGGGTGTATGTGGACCCAGGGGTTTGGCCAGAGGGGCAGCCTGCTATGTCTCACGATGAGTCTGGTCCCTCTTATTCCATCTCATGCTGGCTTCAGAGCCTAGCCTTTCTTTGCCTTTGTTATTCTGAATGCAGAGCTGCTCTATTTGATTCTCTCATATGTTACTAGGACGGCAGAGCATGGGTCCTCTGCCCTGTTACATTATTCAAAGAGCCCCTCTGGTCTTCCACTCTAAGCGGGGGAGAAGTTATGACTGTGGGGACTGAGACTGAAGACTGAGACTGAAGGACTTTTCAACCTTTTGACACAAGGGGCCTTCACTGAGTCTTGGGGGGGCATCACCTCCCACGGGATATGGTACAGTATAATTACCTCATTGCTGTCGCCATTGCAAGTCTCACTTCACCCACAGCAACAGCAGACCCCGCTTGCCAGTGCCTGATTATCCCAAAATTCTCTGTAATTTTATGCAAAGCTACATTTTATTTTGATAAGGTTATTTTACTCACTGAATGCTGATCAAGTGTTTTAAGTATGGACTTTATTAACTGGGTGCTTGTAATTGCAGCACAAGCACTCTTTACAATCTAAACTAGAGGTGTGTTTACAATGTTGATTGTTCTAAAATACATCTCCTAGTGTGCTGCTTTGGGTCAGGTGGCCCCCTTTAAACTGTACACAATGATACTTTGTCTGGTTGACATACTATGTGATTTGTGTATTTTATAAAGGAAACTAAGACCACTAGAACTCACCACCCCAGAAACTCCCAATCCCACCTTTGGGGGCATTCCTGTGGACATGGGAACACAGAGGAAAGAATGAATAAAAACGTATTTGATTTCAAGAGGAAGCTAGACCTTTGCAAAAGAACAGTTGGAGCTGGGCAAGCCACCTAGCAACATTAAGGTCCAGCTTTGATGAATACTTCCCTGAAGTAAATGCTAGCATTAATGACTGGGTGATGCAGACTTTTCTGGCAGAGGAGGTGGTGCATCATCCATTTGATGCCCAGGAAGAGCTGATTGAGGTTCAGTCGGACACTACTCTGCAATCTGAATTTAGGAACATTGCAGTGGGTGAATTTTGACTGAAGGTAATCCTGGAGTATCCTACATTGGCATGGTCTGCTATACAGTCGCTCTTACCCTTTGGGTCTTACTACTTGTGCGAAATAGGCTTTTCAGCATTGGCTTTTTTACTGACTCCTTCATTTTTTGAATAAGGGGTGTTTCAAATGAATGTTGAAAACCCGGAAAGTGGGAGTTTTTAAAACATGGAGACAACCATGGCTACAACATTTGCAACTGCTTACATCAGTCCCAAACATCACCTGGGTGCAGGGTGAGCCTGGGTAACTGCTGTTTAACATTGTACACTAGTTTACCAGAAGTTCTGGTAAACTACAATGTTAAAAGCAGTTAACACTCTTCCCCCCCACCCCCCAAGTCTGAAACCACACTTGATTGCATTATACTTCAGCCAGGATTGCATTATACTTCAGCAGCACATCTGATGTGTCCACTGAAAGGTTTAAGATTAAGCTACATCCCTAACTCTATCTGGTTACCCAGAGGTAACATCTTAGCAAATTTCACTTGTGGCTGGCCAATTTACAGCAGCACTATTGTAAGTTTGAATTGTTGATGTTTTACTGAACTATGGCACCACACACGTCTTGCTTGGTAGTTTTTAATTGGGAAATGTCTTTACTTCTCGTTTCCCTTGAATTGGGAACTTTTTTTTTTGGTGGTGGTGGTGGTGGTACTCCACCTTGCAGCTGTACCTTCTGTTTGGCAAGCATTTCATTCTCCCATCCTAGTTGTGTTGCTGGACGATTATAGAGCGGTGGAGTAGGGGCAGTGATGTCTTACTGGAATGCAACTCGAAGGCTTAAATCTCCTTCTTTCTTGACTTTAGGATATGCAGTGCATGCTAGCCAATGTCTCCACTGTTCTGCGCTGCGCGCGCCAACACCCGCCCCCCCGCGCGCCGTTGCACCAAGCTGGCGACTACATGCAAATTTACAGTTATATAACTGTCAGTGATGTCACTTCCTGTATTTGGGCCCCTCACCCCGGGAAATTCATAAGTCGGCTCCCCTGTGTGTGTGTTGGGGAGTTTGAGTGTGGCTACGTGTGAGTAACAATGTTGTTTGTGTGAGACTGCCTGACTGAGAGTTAATGCTTGTGTTTGCTAGTGCTGCGCATGTTTTTTTGGGAGGTGGGAAGGGCGTGTCGGTTGTATAGCCTGGTGAAACAAACATTGCCAAAAGCCAATGGATTTGGCCTTTGGGCATTTGATGGGGCAGGCGTTTGCCAGGCATTGCCGTAA
This sequence comes from Ambystoma mexicanum, assembly GCF_040938575.1. NCBI lineage: Eukaryota > Metazoa > Chordata > Amphibia > Caudata > Ambystomatidae > Ambystoma > Ambystoma mexicanum. The sequence goes on from NC_090937.1 coordinate 1,099,569,530, forward strand.
TAACATTACCTAGTTGTTAGATGGCAACAGCTGAAAAAAGATTGCGTACCTGTAGCTAGCAGTGCCTTGCAAATGACAATCTCATTACTTATAGACAAGCTTAAACTGTTGGCTCTGTCAATGCTCGTTTTAGCAGGACTTCGGTGCAGGAACAGATATAAATCAAGTGCCTGAAGGCACGCTTTAAAGACATTTTTATTACACCAGTTAGGCATTTAGAGCTGCAATTAAATCATCAACTTTCAGCAGACTTATTTAAAATAACACTGATCGGCCATTTAATGTTTTTGTTTGATAGAACTACCTCAGAGATCCCAGAAGGATGTGCTTTGGGTGGGGGACGGGCAGGTACAGGACTGGCTGAAGATGTCCAGGATTGTGGGAGCCAATTTCAACATGACATTTTGAGGCCCCTTTGCCTAGAGAGGGAAAAACAGTCTCTGGTATCCGTGAGGAGCATGCATTAAATGGAGACCGAGAAATACAGCTAGAGGGTTAATATGATATGGTATGATTGGTTATTTATATCGCGCTTAATACCCAGAGGTTTCTAAGCGCAGACCCGGGGATCGAACCTGTGTTGCTCCGTGTCGTCTTGCTTCCAAGGCGAGCACGTTGCCGCTGAGCTATCCTCCAGAGACTGATAGCCCCCGATTATAACGTGATGGGCAGCTGAAACACCAAATGTCCACTGCAAAGCTATTAATCAGTCCTTTTCAGCCAGGGGCTAATGTAGACAAAACAAGAGTAAAAAGGCAACGAGATAAGAGCATTGCTGGATACCGTAGAGGTTTGAGGGAGGTGACGGCCTGAAGGTCTACAACAAATGTTGCCTTTGACGAGAATACTTAAAACTGCACATTTAATGCAACTCCTGAATGAAAGGAGTTTGTTGAAGTTTTATGTGACTGCCGACTACCAACATACAGGCAACTGCTTTCGGCCACCCTAATGCTCTGGTCCATTTGAAAAAGGTCAAAAGGCCCTGACACCCTTCCTCTGCCGGTAGTCGGTGGGAATGACCACAGGGATTGGCATGGCCATGGACATTAATTTTGTGGGTAAATTCCCCCCCCTCCCCCGGCCCCCACAAGTTGTGTTCCCTCCTCATGCCACCCTCTTTCTAGCTGTACTCAAATGCAATCGTTCAAGTTTATGGGTGGTGCTTAAGTGCCACCAAATAGCCCAAGCTAAAAAGGGAACATGTGGCTGTTAAAGTTCTGGGCAGTGCCCATGCTGTAGCGGAAAGAGGGGGAAATTGCATCGGAGCTTAATGAATGGTTAATGGAGTGAGTGCTTGAAAGTGTTACAGCTGACAAGCACACATTTTCTCACACAAAGACCAGTGTGAAGACTTAATTAAAAAAAAATGCCGTGCGGGTAGCACAAATGACAGTTTCTTTATTTAAATGCCATTTTAGGTGATGACTATTTTTGCAGGATAGCCTTTAACATACTGCCATGGTGGTCATTCGAGCACTGCTGGGATTATATATTTCCCACTGACTATAGGAGCTCGGTGCCAGAAGCTGGCAGTACTCGGGATATTGGAATGGCCAACAATGCTGGCGGTACATGTTAAAAAAACAAGTAGCAGGAAAATACTGCTGAAATAATACCACAGGCAGCAAAAAAGCTAAGGCTGGAGGTAAAGTAAATTTCAGGACTCGTGGGCTGGCACTTGACTACCACACATGACCTCATGGCACAACGCACTGCCTGTCCTAAGAGGTGACGAATCATATTGCACGCTCCATCAGCATTCAAGCAAGTGTCCTGGGTGCTCAGAATAGCACGGGCAGCCTGCCACGTTAACTGCCCGCGGCAGTTGCCTAGAAGGCAGAGCTCCACGAGCCCATACCATCACCGTGTGCGGTTGTTGTGCCCAGAGATGTTCTCCATATTACCCATCATGAGCTGTCATTATGGACGACCCAGTGTTATTATACCCGTCTATGCACAGAGGGGCTTCACAAATAGGTTCTAAAAATTGATGACACCGTTGACGTTTACTCTCTTCCTACCATTAAAGGCCTGGATAGTTAATGTTTCTGACTGGTTGCGAAATGACTGCACAGGGCTGCAGTCATAAATGCAGAGTGATCTTATTGATAGCTAGCTCTTTGAGGGTAAAACAACCAGTGGGGGACTTTTTTTGACGTCACTCTTAAACCTCTGCGACTCTAAATATAATACCAGCTTCTTTGTGTCGCAGTGGTGCGTGCAGAAAAACGAACACACAGAGTTCCCCTACTTCGTTTGTTAGTACTGAAGAAACAAGAGAGTTTCTGCACCCATCTATTACAGCGCCACACATAGATTTATCTTTTTTGATTAAGATTTATTAGGTAGCCCATAGTGATAACACGTGTTTCGGCACCTTTGACGTGCCTTTCTCAAATCTGGGCAATACAGTGCAAGTTACTATTGTTTGGTGTTCAAGAATAACCTCTCTAATAACGTATTCGGATTACTGGAGTCCCATCAGACTCGTACCGTAGCCTCAGCTACAAATTCATGTGTCCTGCATCACGCGTTGCGTCCCTAAGCTCGTCCTCTGGCAGCCATCTTCAGATTTTTACTGCACGCTTCAGTGTTGGGAGTCTTCGAGTTTGTTCTGCAAGCTACTTCCACGATTTTTAGTGTTTTCAACAGAAAAAGGTTCTATTTTTGTTCCGAAAGAGCCTGTGTGCTTTCTACTCCATCTGTCGACAGCGGGGATCTGTTGTCGGTGAATTTTAGCGCCCCTAAAGGCCCTACTTCGCGCCCTCCGCCCATGATGGAGCAGGAGGAGGAAGATCCCTCTTCAAATCATGCACCAATTGCGGGCTACGGAATGCGTTTCTTGAAGACGAGCATCTGCAATGCTTCTACTGCCTGCATCCAGACCACAAGGAAGGGGAGTGCGAGATATGCCTCAGGTTCTCAAAAAGATGAAGGATAGGCACAGTAGATTGGCGGCATGGGTGAACGCGAAGGCCTCTGCCCCGTGCTCCGAGCAGGGTCATGCCTCACCCGGGACTGGCCGGTCCAAGGAGCGGTCTTCTAAGTCCTTTGAGTGCGCCTTGTCCATGGGGCAGCCCAAGACGAGGCCAAGAACCGCAATTCCGAGTCCACCGGGTTCGCCGCGGTAGCGTGTTCCAAGCTGGACAGGGCATAATCGACATCACCCTCCGCCTCCATTGCCAGCCGGCAATCAAGCTCCTGCTCGAAAAGGAAATCATCCAACCCGGCTAAACTGCGGGAAAAGCCAGAGAAGCCGCAGATGGAGGAGAAGAGGGCCGGACTGTCCAAGATGGCCCAATTGGCACAGGATAAGAGTTTGTTGCCGATAGAGTTGGTGGCGGCTGCTCTCACGACGGCTAAGGGGGCTGACCCTGTCAAGGTAACCCCCACAGCACAGAATGTATCCCTGCTGCTGAGGTGCGAAACCACTGCAGTGACTTTGGCAAAGTCTGCTGGCATGCCGGAAAAAGGAACATCGTCTCAGAACCCGGTTCCAGCCCCTCACAGTGAATAAAAGGGGGAGTCAAGAATGCCCCGGATCAGCCCTCCCAGGCCGTGGCCCAAGACATAAGCCATGGGGGTCTCGTCCACGGATGACGAGGACCTGGAGTCCTTACACACTGTCCACAAGTATGTGCCAGAAGAGGACGATGACAGCGCAGGGACTAGTGTTCCGATCACGCCAGCTCAGCAGAGGGTTGTGTCTCTGGACATCCTGTCGACCCTCCACACCTTGGTGTCGGAGATCCAGAAAAGGATGCCACAGAGCCCGGTTCCAGTGCTCCCTCAGGCCCCTGGTCATCCACCAGCAAATAAGAGGAAGCGTCATCTGACACCCCCATTTCTGCCTCCACATCCGCATCAGGCCCCCTCTGCCCCAGCGGACCAGACACTGGTACGGGGATGGATACGGCCCCGATGACGACAGACAACGAGGATATCGTTGCAGCGTGAAGCGGGTCTCCGCAACTAAGGGCATGCCCACCGGATGAGGTGGGGTTGTTCCATTCCATGATCGCCAGACCCTCTGAGCTAATTCAGCTTGTGCCTGAAGAAACCAGGAAGGAGGGTTTCTTGTACCAGAGCCGCAGGGCCACGAGGAAGACGATCATGGCGGTGCCTCTTCTGGATGATGTGTGGGAGGAGGGCGTGGCCTTCATGAAGAATCCTTGCATGGCTCTGGCCAAAAGGGATAGGCTGGAGAAGAAGTACTGGGTGGCGGAATCCGCACTCAAGTGCCTGGGATCGCAACCATCGCCGGATTCAGTGGTATCGGCCGCCGCGCGGAAACGGTTGGCTAATTCGTCCTAGTCATCTTCTGTCCCTCTGGGCAGCAAGGGGAACAAGCTGGATTCCATGGATAGGAAGGTGACTTGCACCACAGCGTCCATCATCAAGGCGGCCAACGCACTGGCGATCCTAGCGAGGTACGACAGGGAGCTGTGGCACACGCTGGGTCCGATTTTGGAGTTCCTCCCCGACAATAAGAAGATGGAGGGAATCGCTCTTTTCCAGGATGGCGAGGTAGGGTCAGATCACGCCATCACAGTGCATTGGACGTAGCCGACACGGGGTTCCGGCAGATGAGGAAAGGTGTCTGCCTTAGTTGCCAAGGCTGGATAAAGGCCACAAATTTACATCAGGAGGTCCAAGCGAAGGTACTTCGACAGAGATAACCTATTTGAGAAAGTCATTGATGAGTCCCTACAGTACAGGCCATCAAGGCGGATACAAAGACGGCCGGTTCCTTGGGCACCCTCCAGCAGCACTGCTCTTCCATTCAATCCTCAAGAGGAAAGTCTAGCAGGTCTTCCAAAGGTTTCTCCTCATCGTACCGTCAGCCTTTCAAAACCATGGCTCAGGAAGCCTACAGAGGCAGTTCCCAGGCCTACCATACTGGAGGACAGCATCACTGTCGCTCGCAGGGCAGGACACCGAAGCAAGCCTGAATCAACCAGAACGTCGGGGCCCCCACCCTTGCATGCCGGTAGGAGGCAGGGTGACAAAGTTTGTCAGCAAGTAGGAAAAGATCACCACCGACCGAAAGGTGCTGGACGCTTTCACCCAAGGACATATGCTGGACTTTCAGCGCAGGTGTCTGCGCATCCCTCCATAGACCCGTCAGGAGCAGAACATCCCTCAGCTCCTGGAGGAGGTACGTGCCATGCTACAAAAAGGGGTGATAGAGCTTGTTCCCCAATGACTCTGGGGCTCCGGAGTCTATTCCAGATATGTTTTGGTAAGAAAGAAGACTGGGGGCTGGAGTCCCATTCTAGGCCTAAGCAGTTCTTGCTTGTATTTGTACAGAGAGTGGTTCCAGCCCCACCCCCCTGGTTAATGCTCCACAGCCATGGCCACCACAGCCTGTTCCCGCCGTCATCCCGCTACACTAGAATCCGCTTCTCTGGCTCTCCAGCACATCGCTGGCAACTCGGTTTTGCAGCGCAGCATTCACCTCCCCGACTTCTAGCAGGAAGCCGTAGGTTTAGGTATGTTCGGGGCTCCTCTTCTACTGTCCCCGTGTGCCTGGAAACAACTGTTGCTGTATGGCTGGGTATTGATGCGACGAGTGAGTGCCACACAGCTCGGCCGGCTTTTCCGCTTCGAAATGGGGAGAGTCCGCAGACCTCTGACAGTTTCCTCCGGTGTCTCCCATGTGACGGCCCGCTTTTCATGAAGGTTCCCTGGGCTCTCTCCACATTCTGCCTGCCTTTTTCATTTCGCCTGGCAGTGTCTGCTTTCTGCTGTCCACGGGTCGTGTGCTCGGGATGCCGCAACAGGCGCCCTCCCCTACAACCCCCCCACTGAAGGATTCAGCCGATTGGGCAGATCGACGGTCCGAGACAGATAATCTGCCACCAGCTGGAACAAGGCTGGCTTGTGAAGCGCCGAAAATGTAAAGGGTTGCAATGTAAGAAGCCACTGCAACACTCAGTGGTTAGTCTTTCTGGACGGCTAGCCACTGTAGCGGGGCATGGTCTGTGAAGATTGTGAAAGGCTGTCCCAACAGATATCATAGAGACTCCACCGCCGACTTTATGGCCAAGCACTCTTTCTCTATTGTGGAGGAAGCCAACTTGTGATTTGTGGTTAATGAAAGCCATTGGATAAAGGTCGTCATCTGTTCTCTGGGATGGAATCACACCCAAACCGGTTCCAGAGGTATCAGTCTGCAAGTAGAAATGTTAAGAGAAATCTGGGCATCTCAATACGGGAAGAGGAGATGATGGTCTTGAGGTGTCAGAAGGCTTTGATTGACTTTTCGTCCAAGGTTAAGTTGCCAGAGTGGGAGGATTTAAGAGCATCCGTAAGAGGGGCTGCTACGGAAGAAAACACTGGATGCTATGGAAGAAAACGGTATTGTACGATCGGACCGAAAAAAAAGGTCTGACCGAAAAATGCTACCACCAAAGGTTCGAACACCTAAAGTTCGAACCTTTGGTGGTAGCTTTGCAGGTAAATAAAAAAAAGAAAAAAAAAGAAAAAAGACTTACAGTATAGTGAGCGGGGGTTGCGGGGGAAACCCCTGCAGCCCCCGTAGTATGTAAGTGTGTTCGCATGAGAAAGGTGCAAACGTTTGGTAGTTCGCACCTTTCTCATGCAAACTTTCCCGCCGTGGCAAAATCAGCCGCGGTCGGATCACTTAGAATCGGAGAAAACAGCAGAATGAAGCGACAGTAGTATCCGACGAATCCTATGAATGCTCTAATGGCCTTCTTGGTAGTCGGTAGTGGTAACTGCAGTATGGTATCAACCTTGTTGATTTGGGGCCTGATCTCTCCCCTTACTACAGTATATCTGAGATATCTGGTTTGGTTAGTTGCCAAAATTGTTTTCTCTGGGTAAATATGTAGACCGACTTCTCCTAAGGTAGCAACCACCCTTTTGAGATGTTCCAAATGTTCTGCCCATGTGCTGCTAAAACGATAATATCGTCAAGATGATCAGAAGCATACACTGCATGTGGCGTAAGTATTTTGTCCATGGGTACTGGAAGGTGGCTGGAGCCCCATGTAGCCCAAAGGGAAGAAGTGTGAATTGATACAACCCTTGAGGGTTGTCGGATGCTGTTTTAAGTCGGTCTTCCTTGCAAAGGGTGATCTGCCAGTAGCCTTTGGTTAAGTCAATTGTGCTCAAGAAGTATGCAGCTCCATTCCAAGATGGCCACCGGCATGAGAGCACCGTAACTGATGCTCTCCTGCCCCTCAACACTGAACTACTCATAACGTGCATATTTCTTCCCCGGGCGCCGTTGGGGAGAATTCTCAGAAATGTAATTCCCTTCTACCTTAGAGACCCCCAGCCCTTTTTCTGGACTTTAGTACTTTTCATTCTTATCCTGGAGAAAGTGAGACCTTTTCCCACTCTCTCATGTATTTTTCTTTGATTTGAACTCTGTTTTTCTTTTGGTTATGGAGTCTGACGAACTCCATAGAGAAACTCCATAGGCATCATCTTTTTACATTGTGACACACAGCACCTTCAGTGCAGTGGCACAGAGAAGCCCTTTGGATTTCTCAAAGGTTTAAATACCTTCTTTTGGATAAACTACTGTTTCAAAGAGCAGTAAAGTGAAATTGACTTTACTTACCTTTTGTAACTTTGTAGACCCAGCACACACTATATTACATAGAGTGCTGGAGGGGTTACTTAGTATCCCCTTTGTCTACTTTCTCATGTTACCCGTTCTACAATTAATTAATGTCTGGTGACAGTGGTTTACTTTTTCTTACCATTGTGTGTTTTTACCGCAAACTGAATCCTCAGCTACAGTATTTCAGGCATGGGTGCCTATTTTGTTAAAATGGCCCGGTCTTCTATTTTCGCCATTTCTTGTTGTAAAGGTCCTTCTTGAGATTTACTCTGCGTGCCAAACCAGGATTGGTCCCTTTGTTAGTTTTGTCTTTGGCGGGGTCCTCTGGCTCCAGCGTGTCTGGCAGGGCAGGAAGCGAGGGAAGTTCCGGAAATGGTTCCATGTCATTTCATCGCGGGATGTTTTTTCGTGGGGTTTTTTACCGCAATTTTTGTTCTCGAAAAAACCCATTGAATACATTTTTGGGGGGGGTTTCCCTCCCAACCCCCCTTTTTCCCCAAAAATGTGTTGGGTTTTTCTGGCAAAAATTTCGCGGTAAAAAACCCTGCAAAAAATCTCCCGCGAAGAAAGGACGTAGTACCCCGGAAACTCCCTATGTTGAGTCTCCTTGGTTACTGGAATGCACCCAAAGGTGATTGGGCGGCTGGCTGTCCTTGGGGGACAGCCACACTGCTGTGTGAGTAAAAGCTAGGCTGCAAATTAATGGGAGAAACTTGTATAAAAGGCGAGGTCTTTTGCAAGGAAGGCAGTCGACCACTGGACGAAGGAAACGAACAAGAACTTGGAAGAGAAGCTTCCTGTAACCTTCTGGACCGTTGGTTTGCCCGGTGAAGCCCTGCTGCATTGCTGAAGCTCTGAATTCTGATCGACTAGAGAAACCCTGCAACGGTCGAAGTCTCCCCTTGGGTTGGTGGGACCAATCAGCCCCAAGGCGAACTTGCCTGGAAACCCTCTCCCTGCTGGCTGTAGTGTTTCGCGGATGCTGGAACCGAGTGCCAGGGAACAGAACCTCCAGAAACAAGTGCATCGCTTTCAAGTCAGACCCGAGCTCCAGGAAGATCCTCCGGACTCCCTCGGAGCAGCACTCAAACTGAGCCACCTCAACAGAGTGCTGGACCCCAGAAGCGAAGGGAGCCCACAAGGTGTCCAAATTCCGCAGTGGTGCTATTTGCGAGTAGCTGAAACCGCAGAGTGCTGCTGATCTGAATTGCGCCCATTGCTGCTGGCGACCTTCGAATCTTAGTGCAGGAGTCCCCAGACGTCCTCCCTCTTGTCCCCACGACTGAGGCCCAGGAACAACCGAATCTCAAGGAACTACAACAGGAACAAAAGCCTGCTGGAACCTTTTCTTCAGACTCAAGGTACTGTGAACTAAAGGGTACTTACCTCTTGTTGTGTAGCTTGCTCGCTCTCAGTTGAGACCTGCATTTGCAGCCTTTTGCAGAGTTGCTTGCAGCTTTGCCCATCCCAGCTTGTGGCCCAGCAGTGATTTTCTTTTTCAACCAACTATCTTTAAACATTGTGCGACACTTTTGTGCTAATCTTCAAGAAGTGCCTCAGCTCCCCTAGACTTTGATCAATTGACTTTGGCTGTCCTGGCTTCCTGGAAACTCTTCTTACCCTCTGACTTTGTGTTGATCTGTTCTTCCAAAAAGCCATACATTCTTTACTTTTATAGCTGGGAAAGGGTTAATGATATGGCATTGGCGGATTGAACAGTGCTTACCTGTTTGAAAAACTTGTTAACCTTTGTTTCCCTCCCTAGCCTTTTCCCTTTGCCACAAACCTCAGTATTGCTTTAAATTTGCAAGTGATATATTAATGTCCGCAGTGTCCTAACAATTGAAGTCACCTCAGGGTGTAGGAGGTGTCTGTGTGCCACCCCAAAAGGGTATCTACTTATTTACTGAAACTGAGAGTGTGTATTGTTGAAGTATATTTAAGTGTTGCATATTTGCTCCCTTCTAAAGAAGGCTTATTTTAAAACTGTTAAATTAAGAAATAATTATTTTTATCAAGAAACCTTGAGTATAAGTGTTATTTGAATACTTGTCACTGTGAAACTCTACGCTGCAGCTCCGCAGCTCACATTGACCCCTCTTGAGATGAGCCTGACTTCTCAGTCACACTACCAACTTGTGTAGTACAGGCCTATACCAAAGGTAGGGTTACCTATTGCCAAGAGGACAAGGCTGGTGTAGTCTCCCACAGGGTTACTACATACAATCTTGCCTAACAGGCGCAAGTATCCAGAAGGCTCCGAACCATCACCTATGCAGAGCGGAGAGAATCGGAAGCACTTGAGGCTTTATCGTAGGTTCAGAGCGGAATTGCCCCCAGAAAAAGAAGCAGCCTGGGAACGGCAGGGAGCTGCGTCCGGAACCACTCTTCACAAACGAAGTAACCACAATACCCCCAGGGGAGGTAACGCAGCCGGAGTAGAGAGGGAAGCTCCACCAGAATCAACTACATATTGGGAAGCTCCTCCAACGAGAAGGCAGCCAGAAAGAACGTGGTAACGGGTCTCCTAGAAGAAGAGGTGACGGAGGACCGCCAGGGAGGAGGCGAGGACGGAGAGGGCTCCTTGCGGTGTGAACGCCCTGTGTATGCGATAAAGATTGAAAATACAGAGAGGAGAGTGGCAGAGCGGTGCGGCGTATACAGGGGCAGTGATGGAGGCACAGAGCAGGGAAACGGCTCCAACTCCCGGCCCCCCCCACCAGATCCCAGACTCGTAACCAAGGAAGTAAGCAGCAAACACAAGGGATAATGGGGACCGATCCTACGCCCAGAATCTCTTTTTTTTTCTTTTTAAAAAAAACTTTATTTAACTTGCACAAAAGCACAGCATCGCATGACCTTACATTCTCAAGGAGTGAATTGCACAGGAGTTATTTTCAATAACATTATCCAGGGCAACTTAGTATACATATTATTCACATTACAGTTACTTCATCATCAAGTACTGACGGAAGGCGCCCATATGTCCCTTGTTCGTCCTGCCATAGGTATCGGGCTAGTGTACAGTTCTTCCTCATCATTTGCCCAGGTCATATCTCCAAGCCAGTCCTCAATTGTGGGGGCCACTTTACTCTTCCACCTCATTAATATAGCCCTTTTAGCTAGCAACAGCCCAATATTGATAAATTTGCGCTTCAGCGAATTCATTTGATGCACATAGCCCAATATACACGTTGTGTGTTTGAGGGCTAATGGTCGATACAACCCGCAATCTTGTGGTGGCTTTCTGGGCTTTAATAACAGGGTAATGACCGCTTCGTGCATCAATTCCGGCAGTATACCAAGTTCAAGTGCCTCAGTCTACACCGATAAGAGACGGGGAGATAACGTATCTATGAATTCCTTGTAGAATTCCGCGCCCAAACCCAGGACCTTCCCCCTCGCCCCCTGGCAAACCCCTAATCGCTTCCCTAATCTCACTTAGCATTATGGTTATCTTCAGTGCGTTACGAGCTTCTGCCGACAGCAATGTCGTGGGTATCTTGGCTAAATATTCATCGATTTGTCCTCTGTAACCACGCTCAGGGGTAAGTAGAGGCTCTCAGAAGTCATAAAACACCTTGCTTACGTCTTCCACTTTATTAACCACCACTCTGTCCTTCCTGGTTATGCACACACAATACAGGATTCTTCAGTCTGTTTTCCTGGTCTTACGCTTTCTATTCTCTAGAGTTCAGGAAAGTAATGGTTCCTTGTCGGAAAAGTCAAGGGAACTCCCCTCCTTGCGATCCCCTTCTGTTTTACCGTCTTTCCTCTCTCGTTCAGCTGCCGTTTCAAAACTGCTGTATCCTTGTGGGCTTTGCTTCGCTCAGAGTGTGCTCTTGTGCTCCGCCTTTTATTCGTGTGTGGGAGCTTAATGGAAGTCAGGTGTGTTTGTTGGTCAGTAATTGCCTGACCATTGTAATGCGACACGTCCAGTATACTGCTCGGGTGTTAGTCTGTTTTCTCTCATAGCGGGCTTTCAGTGAGAAAGTGGTTGTGTTGTTTAAAGGGGGAGGTAGAGTTCCTAAATATCCTACCTGGTAGGATGGGGGTAAAGGTGTTACAGGGAAGGGTATACTGTGTCTCATGATCCAGTGTCCCACTCCCCGAAGACCCATCACCCAGGTGATCCTCCCGCACTGGTCCACCCCCATGAACTGGATCCAAAAGGGATGTCCGTGTCCTGGCCACCGGGATGAAAGATCCCCGGGGACTATTTGGTGATACAACTTCTGGTTTTTCACACCATGTTGCAGCTTTTCCCTCTAGGGAGGGACGGGGACACATCCGGGGTTCCCTGGGACTGCCGCTGGATTTGTGGACTGCCGACACACATGGAAGACAAGCACCCAAGGCCGGGGACATCACCCCCAGCCATTTTAGAGCTGTGGCTGGGCTTCATTACAGCTGTTCCCTCGAGGGAGGGATGGAGACCTTGTCTGGGCTTCCTGGAACCGCTGCTGGACTCGTGGACTGCCGACCTACATGGGAGACAGGTGCCCACGGATGGGGACATCACCCCTGACTATCCTGGAGCTCTGGCCTGGCTGCGTTACAGGTTTAACCTCCAGGGAGGGATGGTGACCCTGTTAGGGCACCCTTGGACTTCTGCTGGACTTGGGGGTGGTCAACCCTTTTTCTTATCCGCCCAGGTAAGCGCTCCCACGCATGTGAGGTACCGTTTTTGTCAGGACACCAGTGGGAACGTGGGAAGGAAGGACATGTGGTGTTGCGGGCGTGTTTCTGTGGTTTCTTGGTGGTAATTGTCTGAAAATATTATTTCTGTCCCTGCATTTTGGAATTTGCTGGACCTTGTGGGTAATAAATTCTAGGGCGATTCACGCAAGTCAGACCTTGTTGTTTTCCCACGGGTGTCTTCTTTTCAGAAATGCATGGGGTTCCCTGTTTTCCTTGGTGGCTGCGACACCCCAGGACCAAATCTGTGGGTTGTGTACAAAGCCAAATCCAGTCTTCGCCAGGGTGTTTCATGGTTTAGCCTTTTCCCTTTGTGCCCCTAGGTCAGTGCACCCACACATATGAGGTACCATTTTTTTTATCAGGGCACATGTGGGAAGGTAGGACATTTGTTGTTTTCACTTGGTATTGATAACGTTTTCATACCTTTCCTACTGCACTTTGTTAAACAACCCTATCATTTCCCTAATGTGACCTACATTTAGTCACTGCTTAGGACACTGTATGCTTTTATAACCTGCGCAAGTCACCTATACTTTAAAAGGTCTGCCTGTGCTCGTTCAAAAAATGTATGCTTGCCATTCTTCACCACCCACCTTTGTTTTCAAATGCTAAGTACGTCTGTTTAGGCTGTCAGCATAAAAATCCTGTATACCCTCCTCTTCGATTCCGTCCAATCATGTCCTATTAAAAAATAGATTAAAAAAAAGGGAAACCTTGCCTACCTCTCCCAAAACTGATGGTAACCTTATGAAAAATGTTTTTTTGGATCCACTCAACTTTTTCTTGAAAGCTGGAAAAGTGGCGAATTCAGAACTGCATAAAACCACAGGCTTCTTTGTACATCATTTTATTGGCACAAAAAGTGGTCACTATCTTTTTATTTTCTCACAGCCCCCCTACAGCAAGCTAGGAATCCTTGGTGTGGTTATGACCACCTACATGTGGGAAGAAAAGGGTGCAAATTTGGCCAGTATATAACTTGTAACAATAAGGTTACAAGGGATTTATGAATGCGACATACCGAAAATGTCCAAAAAAGGGCTCCGCAAAAGGAGCGAAAACCCTCAGCAGTTAAGGGGTTTAAACGAAAAATGCTAATGTTGCTTATTATATGGTATTATTCAATAAAACTCCCTTAACGCTATAAAAAGATTATGGCAGTTGCATGATGCTAACTACCAACTATCCCAAGTACCAATGCATGATTTGTCATAATTCTGCTTACACTGTCCTGACTATTCACGCTCGTGCCCAGAAAAATGTGAATGGATAAATGCACAGCAACATTACATTGTGACTGTCCCTGAAAATGCTACCTGTGGATATCCATTATTATATTGTTTCTCATATTATAACTATCTCGATCCTTATCACCCATTAGGGACATGAAATGCCACGAAAGAACCCGAAAGGGTTTAGTTCACCACTGTGATCTGCCAATTGAAAATTATGTTCTAAAGGTCACCTTTCTGCAGTTCCCTACTGGAAATATTTCCCAAAATCAAACCTTTTCTTATTGATTCCATCCAATCATTATCAGCCATCTCAACCCACAATATGTAATTGTGCAATTTAAAAAGTCCAAATGGCGCATGCCAAAGCCATGACTTAGATAATCTCCTATGTACTATTATCAAATATCCTCAATCCGTGTACTATCAACCTATGGCAGTATTTTGACAGTGGTCTAAAGCTAAAGGGTGTTAGCACGTAACCAATGCCTGTTCACGTATTGAAATATAGATACATACATTTAATTATAAATAGACTTTTTAATGATGTGAAAGCTCAATGAAGTCCCAGGACCACTTGGCAGCCTCGAATTTTAGACTCTTCTCGTGGAACATGTTTTGAAGGTTTATATTGTACAGCAAGTTCATAACCTTAGTGGACTAGATCATTCTTGGTTTTGGAGGAAAACCCCCCAGCTCATGATCTGTGTTTAGATCATTGAGCACAGTTATATGTTTACAAATCAGTTTAGCGTCCATCTGTCGTAGGGCTTTCTCTCTATCCCCTCCTCTGGGGTCTCTTCTCACGATCATCAATCCACGAAATTGTATTCTCCCGCTTTATCATCCAGTTGATGACATTCTTGCCAGTGGGTCGACAAAGATAACTTTGTATCATTATTGCGTAATGCATTCAAATGCTCTATGATCCTTACTCTAAGTTCACGGATTGTACTCCTATGGTAATCAGTCCACAAACACATAATACAGTAAATGACAAATTTGGATCTGCAGTTAATGAAATCTGTGATTCTATGTGCCTCCTCAACATTCTGATTTCCTTGGCATTCTGACACATGCTACACATTCCACGTTTGTAAAACCCACATAGGTTCTGATGCAACCAAGTGTTTGGGGCTTCTGTTGGTTTAAGAACTGAAGGCCTGAGTACAGTTCTCAGTGTTTGGGCATCCATATACACAAAAATGGGTACTTCCGTAATGTCATTTTTAGGATCAGGATTTAAGACCAATATGTGCCAATGTTTATGAAATATGTTGAACAATTTGTGACCCTCTGACAAATATTGCCTGATCATTCTTGCAACATTTTACTGATTCTTGTGTCTTGCTTTTGGTTTAAGTAGTTCTCGCCTGTGCATACTCAGGCTTTTTACTCTTGTATTCCTCAAAACCTCCTCTGTGTAGCCTCTCTGCTTGAACCTAGCCGCTAACATCTCACATTCTTGTTCAAATTTGGACACTGCCCTACAATTTCTACGTGCCCTAATGTACACTCCAGTTGGGATATTTCTAATCACATTAGATTTATGGCAACTAGTAGCCAATAGTACCGAATTTACTTCAGTGGACTTCCTGAAAGTCTTAGGCATAATGCTGGATCCCTTCACATACAAGTGAGTGCCCAAAAGGTATATTTCTGTTGGATGTGTTTCATGGTTATTCAAATATTGGACAAACTCCTATAATACACATTGACTCCTTTGCCAGATAACAAAATTGTGATAATAGCATTGAGTTGAGAAAGGAAGTGGTGTGTGGTGCAAGTGGTCAACTTGCTTTCAGTAATTTCTTGGGGAACCCTTCCCTCTGAAACACACTGACCACAAAACTGACCAAAGCCCTAAAATCAGGTTCATGAACCACCTGAATCTCAACCCAATTGGATAATACGTCCATCAGCACAATGATGTATTTCCTCACTCCTCTCTCACCATCTATAGGGCCCAGAATGTCAACTGCAATGAATATCCACAGCATTCTGGCCAGTTCTATCAGACTCAGCGGTTGTATTTTTATTTTATTACTTTTGTTATACGCCCAGACCCGGAGGTATCACGGCGTAGTTACAGACAACTTGGAGAATACAATCTTGCAGTTATAAGCAGGTTACCCATTGGCTACACATTGTTGCAATACATAGTCATGTCATGGACCCTAGAGTAACTAAAATAGCAGTGTGGGTTGGGGTGTCGGTATGTGATTAGTATTGGCCGAATAGCCAGGTTTTTAGTGATTTTTTGAATAGCTGGTGTGATTCTTTGTTCTTGATGTTAGTTTGGAGGGAGTTCCAGTGTTTTGGTGCTAGGACTTTGAAGCTGCTGCCCCCCGCTCTTACTCTTTTGTATCAGGGGATTTCAAGGAGAGGGTTGTTGCTGAATCTGAGGGGCCTGGCAGAAGAATTTTTCGTGATTGTGTTTTTGAGGTATTTGGGGGCTTTGTTTGCGATGCATTTGTGTGTAATGCACAGGGTTTTGAAAATTATACTCGCATTTATGGGTATCCAGTCATTCTCTTCTGATGCTGGAGATGTGTTCATTCTTTTTTATGCCCAATGCTGCTCTGAGGGCTTTGTTCTGAATGAGCTGGAGTTTGGTCAGATTGTTGTTGGAGGTGCTTAGAAGGAGTACATTGCAGTAGTCGAGTTTTGAGAGTGTAAGGGCTCTCGCTAATGTGACACAGTTGTCGGGCGTGAGGAATTTACGGCTTAGAGAGATGAGCTTGGAGGTGTAGGAGGTGGCTGAGGAGTGTGTGTTGATTTGTTTAGTCCTAGTTAGAGTGGAGTCTATGTAGACACCAAGGGTTTTGACCTGTTTGAGAGTTGGGATTGTGGTGCCGTCTATGCTGAAGGAGGCGAAAGCAGGTTGTAGTGCGTTGATTCTGGCGGGTGGTCTGACTATGAGCAGCTCGGTTTTGTTGTCGTTGAGGCAGAGGCTGTTGTGGGCCCTCCAGTTTTGGATTAGTGCATACATTTGGTTGATGAGACTTGAGTCTTACTCATGGTTAGCGGATAAGGGGATGAGGATCTGGGTGTTATCTGCAAATTTGGTGTAGATGACACCCAATGCATCCAGAGCTGCAAATAACAGCTTGGTGGAAGCATTGTGTAGGGTGGGTGATTGGCAGGAACCTTGGAACGCCTGTGGGGACTGGTATGGGGTCAGCTGATTCTTTCCCAATGGAGACTCTTGAGGTCCTATCTGCAAGGAAGGATTTGATCCATTCGGGGGCATCCTTGGCAAAGTTGAAGTTGTTGGCTAGTGTGGCGCAGAGTTGGTCGTGGTCGACTAAATCAAAAGCCGCCGATAGATCTAACAGCATTAGGAGACAGAGCTTGCCTGCTTCCCTGGAGGCGTCCATTTGGATTTTCAGATCGAGAAGTGCCGTTTCAGTGCTGTGGTTAGGGCAGAAACCCGATTGTCGGGCCCCTAGTAAGTGGTGCTGTTCTAGGTGGTTTTGTATTTGTGTGTAAGCTATTTTGTCTATTATTTTCAAAAGGAAAGGGACCGTTGTTTTTGGCTGATAGTTTGTGGGAATGGACAGGTCTAGTGTAGGCTTCTTCAAGAGGGGGGTTACCGATGCTTTTTTAATGCTGGTGGGGACCGTATTAGATTTAAAGGAGGTGTTGATGAACTCTGTGATGATGGGGTTAAGTGTTGGAGCGCAGAGTTTGACATGGTGGGGGGGAAATTGTTCGTCTTTGCATTTGGAGGCTTTACGTTTGGCTATGGTGTCTTGCACTTCTTTTTGTGAGACGGGGTGAATTGGAAAGGTTTGCTGAAGTTAGTGTGGGGAGAGTCCTCTGGGATGGTAGGTAAGGATTTTCTAGCTAGAAGTAGTTTTTTCCTGGCTATTTTATTTTGTAGAAGTAGGATTTTGGCTGATAAAGCTTCTTAGGATTGTGGTGCACCACTCTTTGCTGGCAATGATGGGTGATGTGACTTGACAGGGATTCTCTAGTTCTCTAAGTATGAAGAACAGTCCCATAGAATTAGATTACGCATTGGTGATGCGTAGATTGAGGACTTTGGCTTTTTGGGTGATTATAGCAGCTTTGTAGGTTTTGTTGGCATCATTGAAAGCTTTCGCGGAGTCTGGGGTGTTGGTTCTTTTATGGATGTGCTCTAGTGATCTTTTGATGCGTCTCAAGGAGACTAGTTCCTCGTTAAACCAGAAACAAGAGCGGTTATCTGCCCTTCTGGTTTTAGTTTTGACAGGAGCTAGTAAGTCAATGGTGTTGGTGAGGCTTAGTTGGTAGCAGTCTTTCATAATTTATGAGGCTTTTAACCGCCTACCAACATTTGGTACTGTCTTTGATCAGCTCCTCAATTTCGGTCTCCAGCCCAGGCCATCAATAATCTCCTATAAATATTCCTTTTATTTTCATCATTGCCAAATTACCACCATGGCCCACCTCCTGTTGTTTCTTCCTTACACCCTGTGGCTGTACCAGGCATCCTCCCGTACACAGATACTGACCCTGCAAGCTCAGCTTATCCTTGACCTTATGGTACACCGACAGCCCACTCGCTGACGTCCACCGTCTCCAACACGTCCTCACATAGCTAATGACCTGTTCCATCTCTGGGTCTGTCAAAATGCATTTATTCAGGCTGGCCTTAAGCTCCTCCATTTTTTGTTTCATGCACTCACTCCATCTTGCAAAAACCCCTATTTAGAGCTGAAAAGAATGTTTGCCGCATAGAAGTGCTGAGCCACATAGAAATGTTGTTGCAAAGATATGAGCTCACTGTTATTACAGCCTTGGATCTTGCACAGGCCGGACGATGCACGATAAAGATATTCTCGTCTGCAGCTGTTAATTGCGTGGGTCTCACAAATGCATGTACTAATAATGAGAATGGTTTGTTACACAGGAGATGTTCTGTTTGTACCAGGAAAGGTTTATCCTAAAGAAACTGTAAAACATGCCGATGCACAGTAACACTCGGTGATGAAAACAAAAGATAATGTTGGTAGGAATGTCTCCTTTCAGTGAGAACAGTCTGTTGTCTTGTAAGGCCAGATAGCTACAATGTACAAGCATGAAATTACGGACAACTGTATGTTTGCACAGAAAACCCTATCCGTAGCAGGGAGCTGTAAACAATCTATGACATCACACACGCAGCAGAACTCGTGTTAACTGGGGTGCATACAAGGACGTGATTTGCTTTCTGTAAATTGCTCATTTCTGCACAGCTATTGCTGTGTAAAACCTGGGTCCGCTTGAAGCGAATAAACTCTGTTTATACTCATCTGTGTCTCTTGGTCTTATCTTGTTTGCAGTACCGTTACCAGATTTTGTTCTTGTCCTGTGGCCTCTAACCACTCGTGCTCTGACAGTTCCCTCACAAACCAAGAACACCTGTTCCCCAACTTCTTCATACTCATTACCATCTTGTTCCACTTGCAAGTGACCACTCTCCCTCAACAAATAATCAGCAGTAACGTTTTCCTTGCCCAGCAAATGTTCCAAAAGATATTCATGCGCCTGCATGGACGTGACCCATAACAATATTCTCCTTGAAACCCCCTCCAGCCCTTTGTTCATAAACACCCCCACCAGGGGCTTGTGGTCTTTATTCATCGTAAAGGGCCTACCCACACAGTAACGTTCTAAACTTGTTTTACTTCGCACACCACATTGAGGGCTTCCTTCTCAGAGTATCTAATCTCTGCCCCTCTTAGCACCCGCGATGCAAAGCAATTACTCTCTCAACACCATTTTGTTCCTGTGAAAGGTCTGCTCCCAATCCCAAATCACTTGCATCCGTCATCACAAGCCATGCCAAAATTCCCCAATGCTGGCGCAACCGCATTGGCACCCTTGATATCTTCAATTTCTTGTTGTCAAGCAGTACTACATTTAAACTTGCAACCCTTTTTGCACAGCTCTATATTAGCCCTGCATCTATCCACAAAGTGTCTCGCAAACCTCAAATAGTACTCGACAAGACCAACGAACAACATATCTCCTTGCTTATCCTTGTGGGGTTCGGGTGTTCCACGTTCATTGTAGCGGATACCAACTCTTCACTTCATTCTAGTCCACGGTAACTCAACTTATGCCCCAAATAGTCAACCGATGTAACCCAGAAGTGCCACTTCTCCTTCCTAAGGGTGAGACCTGCATGCAACAATATCTCCACTACCATACGCAATCGCTGATCATACTCTACTTGGTCTTTCCCCGTGACCAAGACGTCATCTTGAAAGTTCACTACTCCTTCAATACCCTTCAGGATACTATGAATCACCCTCTTGAAGACGGAGGCTGCAGACACTAAATTTAAAAGTCCCTTTGTGAGTGACGAACGTGGTGTATTCTTTTGAGTCTTTATGTAACTTAAATGGTGGTAAGTCAAGGCCAAGTCGAGTGTATTGAGCACCTTGGCTCCTGTAGGTATACTCACCATTTCCCCAATGTTTGGAAGGAGAAGTGTATCTACTACCACAACTCTATTATGTCCCCTGAGATAAACGCAAAACCTCACCAAGCCTTTACTCTTTTGCTCTATAACCACTAGAAAACCCCACTCTGAGGCTTCTACTCTCTAAATCACACCTTCCTTCAATTTGCAGATCTCCCGTTTCATTTTTTCCTCAAGGAAATGGGAATATTCCTGAAACGCGCCATACCAGGCGCTGCACCCTTTGTGATCTGTATCTTATGGTGGTACCCTCTAAAACATCCCAATTCTTCTCAGAAAACATCCTTAATCTGTTCCTCAGGGTTTATTTCACCACCTACAGCAACAATGAGGCCAGGCACCATGGATCAATCTTAATACCCATTTTGTTTCGTTCATACCATCCCAACAGATTGTCCCCCTTCTCCAAGACATACGCTTTAGCCACAGCCTTTTTTTCCTATGCACTCAAGATGAGCCTCAAACACTACTAAAATGTCAATGTGAGCTCCTCCATAGGCATTCGATCTTGCATCTGGTGGATTTAACTGCGCCCCTCTAAATCTGTTTCCATTTTCAGTAATATTATAGTCGGAACCAGTATCCAGTAACAGGGGAACTTTAATCCAATTTATGCTGACCATTGCAAGGGGTTCATTTCCTTGGCTTGGATCCCACTTGGCTAACCCACCAGTTAACTCCTTTCACATATGATTTCAACATATCTTCCTGTTCGTCCTCCTCAGGGGGCTCCAAATTCCCCTGACCATCCCACGTGAAAAGTGTTCACAGCATTGCACGAAATGCACATTTTTAACACACTTGTGGCACTCAGCCTTGATCTGTGGACACTTTTCGGAATTGGCAAAATGAAAAGTGCTGCCACACCTGAAACAGCTCTTGAGTGCGGGGATCCTTCCTTCTGTGGTACCTTGCCTTTTTATTCATTCAGCCTTTTGTGTCCCAATGTGCTTTTTTCCTACTGTCTTACTTGGATCTTTGCGATCAGTCACTGCACACACTTTGTCTGAGCCTAGACCCCCTTATTTGTCTAACTCCATAACACACGCCATCATATGTTCAATTTTCTCGGCCAAATCTAGAGCCTCTTCTAGGCTGGGATCTTCCTTAGTCGAAATGTCTTCCCTTATTTTATTTTCTCTAATTTTCAACATGAACTGATCCTTGAGTTGTTCATTGTATGTCATACCAAAGTTTCATTTATTGGCCAACTCTTGCAATCCAAGTCCTCAACTGACTCTGCCACCCCTTATTCACGAATGCCAACGGGATCTCTCTAGAATAATAGTAGACTTCTTTTCAAAGTGAACATCCATTGTGCATAGAATGGCTTCATAAGGTTTCAGGGTCTCCCCACTGGCGTGTCTTTCCCCTCCACACCACCAGGCACACTCCCTGGTTCCTGGAAACCTTTTAAAATCCTGTGCACTGCAAAACTTAAGCTGTGCATTGGAAGGAAGCACGCATCTCCTACCTATACTGAACTAGAGGCCATGGGTGGCAAGTGCATAGTCTTGAAAATCCTCCTTCCAAGTATCCCACCGTAGCCTGGGCTATCTGGGATTGGGAAGAAAGTGAGGTGGTAAGTGTACTATTGTTTGTTTCTATTACTTTTCTGGTATTTATTTTGTTTTTCTATTGTTCCATGTGTCTTTGTACAGTATTGCAATTCAAACGAGGATGAGACCCGACCCTATAATGGCCATCTCAGTTGATCCAAACAGGTACGACTCGGTCATGCTTCCTCCTGTAATGGCTGCCACAGCACATTGCTGTTAATGGCGTGAGATCGAGAAAGCTATATGACGTGCTTGTCTTTAAACACTGTACTCAGCTCCTCGCTCGGAGTTGCCAGCCTAGTGCATGCGTTGCTACAGTGCCCCAAGTCACATCTGCCTTACCATGAACATAGGCTGTGGTAGCTTATGCACCACTGCTCCTCCGACACAGCGGTGCTCCCTCCAGCTGTTCCCCTCTGGCGCTGATTTGTATTCCAACATTCACCTCTACCGCTCCGCACGCCAGATGTTTGCTGCGGACTCCCGTCACTACAGTACCTCATCAGCTGTCACTTGTGTCCGGGCCTCTAGTGGTGCACAGCAACGTCACCGAGTTAAAGCAGCCAGATGCCGTCTGGGCATGGAGGATGCTGCTTGGATGCCCCACTGTTCTGCTCATCGCCATTAATAATGGCGGGAATATCAATGCCCCTCCACTGAAAATGGTCACCCACTGCGACTGACCTTGAATCATTTAAAATGATAGTTGCCCCTTTCGCAGCCACCACCTCTTGGTGGTGTTATCGAAATTTACCATTTCTGTACCGAAGACAAACGAGATGTTTTCATCATAGCAGGAGGGAATTTTTAAAGGCCACCAGACTGAAAACCAGCTTCTCAGCATGCTTTTGGTCCTACCCTCAACTGCACCCCTGACTCTCTCACCTCCTACAGAGGAGGGTACAACCTCTCAGTCCTGGATCATTTTTTTTTTTAAAGTATTTTATTGGCATTTATATGAATACAACACAACCATCAAACGGTAACACAACAAACAAACTAAAACAAATTAACTAACTAACTACCACAGTCTTCATAGGTGAATATATTGTTCATAATTGTGGCGGCGGGCGAGGGGCTGGCGTGCGGCACTCCCAAGTTCACGGGGGCTTGTTCATCAGGTTGACCATTCTTGGGGTAAGTCACAAGCAAGTCTCTAGTGAGGGTGAAAGCTCAGGGGGGTTTGTGGTCGGAGGCAAATTGGATGTCATGCACCAGGGCCTTCCATGAGTCTAGTGTGTTGTTGGAGTCATCATCGTTTGAGCGGGTTCCATCCTGCCAGGCCCTAGTTTCAGCCTCCGTCCACTTTTCCAGGTCCATAAGCCAACGTCCGTGCCTTGGGCCCCTTGGGGATTTCCATGCCATTGCAACGGAACGTTTTGCAAGGATGCAGGCTAGGTCCATCAGTTTGACCAGGTGTTTGTGTTTGCTAGGCCTGGGATGAGCTCCTAACAGGCATTCCTTAGGGTTCCACTCATATCTCGTGAGTCCCGCTGCGGTGCAGGTACGTTCCACCATGGACCAGAAATTTGCTGTTTTGGTACAAGTCCAAAACATATGGACCATGTCCGCTTTGTCGTTTCCGCACCAGGGGCAGTTCGGCGATGCATGTTTGTTGAAAGTTGCAACTCCTTGGGGTATAGTAGTATTCGCTCCCATTCACTGTCGGTTAGCGCGGTCCCTAGTTCGGATTCCCATTTCTGTCTCAGGGACGCGCTTTTCGGGTTGGGTCTATCATTTAGTTTGGTGTACAAGTGGGAGACCGGTTTCCAACCATCTGCTAGATCGTACATCTCCTGGAGGAGGGGGTCTGGCGGGGGTTCTTCTGGCCAGTCAGGCCACTGTGCCTTTGCTGTCCGCTTGAGGCGGTGGTACCACAGGAACTGGGTGTTCGAGATGCCTTCGTTGGCCTGTATCGATTCGAGCTCTCTGAACATGCCGTCTTCAAACAGATCTCCCCATGTATAGATTCCAGCTCTCTCCCACCTCCTGGCTGTCGCCAAGTCCGCCTGAGATTTGCACACATCCACCAGGATGGGAGTATTGGGATTATAGGGGTGTTGCAGTTGTCGAAGGAAGCCAATTCTAGCCCATACCTGCCTGCCCAGGTTGACAATCATGGGGACTCCAGAAGTTTGTTTCGTCGGGTTCCAAAGCATTTCTTTAGGGAACAGTTTGGGAGTCGAATGTCGGAGGAGCCTTACTTCTGCTGAGAGGTCGTCGGAGAGCCATTTCGTTGTGTGGCTAAGCTGCGCGGCTAGGTAATACCTTTGCAAATCGGGTAGTTGTATCCCACCTTCTTTGTATGGAAGCGTGAGTGTGGGTAGGGAGATCTTGTGTCTAGACGACCCCCATATAAAGTCCTTGATCAAAGAGTCCAATTTTTTGAAGAAAGGAGGTCTGATGTAGAAGCATACGTTCGTGAAGTGGTATAAGAGACGGGGGAGAACTATCATCTTGACTATTGCCGCTCTTCCCATAACTGCCAATGGTAACTTCGACCAGAAGTTCATAGATTTACGGAGAGCTCTTACTGCTTTTTCGGTGTTATGATCGTGCGTGAGCGCTGGGGTATGGCACACCTCAATTCCCAGGTATTTGAACTGCTCTGGTTGCCATTGTATCCCGACATCTGGGAGGTCGGGCGCATCTAGACCCCTGAGTCTGGCCAGTGGAAACGCACACGACTTTAGTTTGCTGAATGTTATTCCAGAGTATCGAGCATAGTTGTCGAGGATGTCCAATGCGACTTGTGCATTGAGCTGGGGATTGTTCAGATATAGGAGGACGTCGTCTGCATACATGGATATTATGGCGTAATCGCTGCCCAGCCCAATGCCCGCGTCGAAGTGTTGTGTCCTGAAATAAGCAGCCAATGGCTCCAGGCCCAGTATGTATAACATTGGGGATAGCGGGCATCCCTGCCGCGTGCCCCGCTGTATCGGCCAGGCTTCGGACAATATCTTGCCAGTCTTCACTCTCGCTGTCGGTGTGTTATACAGTACCTCGACCCACTTTACAAAGCTCTCGCCAAAGCCGAATTCTTTTAGCACTTCGATCAGCCACTCCCAGTAGATTGAATCGAAGGCCTTTATGGCATCCAAGGAGAGCACCGCTAGGTCCTCGTCCCGATCATAGGTCTCTGCCATGAAGTGTTGGAGCCTCCTCAGGTTCGCGGTGGTATTACGTCCTGGCACAAAGCCATTCTGGTCCTCATGGATCAAGGTTCCAATCACCCTCGCCAGTCTCTTGGCCAGGATTGTCGTCAGGATCTTGCAGTCGTAGTTTAGCATGGCAATCGGGTGGTATGATTCGCAGTTATTGGCGGGTTTGTTGGGTTTGAGTATAGGGATGATAATCGTCTCTTTCATGGTGTTGGGTAAGTTTCCGTTTTCGTATGCCTCCATATACACCTTGTGGAGGGTCGGGGCAAGGGTCGCTTCGTAGGCTTTGTAAAATTCAGGCGGGAGCCCATCACTTCCTGGGGTTTTGCAGGTGGTCAGCGATTTAATCGCGTCTGTCACGTCCTCTATAGTGATTTCCGCATCCAGTAACACTCTTTGGGCTTCCGTCAGTCTTGGGAGCTCAATCTCGGCCAGTGTGGCCTTTATGTCGTCCACTGGTATTTTGGTATCGTGGGCGTACAATCTGGAGTAGAAGGCCGCAAAAGCTAAGTTGATGTCTAGCTGCGTCCGGTGAGTTATCCCCCTCTCATCGGTTATTTCGGTTGGGAGATGTCTTGGGAACTCGCGCCTACATAGCCAGGCCAACATTCTACCAGGCTTATCCGCTTCTTTGTGAGCTCTGGCCGTGTAGGTCGCGTAGTCAAATTTGGACAGTCTGTTCCAGGCCAAAAGGCACTCCTCCCGGGTGCTCTTTAATTCTATTTCGGCGTCCGGCTTAGTATTGATTCCGGATTCCAGGTGGGTGATCTTGTTCTCCAGTTCCTCCAGTTCCAGTCTAAGGAGCTTACGAATACCACCGGCTCCTGATATTGCTTCACCCCTTGTCACAACCTTCATGGCCTCCCATAGTGCTGAGCCTGTGTTAATGTCTAGATATTCCTCAAGTTTGGTGCCAAGTTCCTCCCTAAATGCGTGGTCTGTGAGTGCTGCGGGTGGCATTCTCCATAGGGGGATAGGCGGTCTGGGACCTCTCGGGGCCCATTGCATGATCAGTGGTGAGTGATCGGATATGGTTCTGCCTAGGTAGAGTGTGTCATCCACTTGTTGAGCCAGTTCACGATCTATGAACAGGTAGTCTATCCTCGTGTGGACTTTGTGCAGGGCGGAGTAATAGGAGTAGCACCTCTCGGTGCGATGTTGTTCCCTCCAGATGTCCACCAGGTCGAGCTGTTCTATTGCAGTGTTTAGTGCTTTGGATGCAGGGCTGTTCGAGAGGCGGGGGGGGTCTGATCTGTCCACAGCGCCGTTTCTGATGGAATTGAAGTCGCCACCCCATATGAAGGCGCCCTCTCTCCGAGGAATCATTTTGGCACTGAGCATTGAGAGGTGTGAGGGTATTCCATGTTGCGGAAAGTATGAGTTCACCAGGCAGATTGGCGTGGATTCAATGGTACCCCATAATATTAGATATCTGCCCTCTTTATCTGCTTCGTAGCCCAATAGGTGGAAGGGCACAGTCGGACTCACCCACGTAAACACTCCTCTGGCGAATTTGGAGTATGGGGCTCCTTTCCCCATACCTCCCCATCTATCAGATAATTTAGCCGTGGTTTCTTCCGTGAGGTGGGTTTCTTGAAGCATCGCTATTGACACCTTTTTCCTACTCAAGTAGGAGTGGATCCGGTTCCTTCTCAGATACGTGCCCATGCCCCTCACATTCCACGTCATTACCTTAAGTTGGAGCGCCATTGGGCCTGCGTCTTAGTTCCATCTTCCCTGCCGCCCCTGTCTCCTAGTGGTGTGGCTTTCCCTCTAGGTTCTGATGTTTTCTCTTCCGCCTCCCCCAAGGGCCTCCGGCCCCATATTTCTTTTCCGCTGATATTCTGAAGACTGTGGTGTGAACAAAAACAATTAACAAAACTATAACTGGTGCGCCCAGCAACAACGGGGTCTTGCTGGTGCTCAGGCGCTCTCGCACCGTCAGGACCCACCCGGGTGTCGGGCACGAGGGGGATCGGTCAGGCAACGGGCCTGACCTGTGCTGTTCGTGGGAGGCGGGGCCCTGTGCCTGGCGTGGGCCGAGCGAGGGCCGTATCATCCTTGCTAGCTGTTGGGTGATTTTACCTTCTCTTAAGTCGTTCACGTTACGTCCAAGTAGGGTTTATGAATGAGTCACGGTATCTTCGATGTCTCAGGCTCGGGGGGTTCAACAATTTTCAGTAGGTTGAGGGTCATTATCTGCAGCTAAATTGTTGTCTTGTAGCCACATATTTGCGGCTGCCGGGGATTCCAGGAAAATCGCCCTGCCCTTGTGGATCACTTTCAGTCTAGCGGGGTATAGTAACATATACTTCAGGTTCAGTTGCCTGAGTCGGGCCTTAATCGGCACAAATGAGTTCCTTTCCCGCTGGACTTTAGGGGTGTAGTCGGGGTAGATCGTAATCTTCGAGCTCCCACGTTCGATGGGGCCCTCCTCTCTGGAGTGCCGGAGGATGATCTCTCTGTCCTGGAAGTTGAGGACTTTGGCAATTATAGGGCGAGGGTGTGAGCCTGGCGGGGGTCTCTTCTGTAGCGATCTGTGCGCCCTTTCAATCGAAAATCCTTGCGTCAGCTTTCCGGCGCCCACCTCCTGCTGTATCTCAGTCCTGGATCATGAGCTATATTTAGCCCCCTCTGCTCCAAGAACAGGGACATCATTTGTAGGTCGCCAGGGGTCATTTGCAGATCAGTCGCAACCCCTTGGCACCCCAACTTAAAAAAAGAAAACGGAAGGTCCTGGTGTAGTGGGAGCCCCCGTGATGTGCGGACCCCTGCCGCAGCAGGTCTGGTACATCCCCTGGCCCAGTACTCACCCATCAGGGTGAAGGCTGGGCCTGGGGAGGCGCTCACTAGGGGTTGGAGCTGACCGTGACATGTGGCAAATGTCACATGCCACGTTCAGCTCCAACCCCTTCTTCCGCAGCTTCTTGCAGCTCACATACAGGAACCAGGAAGCTCTTGCAGCCAAGGAGCCGAGGGAGGCCTGGAAGGACAGACTGAAGCAGCAAGTTAAAGGTAAGAAGGCTTAAAAAAGTATTTTGCATGTGAAGTGCCTGTCAGATATATGTATGTGAATGGTTATGTTATGTTATGTTATTTTGCACTTATATAGCGCCTTATATACCATTGGTATGGTCTGAAGGCGCTGGTAGGTTGAACGCCCTTGGGAACCGCAGTTCAGATCAGTAGAGAGAGTAGGGAGAGTCAAAAGGTGCGTGTGAGCACCGGATAAGTGTGCAGCTCGTGCGGTACTTGTGTAATAGCTGCTTCTTATCGGTAGGCGTGGTGGTTGAGAGATCAGGAGAATGTGTTCGTTCTGGCAGGATTTATCCGGAACGGATGTGGCTGCGTTAGGCCTGAGGAAAACGCCTGGCTGGGGGTGTGAGACCAGCAGTGTTTACATAGAATGATGTGTAGTAAGCGGCGGATGTTCGTATGAGAACAGTTATACCGAATGGTGTCATAGTATCTCTGTGTTCTAGTTGAGTGGTGATGTAAAGGAGAGAGTAAGCGTGGTGGTGTGATATGATGGGTTATATGCTTTTTCAATGTGCAAACTTCTAAATGCAACTTTCCCAGAGAGGCTACTGGGCGAAACTTCTAGGTACAATTTTCCACACAGAGGCAATTGGGTACACTTCTGAATTCAATTTATCAGAGAGGTTATTTGGCACACTTCTAAATGTAACTCTCACAGAGGCTATTGGGTATACTTCTAAATGCAATTTTCACAGAGCATCTACTGGGCACACTTCTAAATTCAAGTTTTCAGAGAGGCTATTGGTCAAACTTCTAAATGCTACTTTCCAGAGTGTCTATTGGATACACTTCTATAATCAACTTTCACAGATGCTATTGGTAGCACTTCTAAATACAACTTTCAAAGCGTGGCTATTGGGCATACTTTCTAAATGCAGCTTTCACAGAGGATATTGGGCCCATATCTAAATTCAATTTTCCAGCGAGGCTATTGGGAACATTTCTAGATTCAATTTACCAGAGGGGCTATTGGGCACACTTCTAAATGTAACTCTCACAGAGGTTATTGGGTAATTGGGTACACTTCTAAATTTCACAGAGGGGGTATTGGGCGCCCTTCTAAGTGCAACTTTCACAGAGTGGTTACTGTGGACACTAATAAATTCACAGCGAGCTTATTGGGCACACTTCAAAATTCAACTTTCGAGATTGTCTATTGGGCACATTTCTAAATGCAACTTTCCAGAGTGTCTATTGGGCACACTTCTAAATGCAACTTTCACAGAGGATCTTGGGCACACTTCTAAATTCTATTTACCAGAGAGGCTATTGGGCACATTTCTAAAATTCAAGGAGAGGCTATAGGGCACACTTTCTAAATGCAACTTTCACATGCTAACATTCACAATTCCATCTAGATGCGGCGCAGGCCAATATTCACAATTCCATCTAGGAGTGGACATGCTAACATTCACAATTCCATCTAAGAGCGGACATGCTAACATTCACAATTCCATCTAAGAGTGGACATGCTAATATTTCACATTTCTGTCTAGGTGTGGACATGCTAACAATTCCATCTAAGAGTTAATGTTAATGTTAAAGGTCATTTGTACCGCGCACTATCACCACCGAAGTGGTCCCCTGGCGCTCTGGCGGCTCTGAAAAGGGGAGGAGAGGGGGTGGGTTAGTAGGAATAAGCTGGAAAAGTGCAGGAGAGCAGTGATGTGCTGTTGGCAGCCTCAGCCCGGTGGTTCCGTCGGCTGGGCTTGGGGTGTTTTATGGTCCGTAGTCGTCGTGTGCTGTTGTGCAAGTCTATGTGTGGTTTGTTTTGTTGTTGCATTGTTGTGAAGTTTGTGCGGATTGCTGCGTTTAAGGCTTGTGGTTGTGTTTGGTTATAGTTTGAGAGGTGTATGCAGATGGATGGAATTGTTAGCTGGTTGGTTAGTTGGCATTGCTGTCCTTGCAATTGTGGGATTCCATCTAGGTGTGGTACATGCTAACAGTCACATTTCTATCTAGATGCAACGCGGGCTAAGTTTGAGAAATTCCGTCTAAGTGTGGCACATGCCAACAATCATATTACTGCCTAGATTTTGCGCAAACCTAGCTTGAGAATTCCATCTAGGTGTGGCAAATGCTAACAGTCACATTTCTGAAATTCCATCTAGGTGTGGTACATGCTAACAGTCACATTTCTATCTAGATGCCGCGCAAGCCAGGTTTATAATTCTAAGTGAGGTGCATGCTAAGAGTCACATATGCTAACAATCACATTTCTGAAATTCCATCTAGGTTTGGTATTTGCTAACAATCATATTTTTTATCTAGATGCAACGCGGGCTAAGTTTGAGAATTCCGTCTAAGTGTGGCACATGCCAACAATCATATTACTGCCTAGATTTTGCGCAAACCTAGCTTGAGAATTCCATCTAGGTGTGGCAAATGCTAACAGTCACATTTCTGAAATTCCATCTAGGTGTGGTACATGCTAACAGTCACATTTCTATCTAGATGCCGCGCAAGCCAGGTTTATAATTCTAAGTGAGGTGCATGCTAAGAGTCACATATGCTAACAATCACATTTCTGAAATTCCATCTAGGTGTGGTATTTGCTAACAATCATATTTTCTATCTAGATGCAACGCGGGCTAAGTTTGAGAATTCCGTCTAAGTGTGGCACATGCCAACAATCATATTACTGCCTAGATTTTGCGCAAACCTAGCTTGAGAATTCCATCTAAGTGTGGTATATGCTAACAATCACATTTCTGTCTAGATTTGGCGCTTCTGTCTAAGAGTGGACATGCTAACATTCACAGTTCTATAAAGAGTGGACATGCAAGTATTATGGCACTCTATGTTATTGATAGGTAAGATAGAGTGGCAGGGGTTTTCTGGAGTAGAGTGATTGCTCTATTCCCCACCCCTGCCACACTCACGGTTTTTGTTGGTGTCTGTTGGCTGCTGGCTTCCTTGGCTTCTCCTGCTGACACCTGCAGACACTTCTTGGAGTCGCCTCTGTTGGAGTCGCCCTTGGCCTCGGGGCCCTTAGCCGCTGGGGGCTGCCGGGCAGAGGGCTGCCCTGGGAGGACCGGTGATGAAGAGTGGATGCACCAATGGGAGGGAGGGAGGGCGGGCTGGGGAACCAGGAACGGGTGCGGGGAGGGAGGGATGCAAAGGCCTGCTACTGGGCACGGGCCCACCAGTCATAGGGCTGGGGGGAAAAAAACACCAGGAGGGTGCTGCTGGGGGCACACTCACCGCGCTCCGAGGGTTTAGAAAGGAGCCGGTGGGGGCCTCGCGAGTCGGTAGACTCGACACGAAACTCGGATGCACCAATGGGAGGGAGGGAGGGCGGGTCGGGAGGCGGGCTGGGGAACCAGGAACGGGTGCGGGGAGGGAGGGATGCAAAGGCCTGCTACTGGGCACGGGCCCACCAGTCATAGGGCTGGGGGGAAAAAAACACCAGGAGGGTGCTGCTGGGGGCACACTCACCGCGCTCCGAGGGTTTAGAAAGGAGCCGGTGGGGGCCTCGCGAGTCGGTAGACTCGACACGAAACTCGGATGCACCAATGGGAGGGAGGGAGGGCGGGTCGGGAGGCGGGCTGGGGAACCAGGAACGGGTGCGGGGAGGGAGGGATGCAAAGGCCTGCTACTGGGCACGGGCCCACCAGTCATAGGGCTGGGGGGAAAAAAACACCAGGAGGGTGCTGCTGGGGGCACACTCACCGCGCTCCGAGGGTTTAGAAAGGAGCCGGTGGGGGCCTCGCGAGTCGGTAGACTCGACACGAAACTCGGATGCACCAATGGGAGGGAGGGAGGGCGGGTCGGGAGGCGGGCTGGGGAACCAGGAACGGGTGCGGGGAGGGAGGGATGCAAAGGCCTGCTACTGGGCACGGGCCCACCAGTCATAGGGCTGGGGGGAAAAAAACACCAGGAGGGTGCTGCTGGGGGCACACTCACCGCGCTCCGAGGGTTTAGAAGTGATGTGCCTGTCTCAATGTTCTGGGTTGGTGAGTGGGTATGTGCCTGTGTAGAGAATGCAATGAGTGGATGTAAGAGAAGGTGTGAGTGATTGGTGGGTGAATGAGTATGAATGTGGTAGTGTGTTTGAATGTTTTGGGTGGGGTTTGGTGTATACCTGTGTGGTGAATCCAGTGTTAGTGAATTTGAGGGGGGGATGTATGGGTGAGTGACAGGTGGGTGAAAGGCGATGCATGTGTGTGTAAGGCCCTGGGAGACTGGTGATCACTCGAGCATTTTGCCCTATCCTTTATTTACTTTGTATGTTTTACTGGTATTTTCGGGCAGAGCCAAGTTCCTGTGTCATTACCTGGCTAGACTGGCATTTTGGTGCAGTCAGTCTAGCCATTGCTTACTGTGGCATGACGTTTATTCATCAGCATCTTTAAAAAAGCAAACATGATGAGTAGTGTAATTTCGCTAGACTGATGTTTTGGTGTAGCTTCCTGTATCTTTTTTTACTGTAGCATGACTTTATTAATTGACGAATCAATCATAAGTTTTCTAATGGGCCTAGGCTGGCTTATATTGGAACCGTATTGGACAGGTTTTCATATTGTGACATGCCACTTTGAATAGCCAAACCAACGGGAGTAATGCATTGGCAGAGGCAGGTTTGTTCCCAGAGCCAGTAATGATACTACAAAAAAAATCGTAAGGCGAACAGGAGTATGGTTTTATATGGTAATACTAGCATATGTTGGTGGAGCCAGCATGGAAATGTATGGGCATAGCCAGCATGAAACATTTTTTTTTATACTGGCATATATTGTAGGGACCGGCATGATAATGCATTGTGAAATGCCCTATGCACTTTTGGTAACTTTAATTTATTGTACTTTTCTTCATGATTTACCCTACAAAACCCATTGTTGGCCTTTTACCCTAATCTTCACAGAAAGTGTGCTCTGTAATGCACCATTTTAACCCATTCTTCAATACATTGTCTCAGGGGAGGCGGAAGAATTCCCCCCAACCCATTTTTGTTAGTTTGGGCTCCCTCAGTGCGCTTGGTTGCAATTACATTCTTGTGGCAAATATTGACACCCTCCAAAAAACACAACTCCACTGGTGGCTGCTATATTTGTGGGCCAGGCACCGCCCCTTTCTTTCTATGTTACATTAAACATTTAAGCTTTGATTAAAAAACAAATTTACTTCTTTCACTTGCAGTAGTACATGCCCCTGCAGCGGCATAATCATCATGGACATTGTGCACACGTAGTGGTCGGGACTGGCCTGGGGTGTGGCATGCCTTGTGCTTTAAGGAGCTCGGAAGGGGGTGGGCCCACAGCCTGGCTCTCAGGTGAGCTGCCAAATGTTGTGCTAGGCCATTGGGCACCACTTGGTCTTACAAAGGGGTAGTGTGCAGTGTGCGCCTTGAAGCCTGCCATTGAGTCCCCAGGTGAGAAGCAACTTGTGGGTGTTCTCAATTTAAAATAACTTTGTGGTGCCATGAATGTATATGTGCAGCAATGATATTAAATCAAATGGTGTGGGTCAAGACCTCTGGCACCCAGTATTACGCTTAGATACAAAAAACTATGCGGGGAGTGGGTCTTGGGTATATTGAATGAACCGTTCCCAAGTATTATACTCCAGCAAAGATAACGTTATCGGGTGCATTCAGACCAATCTAATAGGTTCTTCTATCATAGTGGCAGTTGTCTCATAGATACATTTATAACCAGGGAATATTGTTGATACTAAATCCTGGTCAATTATTTAATTTTCAGGTCTTGTTCATGCAGCATTTTTCTCTTGGGTAAACAGCAGCACACGCCTCCCCGGGTCAGTGCTTTTATTTGTTTGTTTAACACAGCAAGGCCACAGATAACGCTTACTTCTATGTCCATCGATCTATAAATGTTTCATACACTAGCTGTAGCCTCCGTTAGAGATTTCGGTCACCATGTTTAAATACTGCATTATACATGTATTACATATAGACCCCACGTCGAATCTGGAAAATGACATTCCTCAAAAGTGTGATCGTGGACAACTCGTGCCTCGGTTCTTATATCTGGCTGAAATGAGAGCACCAGGAAACACGGGTGCCAGATGCATCTGAAAAATCAGAAGGTTGTTTGCCATCACTTCCCATGATGTCACTTGGAGGCGGGGTCAAGTGATATCACTTCCTGTCAACGGCCGTGTGATGTCACTTCCGCTACTCCAGGCATTTTGGTGAAATGACGACCCTGTCCAAGAGCCTTTTGTGATAGAAAATACACAACTTCAAATAAAATAAGTTGTAAAATAACAAGAAATATACATTATCACGATTGTCAAAATTCATATTAGAAACCACTAAAATTGAATATTTTTTTACATTTTTTTTTTATTACTTGTGTGTAATCAAAGAAAATGATTTTTACAAGAGAGAAGTCGTGCAATGTACAAAGGTTTGTTTCCACAGTTTCACTAAAATTGAATATACAAAACTGCAAAAAAATAAAATTCAATACTATTATATGCTTTTGAAGATGTTTGGCTTTTAATTCGACCTTAATAATAAGATGAAACCTATACTTTTTTAACTCTAAATCGACCACAATAATTAAAATGATAAAGGGGGGCACTTGGCAGGGAATGAAAACAAATACTTAATGTGAGCTACTGTTCTTGTAATGGTCTCATGCCTTCAACCGAACTGGTTAGCTGAAGTTCTTTAGAAAAATTAGATCTGATTTTTCACGCAGCATACAGAAAACTGTCCACAGACCATGTCACATTCATATCAAAATCGCCAAGGAGAGAAAGGACATTTGATACGACTGTAGACCTACCAGCTGGCCCTCTTTGGCCCATAGGCTGTGCAGACTCAGTGCCCTATGTTGCCTATACCATAGGCAGAAGTGTAGGAAATGTTGCTGGTGCCATAGTACCGTGAGCGAAGTGCTCGCAGTTCACATCTGTGTGCAGCCTGCTGTGGCAGGTTAGAATCCCGGTATGGTCAACTCAACCTTTCATCTTTCGCAGGTCCATAAATTGAGTACCACCCTGTGGGATAATAATGTGTTCTGTTATTTCAGCTCTCTGAGACCTATGGATGTGTAGGGCTATGTAAGAAATACATTATAATTAAACTATTATTGGGGATCTTCTATATCTTCTTTGCAGTTTGGAAACCTTGTGCCAGCTGGCAATGTCCATCTTGTTAAATAGTGCTAACAGACGTCTTGCAAGAACTCTTCCCTATGGAAGATATATAACCACACAAGATGAGCTATATTTTCTAATTCTGTCTCCATTGCTCTGATGTTCTTCTGTCTCCCTTTCTACCTTAGGCTAGGCAGGCTTGCTAATGCGGATGCTTGGATTGGACAGCTTGATTCCAACAGTCTTTAGGAATCACAGTTTTTCGATTCTGTTTTCATAGCCATTCTATACTTTGAAGGAACAGAAAAAGGCGAAATGTTCCTCACGTGCAAACTCAATTAGATATTTGTTTACGTAAGTTGCTCTTTTTCGAGAATAAATGGCTGGTCGGTCACGCACTCTGCCTGAGGCCATAATTGTGCCAATATCTGCTTCTAAAGCAGCATTGGGAGGAATACCCTTCTCCAGAAACCCTTTTTGCTTGTGGAGAGATTATTACATGCTGCGTCCAAACTCCATATTTCGTCGCCGTAGGCCACAGTGCTTCCAAATGTTCCTAGAATTTCTTTGGGACCTGGGTCGATATGATGTGTTCGTACTCAATGACTAGACCGGGTATAGCTCTGTAGCTCGGGCAGCTGATTCAGCTTTCCTTAGAGCCCTGGTGAGATGTGGAATCCATGAAACGTTATTAGGCAGCCTATCACGTACACATGGTAATGTCACTTGCTGTAGACGGGTTTCTTGTGCAAAAAACGTTTGTGTTTTTTCTTAACTATCGAGCCCTGAAACACCATCACTTTAGATTTTGAAAGATTAATCACCAAATTATTATTTTTACAAACTGTTTCTGTAGCCTCCTTTTCGACGCGTAGTGCTCTAGGTGTAGAATCCTCTGCATAGAGAAGCAGAAGTACTTGACTATTTGTTAGACCTGGAACGTCCTTAGAGGCAAAGAAGAAATGTTCTACCATATCATGTATGTATAGGCAGAACCGCAGAACCGCATTTGAGGACAAAAGACAACCTTGTTTCACACCCCCCCAACCCCCGGCCCCTTCTAGTCGGGAATTTAGGGGAAGTTTTCCCAAATGAACCAAATCCTACTTGGGAAGTTGCATCAGAGTACCAATTCAATATGATAGTGAGCACTGGGCAGGGTATGGGTCTTGTAGCCTCACTCGTCCACAGGTCCCCAGCCTTCAGGACTTCATATTGACAGCACTGATTGCATTGTATAACCCCATCTTGAGGTGCTCGTGTGTGCCATCCAGCACACACTTGCTCTGTGTGCAGGGGCTCTGCAGTGAAAGTAGAGGTTTGCTTGGCTTGCTGAGCTTTCTCTGCACCTTTCAGAGGCCATTATTTTTACTGCTTCGTTGCACAACTGGTGTGAGCGCCTTGATGGATGCTGGTTGGGTGGATGTATGTATTGCACATGTGGCCTGGGTTTCTTGGACTCAATCCATCATAGTGCAGCATGGCTGAATGGCATGAGCCGGGAGGAAGTGGGCGGGCTATTTTGGGAATCTCTCCCACAAATGAGCATGTTATGCAAGTGACCCGGGTAATTTGTAATGGATGTGTCCCTTGGGGCATGAGTGTGCAGCAGCCAGCAGGGTAAGAAGAGTGACTCACGGGCCGGGTGTACATGTTTGAAAGTAGATTATACTTTACGCTCCCCACCTTTATTGCTCATCTCCCTCACTGCTCTGAATCCTAATTGAGCCAGTTTGCAGGGGCAGAACTATGCGATCCTATGTCCTACTATCTAGATCCGCTGCTTCAATCTGGCCCAATTGGGATGGTCAGTTTGTTTTTAATAATGGCGATTTATCATAAGCCATGGACTTAATGTGTGTGATCTGTTTTTGTTAATGTATGGCCACAAGGATAGAGCAGCCTTAATGTGCAGACGGCTGTTTAACTAAGTGAGGCCCACTGACGCAGCTATCCTTCCCTCCATCAGTTGTGCCAGTGGCGTGTGTGCTGAAGGCCATTCTGGAAAAGAATACCTCCGTGGCATGACCAGCCCCTCCCCATGGATCTGCCAATCAATGCAATAATGCTTTTAGTCGCACGACTAACTTACAGTACGGGTACCTCCGACACTTTGCCCGACAATATTTCCTTTATTTGTTTACTAGTTACCATGTATACACTGGCGAAGGCCTCAGCAGTGTGCAGTCTCATTGCGCATATGTTATTTCAAATATATATATATATTTATCGTTTTTGTACCCAATACGAAAATAACACTTGATGAGAACACTTCTGTAAGGTTGAGGTGCTCCCTCAGTCATAAGGGCTGAGCGTTATTTATGACTGAGGGAGCATACCACCCTTCCTTTCTTTCCTCAGTATGACATGTACAAAGGCTTTTGCTATATTTAAAGTTCCCTTCACCCCACTCTGAACAGAATAAACCACAGAGACTAGCAGGAAAGCAATCCTCCACTATCCAGCATAATACGTTCCTTTTGGACCTCGAGGATTCGGCGATCTCCTATTTGCAAAAGTTGAACATCTCTTATCTGCTATGGACACACCGAACGTTGAAGAGATTCTAAAGAAAAAATCAACAGACTGCGATAGTTGATCATATCGAGATATTGTCAACTAAAAAGAGATATACGGAATACTCATCAATATTTCCCCTGAACACACCTAAAACATATTTAATCAAATCATGTTCTGCCTCAATTGAGCGATTTATTACATGTCTCCGTTTGAACCTGCTTCCTAGCTTAGTTTACATTGGAGCTTGGAATAAAATTCCCCACCAGGACATCATTTTTCGTCTAGGTGGGAATGGAATTGAGACAGTTAGGCATTTACTAACTCAAGTGTATTACACTAAAATTCTATTATCTTAAGGGGTATATACATTTCGTTAATCAAATTGAAAACATTGAAACAGCAACTGCTTATTATTTTTGTTAGAGGTGTTGAAGCTAATTTCAAATTCTAAAAAATCTAAAAAATAGCCATCAGTTGCTTTATTTGATATACATTTCCTTGGTGACCTGTTTAAAATCTCATATGGCAAGGTTTCAACGATCGTTAAGGAGGCACAATACCGTCTGAGTTATTAATGTTTTTTAATTATTCAGTATTATCTTGGTGGTAAAATGCTTTTTATTTTTATATTCGACATTTATTTTTAATTTTGCTACTGTGCTTAACGTTTGTATAATAGCCAAATGCACAATAAAGAAAGACAAAATATGTATATATCACCCGCTGTCTCAGTTGTGCCCAGTATAATCCGGCACACTGAGTCAATCGCCTCCTTTAGCTTGCCCAATCCCCTGAGCCCACTTTTCATCCAACTTTCCTAGTATGGTACAAGTAAAGTAAGGTGTCGGGCCTTTGAACCTTTTCAGGTGAATGGGGCCCTGAGCCCAAGGGGGGCCCCAGCAACTGCCCTCATGTTGGCAGTCGGGACTTCAATTTGCAGTCGACCGTGCAAACGCTACAAGCTGTATTTGCTGGAGCCCTTCAGGCCGTAACCTCCTTCGGCTTATACAGAGGTATTCTCTACACTTCAGTGCCTCTTTACTTAAGTCTCTACATCACCCTCTTGCTGACAAAGGATTAATAGCTTTTCAGTGGAAGTTTCGTGTTTTAGCTCCTTTTTGGCTATCAGTCTTCTAATAATCAGTGGCTATTAATCCCCTGGCTGTATTTCTTTGTCTCCGTTATAATGTATGCTCCCCACTGTGCTTCAGGCTGTTTTTCTCCAGTCCAAGCAAAGGGGCGGGCAAAGATCATGTTGAAATGGGCCCCCCACAAGCCGTGATAGTTATATGGCCGGGCCTGGTATGATATGTTGAAATATTCCAGCCAGTGGCCCCACACCTGCTGATATTTCAGCTGTTGGGTAGATTGGCCATTCCTCTAATTAATTCGTGAAAGGCAAAGCACTGGGGGGATGCTTGTCTTGTACTGTCTTCTCGTCCATTGCCTTGCACACTCATTTGAGGGTTTGTGGAAATTCCCAAGCCTTCATACCTGCCGTTTTTCCATTTGTCCCTTTACTGAATCTGTGCTTGCCATTTTTCTGCCTTTAATTTGGCCCCTTTCTCCTGTTTTGTAGTAGCCGCATCCTAGGGATTTGTATCTTCTCTGCTTAGTCAGTGGGGTAGCACCACTGGTGTAATAGGGGCCTCCACACCCCCCGCGACCACATGTTCTGTAAGGGGCCCCACTTAGAGTAAAAAAAGTTTTTTTTTGTTTTTACATTTTCTTTTTGGTTTTACTCTGCATTTCTAAAGAAATGATTTCTGTAACAAAAATCATTTCTTTATGAAGGCAGAGTGAATACAAAAAGTCTGGTCCTACCCCCACCCGATGACATGAAGACCCTAGGCTGGAGGCCTCCATGTCATGGGGTGGGGGAAGCCCTATGACTTCAAAAATAAATAGTTTATTTTTGAAGTCACTCTGCCTTCATGAAGAAATTATTTCCATTATGGTTCAGTCCTTAACGGAAATAATTTCTTTATGAAGTCAGAGTGATTTCAAAAAGAAACAATGGGCCTCATTACGAGCATGGCAGTAGACGTGCCTGTATGGAAGGCACGGCTACTGCCATGCTCGCTACCGGCACCGCCTCCCGTGATTGGGCAATAACTGGCCCATTACAAGATGAATGGGCCAGTAATTGGCCATTCGTGGGTGGCGGTATTGCCGGGCTCCCGATCCACATTCTGCCCAATAGGGCAGAATGGGGGTGGGGATCATGGTTGCGCCGGCACCGTTGATAACGGTGTCGGGGCAATTACAAGTTATGCTCGCGGGTGCTGCACAGCCCGCCAGATAAGACCTGGCGGGCTGTCAGGAACCCGCAAGCAGAACTCGTAATGCAGCGGGACGGTATGAACGGTGCCGGTGCCTTACTGGCACCGTTCATACCATCACCGCCAGGGTCCTAATGAGGCCCAATGTATTTTTGAAGTATTATGGCTCACCTCAACCCATGACGTGTGCGTGTGTGAGTGTATGGTGAAAGGATGCACAATGAAATGTATGGGTAGCTGTCTGGGTGTGTCTGTATGGTGAAAGTGTACACACTTAAATGTATAGGTGACTTTCTGTGTGAGGGTATGGTGAAAGGGTGCACACAAATGTATGGGTGGCTGCCTGGGTGGGTCTGTATGGTGAAAGTGTACACACTTAAATGTATAGGTGACTTTCTGTGTGCATGTACGGTGAAAGGATGTACACTGTGTGGGTGGCTGCCTGGGTGTGCCTGTATGGTGAAAGGGTGCACACTTAAATATATGGATGGCTGGGTGTGCATGTGTATATATGGTTAATGGTGTGTGTGCTTGTGTTCAGGAGCGCAACAAAACCTACATTTCAGGGGGGCTAACTTTTCAAATGTTGGGAGAGTGCTAACTTCACGTGTGGTGGGGAGGTGCAAACTTATTTGCGTGGGGGCATCTAACTTCTTTACGCATTTTAATGAGACTATTCTAGTGCAGCCTCAATGTTACAAGCAGTTAACTCTCTCCTTTAGGTCTGAAAGTACCCACTTATGGGCTGCTGTGAGAATGACTGGTCTCCTGTTTCCGCTCTACCCTTCCAATCACTCCCCTGGCATGCAAGTACTAAACCCACATCACAATTTCAATTGCTTAAACATTTTTGCATCTGAATGCAGGTAAAACAATGAAATGATGGACATTAGTAATTGCTGGGCTGGGCCCTTCTTAATGGCAAAACCCAGGTGCCGTTTAACATCTGTCTTCTATTCTGTCGGCAACTGCTCTGAAGGTCGCCAGGTCAAGTCAACATAGCCCACAATTTCAGTGGGGGGAGTGCTGAAGCCCAGTCAGCTCAATGGTGTTGCACCACTACTTGTGTTTAATGCCTTGATTAATTATTGGTAATCTTCTTTACACCTATCCCTATTCTTCCTCATCCCAGTACTTGTGTATGAGGCAGTACTTGTGTATGAGGCACTATGCCTCATACACAAGTACTGGGATAAGGTAGTGGTACATGAAGGTAATGCCTGACTTAGCTACCTGTAATCTTCATTACTCCTAGTCCCACACTTCCTCCAGTACTTATCAGTGAGGCAAGGAGCCTCATAAGTAAGCACTGGGACAAGGAAGAGGGACGTGGAGGTAATTCTGAGCCATTGAGCTGATTTAGGAGGTTAGGGTAGGGCATGGGAGGGAGAAGGGATGTGTGAGGGTGGGGTTGTGCAATACATCATAATGATCATCCATGTCCATGCTAAGCAGGCATGATATGTGGTATTATTGGCTAGAGAGGCATTTTGGTGCAGCCAGTCTAGTCAGTCCTCAGTTTGGTATGACTTTTTTTAACTGGGCATTTCTGATAAAGCAGTCCTAAGTGTAATTACCTGGCTAGACTGGCATTTGGGTTCTGCCAGTCTAGCCGTTTCTTACTGCGGCATTGCATTTTTCTGGACATCTGTGATAAAATGATAGGTTATGATATGATAAGTCATATATAACGCACCTGTACACAAGTGTTTTTAGACACGACAAGAGAAGGAAAACTGAGGAGGAAAACTGAGGGAGGGCAAGACAAATGATCTTACTAAGCCTTGTGTCATTCAGATCGTGCGAGAACGAGAAGTGCAAGGGGAAAGGGAGGGGGGAAGTGCAAGGGAGAGGGGAGAGGTAAACAGGGCAGCAATGCTCTGAGTAAGTGCCGCCAGGACAGAGCGGCTCTGGGTAGTGCAAGGAGAACAAAGGACTGTAGGGTTACAGTTACAGCCCCTAAATGCGTGGTAGGCCTGGAGGCAGTGCAAGGGTGACTGATCAAGAAAGAGCCTGGACTCAGTGAGTCAGAGGGTAGCCAAGCAACCAGTTGGTACAGCGGACATGTAGGTCATCAGGGGAGGGAGAGAGAGAAAGCAGAGGAGAAGAGGAAAGTTTTGAGCTGCTTCCATAACTTCAGGTGGTCCGGCTCAAGTTTGGGAGGATCAGGGAGGTCATTTCAGAGGGAGGCACCTGCAGGGGAGAAGGATCTACCTCCCTCCACTCTCTGCCTGGAGAAGTATCAAACCCCTAGGGCTCGAGAAGGAAGGTATTTTGGAAGATAGCGTTGGATGTAGTGCAGATACCAGCCCCAGAAAGCCTTGTGGACAATGAAAAGGGTCTTGAACTTGATCCTTGCAGCCACTGAGAGCCAGTGGAGAGATTTCATGGCTGGAGAGATACAGTCCCTGGGCTTGAGGCCAAGGATAATTCTCGCAGTCCTGTTCTGGATTAGTTGCAGAGGGTGGAGAGTAGAGGAAGGCAGATTGAGAAAGTGGCTGTTGCAGTAGTCCAGCCTAGAGAGAACCAGAGCTCTGGAGACATTGAGCTTCTGGGAGAAAGTGAGAAATTGAAGAGTCCCTTTGAGGCAGTGCAGTGGGTAGTGGGATTTCTTGGCGACGTCCGAGATGTGAGGAGAGAAAGAGAGAGTGGAGTTGAAGATCACATCAGGAATGAGCGAGAGAGGAGAGTAGGTTGAGGGGAGCCTGAAGGAAAGCTGAGTGTCATCCACATAACACTGTAAATTAGAGGACAAGGTAGTGATTAGGTGGGTCAAAGGGGCCAAGTAGAGGTTGAAAAACCAGGGTGAGAGGATAGAGCCCTGGAGAACGCCACATGTAGAGAGAGATGGTGGAGTGAAAGGGACAAAGTTGGACCTGGGAGGGGCCGTCCAAGAAGGTCAGCCACTCCAGGGCCTGATCCATGATGCCCAGGTTCTCAGAGTCAATTGATCAGGATGGCGTGGTTGACCGTGTCGAAAGCAGAGGAAAGTTCCAGGATGATGAGGACAGAAGGAATGCTGGAATCAAGGTTAGAGATCAGATCTTCACAGGTGTTCAGGAGAGTAAT
Source organism: Ambystoma mexicanum (assembly GCF_040938575.1). Classification (NCBI taxonomy): domain Eukaryota; kingdom Metazoa; phylum Chordata; class Amphibia; order Caudata; family Ambystomatidae; genus Ambystoma; species Ambystoma mexicanum. The sequence goes on from NC_090937.1 coordinate 1,099,612,218, forward strand.
TTCCGTGCCTCTGGCAGCTCTTAAACCAGACTGATGGTTATGGAGACAACCAACAGATTCAGTGTGGAGTGCAAGCTGGCAGTTGGCCAGCTTTTCCAAGAATTTGGGAGAGGGGAAAGTTCCAGTGGCAAAAGAATGATTACAAAAATTGGCCAAGGCTGTAACGTGTCAGTGTGGTCCTCGATGGTTCTGGAGGAGCAGGCGAGCAACTGTTTCGATGACACTTCCATAGATGGGACTTTGTCAGGTGTTAGAGAGAAAGAGGAGAAAGGAGGAGGAGAAGGAGAGATGGCCAAGGGGGGCCGAGAGTGGAAGAGGGAGAGGAAGAGGAGATAATGGACAGGATGTCCTGAGTTTTAGCGGAGAAGCGAGAGGCCAAAGCCGTACAGAAGGCCTGTTGAGGGAACAGGAGAGGTAGAAACCGCAACAGGATTGGCCAGTTCCTTGCAGATTTTAGAGAGTTTGGCTGTGTTGTTAGAAGCCGTAGAGACGGAGGCTTGAATGTGTGCTCTCTTCTTGATGAATCTTATTGCTTCAACTGGCATTTTGGTGCAACCAGTCTAGGTAGGTCTTAATGTTACTGTAATGTTATTATGTGTCTACACTGGTCTGCATTGTGCAGCCAGTTGGACAAGTTTTTATTGTGGCATGGCATTTTTAATAGCAAAGCATTAATGTTCATGTGCACTGTTGGTGAATTGCATGTTTTGGATTGCTGTTACCCTACACAACAATAGCAAACACTGTGGCTTTTTAGTCAATTTTTCTCAGAAAGTGTGCTGTATATTGCATTAAAACACATATTTATATCTTTCTCCTAGTGCAGTGTGAGGCATACCCCTTCAGCAACATGTTTGTGCGTATTGTGCAAGCATGGTAATCTAGGGTGGCCCAGAGTGTGGCGCGACTTGTGATTTGTTGCCGAGTTGGGGGGTGCCCCCTCAGCATGGCTTGCAGGGGGGCCCCCAAAGCTTGTGTTACGCCACTGGGTAGCACCGCGAGTAAACGCTTGCGTCAAAGATCTGAGACTGCGACCCGCAGTTATTGAGTTGTGCTTTGAAACCCGGCATGTGTAATGTTTACCCTCAAATAACAGCGAGGATGTTTAAGCATAGTTATGGTCGTTAGGGCGAGGAGATGTAAGGCAACGCTTGGCTACCTCTTGAGGGCAACAACATATGGAAGAAAGAATCTAAGACATTTTACGATTTTTTAAAAATTCTATGTCATGACTCCAGAATAAAATTTAAGTTTTGCTAAATGTTTACATGTAGACCATGCATTGGATGATAAAACATGTTGACTTTTCTTTGCGGCCTTAATTTATCATTTGCAGAATAGTTTCAGACTTGTACAGAATATTTTTTTGATACCTTAAAATGTATCAAAAAGCCTTTGTGTCGTATACTAATGGAGAATTCAATGTCGTCAAAGGGGCAATGAAACTAAAATCTTTATATTGGAAACTGAAATTCTCTTTATATTATAACAATGGGCCCAATACTGGACGCGCCGCGCTTGCGCTTTAGAAGCGACCCTGAATGCAGCTTTGCAGGGCCCACCGGCTTAGAGAGCGGGAAGGTCACATTCCAGCCATTCCCGCTCTTGCTGAGGCCTTCTACACAGGCTCCCATCACGGGGCTAACTAGTCCCAGGTGTGGTGTGGTGGCTCAGTGACCTGGGCTGAGAGCACCAACTGTCTGACCCCATCAACACGGGGGCCACCCCCACCGCTACCAGATGGGTATGGAGTTCGGTCGCTCCTACCAGTGGTTGGTTTTAAAGTAGTTACTCCGTAGCGTGTGAGCATGTGTGTGTCTGAGTCCTTTTAATACAGTGCAAAACAGGAATTTCTTCTAGATCTAAGAATGAACAAAAGCCGATAAGTGACGCCTGTGTCGTGTGTTAACAGACGGACAATGCTTAAGCAAATATGTAAGCATATCTGTCATTTATTACAGAGCCCAAGCTGTTTAGCAGAGTGTAGCAGGGTGAAGGGTCAGGGGCGGAACCACGTTTCAAACTTTGAATCAGGCGGCTGCTGCAGAGTTTAGCCCTGCCTTTGTGAAAGAAGGGTAACTGGATTCTATGCATTTATTTTATTGCTCTCACCTGAATTTTGTCGTATTGCTTCACTATAAACTTTAGACTTTGCAGCTAATAAACTCCAGGAATCTTTGTGCAGTGCGCGCAGGCGCCTGTATCAGTGTGTCTCGATCAGTAATGGTTGTATGCAGGCCCGTTTTGAGGAGTTGCCCCGAGTAAAATACACAACAATGTTATCTGAACTCCTAGGTACTTTATTGAGATTCCTGACAAGAAATCCATGCATCTCTTGCACTTCTACATATTGTGGCACTGGTATTAATCAATTATTTTTTTTAGCATTAAGTGAATATTAGACTTGTGATAATGTTAAATAGCCACACAAATGAGACTTCCCATTGTCACCTGGAGGCAGTGGTCGAAGTGTACGAAAAGAAGTAGTGTAACTATGTTCCCTGCTAGCCTGCCCCCACTCCCCACAAATCCCATCCCAACTCCCCCTCCCACACACATTACAAACCCCCAAACACTCGAACCTTTTGTCTAAGGGGCGTTCAGTGCAGAGCACTGAAAGTGCACGCTTCAACTTCTTCCTACACTTTCATTTTAAAACGAAACCATTCAGGAACGGATTCTTTTTTAAAATAAAAGTATAGGAGCTGTACATTGTAATTTACAAAAGTAGAGGAGCAGCGCTCCCGCTCACTTCGACCACTGCCTGGAGGTGGTCAATTCATCTACCCCACTGCCTAGGATATGGTACTGGATCACGTTACCAAGTCTCAATAACAGACTTGACTGATCACTTCAGGCTACTAATGGCCCCCTGTTGTTAAATTGGACGTGACTATAGGAAACCCTTTTCAATTCTGATATATAATGCCATTTTGCACCAACATCTGGACCCTATTTCTACTACTTTCATTCTTAGTTTTGTTTTTACTTTATGCATCTATTTTCTTCTTTATTTTGATCCTTCTATTTTCTTTATTTTCTTCTTTTCGATTCTTTGTTTCCATATATCATCTTTCTTTCCTTCTTTCATTTCACTGTGATTTGTTTCCTTCCATGTATCTATTCCTCCTTTCTTTACTTCCATCAGTCCATCTTTTCCTATATCACCTTTTTGTTATTTATTTTTCTTTGCTTCTTTTAATCAACTCTTCGCTTTTCTTCTCACTTTCCTTTTCTCTTTACCTTTTCATTTCCTTTACTCTTTCCTACTTCCCTTTCTTCTTGCATCTGATAATCGGCAACACGATCCACTACGTTCAGCATTCTTCCAGTAGTTGCCATCTATTACATTATCTAGTGGGTGATGCATTATATTATCTCACTAGTCAAAATGAAAACGTTGCCAATCTTTTGTATAAAAATGAAGACCAAGCTTCCTGACCCTAAATAGCAGGACGAGAGTAATCATATACCAGGCCTGCCTGCGACTGTCTTCGTACTCCAACCCCCACATTCTGAAATAAAGGAAAGGCTGGAAGAACGTCTGAACCTAGCCATTGTGAAGAAATCATAACTGCTTGTAGAAGTACATGGGTGTTGCCAATCATAAAGGTGAGACTGGCACAACATGATAGATAATACTTCCTTCGCCTCTTAAGGTGGTGGCTGATAGCAGGCTATAATATTCACGAGGGGTGTGAACTGATACAGTTGAAACAAACGGTACACTAGTACCAAAATGAAAAGTCACTAGGGTCTTTCAAGGCAGACCAGGGGGGCAGAGCATCTTCAAATCCATTTTGTTCTAGTCTTTGGGACTCAACAGTGTTAAGCCAGGCTATTCGTCATCAAACTGGCAGTCTGCGCACCTTCGGCACTAAGCTAGGTCGAATTGGGGTGTGATGGGTCCCAAAAATGCAGTGTCATTCAGCAGCGGCAACTGGCTTATGTGTTGATGACACTGGGACCAGCAGGAAGTGTCAAGTCAGCGGAGTTAGAAGACTTGGCAGTGTGTGGTGCCATGAAGCAGAGGTTTGCCTTCATTGGCGAGTGGTCCCAGTTGCGTCAAGATGGTATCTGGATCCTGCAGCATCCATCTGCTTGGAGCTCGAAGAACCTGGTCATAAGGCAATAGTGTTGAGTTGGGGATGCTAAAGACTCATCGGGTCTCAAATGCAGAGACAGTGAAGCTTTAGTGTCAGTGTCAATCGAACTCTGAGCTGCGGTTGAGGTCCTGGATGACTCCGGCAGTTCTCTTGCAGCAGCTTTGACAGAATTGAAGGTGCAAAAACTGCTTTCAAAGCACTTTGGAGATGGAAGGAGAGCCCTGGGTCGCATCCTTCTTTGTGATTCCTGGGAGGCCCAGTCCATAGCCTCTGTGGAAAGTCCTTTCTGCTGCCCTTCCCAACCAGGAAGATTTGTAGACGCAGGCTTCTGCCTACTAGTGACTCTGTTGCAAAAGTCCCTGTCCAGCCAGCAGTTTCTACCCAGCTATGCCCCAGGGCGAGTTAGGGACAGGAGTTTGCCTTTTGCTTAACATTTTCTGGTCTTCATCTCTCTGGCAGAGGACTTTGGAGCAGATTGTGATCCCAACCAGGTTCCAAATGAATCCTCTTCCTTTCAGTGTCCAAAGACTAGTCAACTAAGTTCTGCTCCCTTATATAGGCAAAATGCTACAGCAGATTAGTCCAGAGCAAGCATCTCATCAAGGGTCCAATCCAGGCTAATGTAACGAGTGCCCTTTGGTTGTTGATGTTATACCCAGGGTACATTGTCTGCAGGAAGTTGGGAGGGGGCAGAACATTTGGGAGCCCTAGCAAAATCCAAGGTAGTGATATCCCTCTGTGTGCTGAAGCTTTCCTCTGGGGTATACTATCTCCACCCCTATCCTCTCTGTCTGTTTACTTCAAAAGTATTTGTAGGGGACAACGTTTCAAAGAAGATTTGCTGAATCTAAAGCGAAAGTTACCAGAATGTTACCTTGTTTCATTCACGTGTGGTTTTCTTCAAATACTAAGAAAAGGTTTGCCTGTAAAATGCAGGTGGTTACATTCTTTCCTTCGAGGAAGCACCAGAAAAATGGCACAGATTTTTTCCCCATAAATTATGAACCAGTTTTGGAACTGCATAGGCGAAGATGTGACAGAGCCCAAGGACTCTGTCATAGTATAAACTCACAGCAAGAAATGCTGAAAGCCCCGTTTTCAAAATAAAAACATTCCATTTTCATCAGAAAAATGGTACCTTACTGCACTGGAACAATGTATTTTACAGAACTTTACGCATAAGAAATGTTGAGTCTGTAAAATGCAAAGAAGCATTGCATCTAATCAATAATACCATTCCCAGCAAATAGTGGGGAGCAGAGTGTGAGAAAGCCTAAGAACCAGTGCCAGTTCTTACATTCGCCAGAAAACATTACGTTTTAAAGAGAGATTAATGTATTCACCTGTAATTTCATAAACCAAAGTGCGATGTATCATATTGTGCAAGATAAACTTGCAGTGCGTTTATTCAGAGTATGGGATATGATGGTAAATATATAAGCCATGCATTTGTAGGAAAGCCCCTAGATGCTCACACCAGAAAAAATACAACCCAGTAGGTAAAAAGGCCCAATACACCTCTTGCAAGGATAACGTTTTATTTCCATACAAAAGGAAAAAGCGCCAAGAAAGAGCTCTGCTGCCGCGGAACGTTCTGGCAGAATCTGCACACTATGAAGGTACACAGCGTCATCAGTGATGACATTACATACAGTAGAAAGCCTTGCGGCTGGTTGTTGCGACCCTACACATAGAACATGTTTTTTTTAGCTCTATTTTTTAACTGTGAAAGGTGGTTCCTAAAGGAATATATCTTCTGCTGTTTCTGGATTTTTTTTTGGCAGGAGATCTGAGAGCGAAAGGTGGGGAGGGAAATGAGGGCAGAGGAACCAAACATTAATATGTAGGGGTAGGTGGACAAGGGAAAATGTTGCGCGTGTGTTATTTCTAAGGTAGGGGGCAGTGTTTCTCATGCTCCTTGTTTACAGCAGTGGTGGTGGCTCTTGGGGAGGGGGGATGGCATTAGATGATGCCATTTTAAGATAAATAGCAGTTTTGCTAAAAGTATGTACTGTGTGCTAGATTGTTAATGGATAATGAGTAAGAATAGGTGTTAAAGCTGTACAAGGGAAATTTTGAAGTTGAAAGTTCCTAGCTCAGTAGAAAATGCAGTTCTGAACTGTTCGCGAAGCAGAGATCTTATCGTGAAGTGCGGATGGGTTCTCGGACACATCATCATGACGCGCACCAGCGCATGGTCATGTGGCACTGTCCGGAAGGTCCGCTATTAAGTCAGATGTTCGTAGACGTCTACGGATGCAAAACTAGTTGAAATAGTTGCAAAAAGTGTATGGAAGTGTTAAAAATGATTCCAGAAGGTGGGAAATGGCAGAGTTTTAAGGTGACACTTTGTAAATTGGACACAAACATTGCTATATTGGGTAAGTATGATATTAGTAAGTTGTAGGACAATAGCAGGCACTGGTAAAAGCCTATGAAGTTCACTGAAAAAACTTTATTAAAGGGGTGTTATCGTTAAGTTGCACTAATAAAAACCTTTGAAATTCACTCAAAAAACTTTGTTAAAGGGACGCTATGGGGGGGCGCTGTTGCGCATGACGGAGATGGCTGCCTGAGGGGAGAGCTCCGGCCCGTAACATATCCTGTTACAAATTAATCCTGTTCGGGGCCATCTGCACGCCAATAAACACCTGCATTCGGCGGTGGAGAGCCTGCGGCATCACTCCACCGATTTTCATGAAGAAACGCCGGCTCAATCCTGAGAAATCGGACTGCAAACTTATACCGTGAACGTGGCGGAGGGGTATCCGGCCCACGGCTCCAGGAGAAATCACGCGACGGCCGGGGGTGCTGGCTCGTGCGTAGGCCGGAAGGGGAGGGGCCACGCTCCGCGCCTTTCTGAGTTGCCGGTGGATATATCCTGTTGGCCCTCGATCCTTCTCCTGGGTATACACCGCATGCCTGGTCCGGACAGAAAATTGCTCTTTTCGTCGGGATGTCCTCCCATTCCCTGTGCCGCTACTGCCCCATGGATTGATCCTTGACTGACCGCCGTGTCGGGCCTTGTCGACGGCGGTGGGCCGGTTGCGTTCACTCGCTGGGGCCTTCCGATAACATCATAAGGGGGGTGCCCTGGTGCCTTTCTCTTATATACTCATAAGCGGTGTACGCCAGACTCCTAAGTGCCAACGATCGCCAACCACTACCTATCACTGGGCGCCAGAGCGTGGGCAGACGCAACGCAACCCAACATAGTTGACACATGGGCCGCAGCGATAAAAAAAGTATGGGCTTCAGGAAAACTGGTCTGATGGACTCCTTTGCCAGCTCCCAGCCGCATGGGCCTGCCGATACACCCGCTGAGCCCTCGGGCAGCCAGCTAGATTCTCCAATGGATTTGAGAGTTGACAAACTACTAATGATGGTCCAAAGTGGATTCCTGGCGGTGAACAGCAAAGTGGACGACATGGGGGCCACGATCAGCTCTTTGAAGGCTAGGGTTGATAAGGAAAGTGCTGGCACTACGGAGCCGGAGAACAGGATTGGAGTTAATGAGGACTCGATAGCACAACATAGCCGTGATATCGCCCAGTTGAAGGGAGGCCTGCAGAAAACCCTGAACAAGTGCGAGGACTTGGAATCTCGCTCTAGGAGAAACAATATCCGCCTGGTCGGAGTAGCCGAATCCTTTGCTAAGGGCTCCATGGAGCGCCATGTGGAAAACCTCCTGAAATCCCTCCTAGGCCCCGATGCTTTCTCCGATCATTTCCTCGTGGAGCGGGCCCATCGCACCCTGGCCTCCCCTCCTAAGACTGGAGCGCCGCCCCGCACGATCATTGCCCGACTTCTGAATTATAGAGATAGAGACGCTATCCTGAGGCTTTCCAGAGAAATATCCAGACTTTTCGACCAATGTGCAGACACTGAGAAATCCTACGAACCGGTCAAGAGACAGCTGAGACTACGCTAGATCCCATATGCGCTTGTCTTCCCGGCTAAAATGCGCATCCAACACGGAGGTCGCGCACACTTTTTTGACAATCCTACGGAAGCCATGATGTATGTCGAGGCCTCAATCCCCCTTACCCCGGGGAACCGGGAAGCTAACCGTAACCTGCCACCCCGGCGGGTGCCGGAACAGAAGGACCACGCTGGCTGAAGGGACTTGCTCTACACTGCCTTACCATAAGTTTGATAACCCGTCGACCATATATTGTTGTAGGGCCGTGAGCCCCACCACATGGTGTTCGGTCACGTGAATACAGCTCACACCCCAGGAGACTTCCGAAGTTATGGTTGATGCGATTCATCATCGGGTTGGGGTGGTTGATGCGGGTCGGGGTTGGAAGGGGAAGCGGGTAAGAGTTTGTCCTGGTGCCAGGCATGGTTGGGGATGTTATAAAGTTAAAACCAGGGGACTGTTCTTCCAAAACTTGAGACAGTGGCGCCCTTTGATAGGCAGCTATGGCGCAGGCTAAGAGTGGGTTGAACATTCGACTACTTTCTTGGAACATTCGGGGTCTCAACAACCCAGTCAAGGCAAGGAAAACTGCTGCATACATTACACGCCATGATCGCCATATCCTTCTGATACAGGAGACACATGCGATGGGGAGTATCAACAATAAATTCCTTCCACGGTGGGGCCCTCATAGGTACTTCACAGAATATTCAACACAATCCAGGGGAGTCCTGACGTTTATACACTCCAAGCTGTGCTTCAGGTAACTTGCTAGTAAGATAGACCCTTTGGGTAGATACGTGTTGGTATGGGGGGAGGTGGCGGGACGGCAAATCCTGTTGATTAATACATATGGTCCTAATATTGATGACCCGCTATTTTATCGCGCAATCCTTGACATGATATCCACATCGACAGAGTCGCAAATAATATGGGGCGGAGATTTCAATATGATCCTCGATCACTCCTTGGACCACTCATCTACGTCCCCCAGGGCCCCGTCCAAAGTGGCTCTTGCCGTTAAACAGATGATGGAACAGACTAACATAATTGACGCATGGCGCACGTTGTATCCACTTGAGAAGAAATTAACTTTCTACTCATCTGTTCATGACTCCCACTCCCGTATAGATTATTGGCTTCTAGCTCGTCCCTCTCCGCTGAGATCAATGACTCTGCAATACACCCCCGCACGCTCTCAGACCACTCGCCGATAACACTGGACATCAGCCTGAGTGACTCCCCACCTCCGGCTAGAGGATGGAGGATGCCCTCTGCAATCCTTAGAGACCCCAATATCTGTGAGGCATTACATACTGAAATCGAGGAGTTTTTGGAGTTGAACGAGGGTTCTGTGAGCACCTACGCTATCCTGTGGGAGGCATTCAAGGTTTGGGTCCGGGGTACTATACTGGGTAAATCTACAGGTATGCTGAGAGCGGTGAGGAGGGAACTGGGTGTGGCTGAAGCCGCAATAGATACATTACAGACGGAATATAGTGACACATTGAACAAGGAAACCCTGCCTAAAATACAAGCTTCCCTCAAGGAATTTAATTAACTAGCCAATGGGGAAGTTTTGTACATGGCTGCCCCGGCTAAGGCCCGCAGATACGGGGAGAGCAATAGGGCGGGGAGATTTCTGGCCAACATGCTTAAAACAGATAGGCACCTTAATCCAATCGCTAGTATCCAGAACCCGGCTGGGGTCACGGTAATTAAAGAATGCGATGTCAACACTACTTTTGCTGATTTTTACTCCGTTTTATACTCTGATCACGATGTTAAAACCAGGGAAGACACGTTCGGATATCTAGACTCCCTTGATCTCCCAACACTCACTGAAACAACGCGAAACATTTTAGATCAACCCGTGACTATTGAAGAACTAAACAAGGCCATTAAATCTTTATCTGGTGGCCGCGCCCCTGGCTCGGATGGCCTGACTGCCGAACTGTACAAGGAATTTCAAGGCGTATTGGCCCCACTGTTACTGAAAGTATGGGAGTAGGCCATGAATTGTGGTGTCCTTCCAGACTCGATGCGTGAGGCAGTTATTACGGTCCTTCTGAAGCCACGTAGACCAGCACAAGATATGGCCTCCTACAGGCCCCTCTCCCTAATCAATACCGATGCGAAAATCTTCACTAAAGTACTAGCCACCAGGCTCCTTCCGTACGTGCCAATCCTGGTCCACCCTGATCAAGCGGGCTTCATACCAACTAGATCCACGACTTTAAACCTTCGACGACTGTTCAATGTGCAGGCGCAAATAGACCCGGAGGTAAGGGCGGCCGTAGTGGCCCTCATTGCCGAAAAGGCCTTTGATTCTGTCTCCTGGACATACCTCTTCCTTGTACTCGAGAGGTTTGGACTTGGACTGTATTTTATTAAATGCGTTCGGCTGCTATATACTCAACCATCCACCAAGGTCCTAACCAATAACACCCTGTCCCCTTCTTTCCATCTGCACAGGGGGACCAGGCAGGGCTGCCCATTTTCCCCCATTCTGTTTGCCCTCACTATTGAACCAATGGTGGAATATATTCGTCAACACCACTCGCATAAAGGACTCAGGATGACTGGCCCTCCCCAGATCATATCTCTGTATGCGGATGATACACTGTTGTATGTCCGGGACCCACATCAGAATGTGCAACACATTATGGCTGACATACACAAGTTCTCGGAATACTCGGGATATAAAATCAATGTCCCCAAATCCAAAATCTTTCCTTTGACCCCTAATACGAGTTACCTATCTTGCATCACAGGGTTTAAGCCTTCCCCCACGCTGGTGAGATACCTGGGAATAATGGTGGCTAGAGATAGATAGCTGCTGCACTCACACAATCACGGCAAACTACTTCTCACCCTTTCGACCAAGCTCCACCTATGGGCTAATCTCCCTCTGCCCCTATACGGCCGAGTGGCCCTACTTAAAATGGTAGTATTACCCAAACTCCTGTATCTCTTAAATAACATCCCGATCTGGCCCGGTACACCCTTTTTTGTCAAACTTAGGTCACTGGCATCTTCCTTTATTTGGAACGGTAAAACTGCTAGGTTGGGGTGGGATAAAATGGTGGAGCCATACTCACAGGGCGCTATTACGGCCCCTGATTTTGAATTGTATTGCATAGCAGCACAGGCACAATTCGTAAAGCATTGGTTTGACCCCGAGGACACAGCCCCACACATTCTTCTCGAAAAGCATGCAGTCCACCCTAATGATATACGTTCGGTCCTTTTGAACCCCACCTATAGTAACAACTGCCCTTTCGACCCGGTATACGTCACTACACGGGCGTGGTCCAGGGTCTATAAAAGGATTGGCCTGGAGGTCCCCTATGACCCAGATATACCCCTGTGGAACTTCTCCAGTGTTTCCCCGACCTTCGACAGGGCCCTTCAGCGAACCTGGGACCCGAATAAACTCTTCAGGTTACGAGATATGTTCCCTGATGGCACGTTTTGTGAACTTGCAGATTTCACAGGGGCGGTGGGAGGGGGTCAGCTTAAACGTCTTCAATACTATCGTATGAGAACTGCTTTTGCTGCCAAATGGCCTTCCTTTCCGGTAGAACCTCAGGCACATGAGTGTATCAGAGCCATAGTGACGACGGACGGTCATGGTAAGGGAATCTTGTCGCTATACACCCTGGTGCAATCACACTCCCCCTCACGAAACACTATCAGAGAAACCTGGAAGCGGGATGTGGGTACTCAGATCGATGACGTGAGATGGGCCCGATATTGTCAACTCACCAAATCGGTCTCCATGAACTCTGGACTCCGACTGATCCAATTTAAAATACTGAACCAGCTACATTACTCCCCAGCCAGACTGGCTAAGTTTGTGGAGGGTTGCACAGGGACATGTTTCAAATGTGGCGCTCCTGATGCTGGGCCATATCATATGTACTGGTCATGCCCTGCTATCGCGAACTTTTGGCGAGAAGTGGCTGAGCTCCTTGAGGAGATAAGGCTAATCCCAGCCGCTCTGTCCCCCCCAAAATACTTGCTTGGTGACATTGGGAAGGTGAAGGAGACCACGAGGAGACTATTTAACATCTCATATATTATTGCCAAACGCTGCATCCTTAAACGTTGGAAATCCACTGCAGGGCCTACCCGATCCAATTTCCTGAAAGACTTCTGTATGGTGAACGATGACGAGGAACTCTTTGTTTTATCAGTCCTGACACCCTGTCGTCTTAAAGATATATGGTCGCTACTACGTTTGTATCTATGTGATTTGATGTCCGATGCCGATGTAACACCTACCCCGTCGCCTTAGGTGACGATACCTGTCTTATTGCCACAGATATATGCCATTGTCGATATTATACATATGCTATACTGTACTGTTTATGAGAACTGTCTTGCTGTGAATTGTTCCCCTCAATAAACAAAGTTTAAAAAAAAAAGGGGGGACGTTATGGTTTCAAGTAAAATCGAAAACCCCCAGAAATTCACCAGTCATGGTAAGCTAATCAACCATAACTCACGCACTGCTAAGACTAACACCCAGGTATTCAAAGATGACATCACAAATGTCTGGGCCACTTGTTTTTGTTTATTGACATATATAGGCCAGGTGGTTTTGTTCACTGGCAGTCAGAATAATAAAATTTAAAAAGGTGCTATATAGCAAGACATTAACCTTGTCATATGTTCTTTAAGTACTTTCCTTAGGGTTTGGTCTCAGCTCATGGTGCACATACATGGGGAAATGAGCAGGCCTCAAACACACAATTCATTTGTATACATGAAGATAAACTTTATCATTAACATTGTCTGATGATGCAGTTTCTTTCTTCCTTGATTTAGTTTCCCTGTATGTGCCTCTGATTTGTATGCATTGTGGTTCTTCATACGTATTGTTTGTACCAGCACAAGTGCTGTAAGTCTTGAATTGTTAGCTAGTTATTACATGTTTAACATTACTCAAAACTTTGATACGGTAGCATTAATTATTGTACTATCCATAATTACAAGATTATAAATAGTGTACTTCTATGGGACATGCTGCAGTCATTGCCAATGTTTATATATGATTAGGTTTCTGTATTAACGACAACACTCCAATACAATGATATTAGATGAGTACATTCTTTAATAGATTAAGTAGTTCATGATAGGTCTCCCGATCTCCCTTGACATCTTGTTACCAACAATATAAAAACAACTCCTTGTAGGGACTTTTCATAAAAATTGATTTCACATGTGATGTCATCAGTGATGTCATCAATGACATTTGTGATGTCATCTTTTATGTCTTCGGTGTTAGTCTTAGCAGTGCACAGTGGTGGCGCGAGTTATGGTTGATTAGTTTACCATAACTGGTGAATTTCTGGGGGTTTTCGATTTTACTTGAAACCATAACATCCCTTTAACAAAGTTTTTTCAGTGAATATTATATATACATAGACATGGGCACTATGTCGACAGAAGAAAATCAACCTGCCTATGAAATTCTCACTGAAGTCCAATGTATATAAAGTCATATCATCACTCATCTAAGTGTATTTCTAAATATGTGTAAACATTTATTTCTAAATAGCACAATGCAATTCAGATTGCCTTACATGCCATGCTCTGGCTAATATATGTTATGCTTTGCTACACATGTACAGTATAAGTCGGTTTGCTTTTATTTTCTCCAATATCATAACTGGAAATGTTACACAGAAACACATTTGCTATATATTACACATTGGCAATCCTTTCCCATGTGCAATGTGGTGTGATTGGTTTCTAGCATATACATATAAATGAAATATTAGCTCTAGTAAGCTGTGCTATTAATTTAGAATGCCCAGAATGTTGATTTGTCTATACTATGTATCCACACAAGGTTCTAAGTTTCTGAAATGACAACTATTCCTCCTCTAACCCCCCCCAAGTATCTTGGAAGATTTGGGTGGCGTATCTAATTCGGGGTTGTCTCACTTCAACACAATGTCATTGGTGCAATGTTACTGTTCATTTGAAATTGCATCAGTCTCTTTGGATGGAAGTGGCACAGCTAAGCTCCCTTTCATCCAACTATCTCTTCAAATAACTGTTTTCACAGGTCACAAAATATCAATCACTCATAGTAATGTGGAAGTCGTACACCCTTTCATAAATCCAATGACAGACTACCCCTCTGAAAACACAGGGGCACATTTGCATGGCTACAGTTTCAAAAGATAAGGCACTCTCTCTCTCTGTTGGGAAAGGCTATCTGTTCCACACTGCGCACATAGAGAGGACAACATTATGTGTTATTATTTAAATGTTATCTGAGGTTTGAATATAGTGAAAGCAGTATACATTTCACACTAACAAACAAACATACTTTCCCATTCTGTTGATAATTAATCAGCCACTGATGTGCACAGAAAAGGGCTATGTGTTCTACAATACATTAGATTTCACTTGGCTGGAAATGCAGCGAGGAAGCCATGTTGCATTTCACACTAAAAAGTTAAAACCTTATATTTGGGATCAGATTCCACTATTGGCATCCCAACCCCAGTCCACCCACTCTTGGGACTTTGCTGAGAAAGGATTCTAGGGGGCTTATCTTTAATTACATGGAGGAATGTTTAAACTCACTTTGGGATAATTCTTTTAAATCACAGAGCCAGCTATAAGGGGAACAACTTGGTAAAGGTTTTTCACAAGACGCCATTTTATTATTATTAAATAACAAGGGTTTGACCAATGCATCACTATCCCTAACCTAAAGTGAATTTCTCTGCCTATAAAATAACTAAATAAAAACACTCTAAAAATACGAATCTGTCCCTAGCACTTATACATACATCAAACTCAAAGGTAATATATGGCAATTCAAATGTAACAGAATTAACTGTTATATTCAACATAAATCTAATAACTGCGTATCCTTGTTAGCTGGGTCGGATTCCCTTGCCCAGATTCAAAGCAGGAATTTCAATCAGAGGTTTTACATAAAATTCAATTTTGTAACAAACTTTTGATCATAAAGTTCTTCTTTCTTCAAAGAGTCTTTCACTTGGTCTTTAACCAACAGTTCAACCAGATTGCAAGTCTTTATCTCTTCAACTACAAACAAAAGTTCAACATGACTTCTTCTTATGAAGAAAAACACTTTCAAAATTCTTCTGCATCAACAACAATGTTTTCTCAGGATGATTCCACCACAGTTTATGAAACACATTAGTGGTCTTGCCACTTCAACCACAATGCAGTACTTCAATGATTTCTTCCTGGTCCACTAACCTGCCAGGACTACCACTAAAAGATCCCTATCCTGGTATACGTGCCTGCAGGACAAAAAGGCTCCTGTGAGGAAGGCATGGTATCAATAGTTAGACACAAGTGATGTAAGTTTCAAAAACCTTTATTAAACTCTTCAGAAAGGGTTGGAGACTTCCTGCCTGCCCTATAGCTAAGATGGGAGTAATCTTGACCATCAACTACAAGAGAACAGTCCTAGTCAGTCTTATCAAAACAAAAAGGGGCCTATATTAAAGAAGCCTAACCTTGCCCTCGCTCTCAGTACACAAATGTGAGAAGAGATGTTTGCAAAGGAAAATAGTGTTTCAAAAATAAATGTCAGAATGGCTTCTCTGAACTGGCTACATCTCCCTTCCCCACATTCAAAGCACCGGGGCTTGGGATTTGTGGTAAGGATAGGTGAGCGACTGTTCTTTCAGAGTGACACATTTTGGTTTACAGGTACACCTTAGGAGCGTGTGTCAGGTCCTTCAACATCTTACAGTTTAATTAGATCCCTCAGGTTTCTCTCACCAAGACCGGCTCTCCTCCTCCTTTCACAATCAGCACAGTCTGCAGGTCTTTCTCAGGTCCTGAACATCTGTGAAGACCTGCTCTCCAACCTTGATTCCAACACCCCCTGTGTC
Source organism: Ambystoma mexicanum (assembly GCF_040938575.1). Classification (NCBI taxonomy): domain Eukaryota; kingdom Metazoa; phylum Chordata; class Amphibia; order Caudata; family Ambystomatidae; genus Ambystoma; species Ambystoma mexicanum. The sequence goes on from NC_090937.1 coordinate 1,099,628,144, forward strand.
CTCATCTTACTTGATCGCTCTTCTGCCTTTGACACGGTTAACCATGCCATCCTGCTCAACCATCTCCGTGATAACCTAGGAATCACCGGTCGGGCCGTGGCGTGGCTCACTTCTTTCTCCAGCATTGGATCTTTCATGGATTCACATGCTTAGAATATTCCCCGTCGTCAGACTGGGAACCCTCGGTACACATATATAGTCGTTTCCTATAGGAAAAAACTTCCGACACTTGTGTGTCCTATCCACATCTACGTCCTCTCTGGGGCCGTTCACGCATGCCCCGTAGGACGTAGCGGTATAAAAGCCCCGCCCCCGCGGGTCCCGTCAGATTTCAAGATAGTGGGATCTCCTCGCGTAGTCTCTACTTTCTAGGTTATTGTTGAAATGACTTGTTTTTGATCGAAAGGTTATTGGTCTTACCAGGATGTCGGGCAAACCGCTCTTCCGCCCGTGCGCCACGTGCGGATTGAAAAAGGTTTACGAGGGGGACGGCCATCTAGATTGTATATATTGCCTCCACCCTCACCATTCGGCAGACCAGTGCGAAATATGTAAAGGTTTTTCCCAGAAAACCCTGAAAGATCGGAGTCGGCGACTGGTGTCGTGGTTAAATGACGGGGCGGGAGCATATCCTCAGTCGGAGGTTGGCTCCGTGCGCAGCGTGGCCTCGACGAAAACATCGGGGGCCCCGCGCCGTTCAGCCTCGTCGGAACCACCGGCAAAGAAAACTCGACCGGCGGAAAAGGATGTTCCACGAAGCCACTCTTCCAAAGACTCTTCAAAAGAATCTTCAAAAAAGTCTTCATCGTCGAAAAATCATGGAAAGGAAAGGCCAAAAACCTCCTCGGGCGATCCTCATAGATCTGCCACGAGTAGAGAGTCGGAAAAGCGCAGGGAGAGCTCTGTGAAGGCGGGACCGCCTAAGCCACCTGCAGGCCCACCGTCGACGACGACGAACCAGTCAGTGTCCTCACTGCCGCTAACGCAGTTGGTTTCCCCCGTCATCAACCCGCTGACGACGACGGCGACGATGTCCTCGTCGACCGAAGTTCAGGCCTGGAGACCAGAGGTTTTTGATCTGGTGTTGCCGGACACGTTGCTGCAGGAACAAGCAGCGTCGATTTCCTCGAAGGAAGACGACGGCTTCAGGATTGCGGGCCCGGAAGATCTTGGGCTCCGAGCCAAGTCACCATCAGGAGCAACCGGTTCTCAGGTGTTTACCCAGTTTTCAAACTCACAATCGGCCCTGTCCATGGAGGTCCTGTCCTCATTGCACTCGCTGCTGAAATCGTTGGATGAAAGGCTTCCACCAGTGAACCCGTCAACGCCTCCCGTCGACGAGCCAGGCCCGTCACATCGTCCAACCCAAACGACCAGAGTTCCGGTGACTCCAGTGGTCCACGAGGAGGGTGAGCTGTCGGACTCTGTATCTGACCGAGGATCGGTATCGGATATCTCCCTGTCTCCATCTAGGGATCCATCCTGGGTGTCGGATGTTGAATTGGAAACACCAAAGAGCCCCACTCACCCGTCTCCACCAGACGATATTGGCGCTTTTCATTCAATGATGGAAAAGGCATGCAAGGAATTTGGCTTGGTCCAGCAGGAGAAGAAAAAGGACTGTTTTCTGTTCGACCATATGGGTAAGAATAGACGTGCAGTATTCTCAATACCCATTTTAGATCATGTCTGGAAAGAGGGTGTTCAAACCATGCGTCACCTGTTTTCTGAACCGGCCGTCAAAGGAAGGCCGCATTGAAAAGAAGTTTAAAGTGCCAGACTCTACCCCGAAATGTCTTTCGTCCCAACCTACACCTGACTCAGTGGTGTCGGCAGCAGCGACAAGGAAAGCGAGGGCCCAACACAAGTGCTCTACCCCTCCGGATAATGAGGCAAGGCGCCAAGATGTGTTTGGTAAGAAAGTACTATCCGTGGGTGCTACAACTGTGAAAGCAGCCAACTAGCCCCTATACTGGACCACCTTCCGGAGGAACATCGAAAAATGGCTATGTCTCTGGTACGAGAGGGCGAAGAAGCGTCGAATCATGCAATTAACATAGCGGTGGACCTGGCGGAGTCGGGCTTTAAACAAGTAAAGAACGGGGTTGTTCTTAGACGCCAGGCTTGGCTTAAGTGCACCAACTTCAGGCCCGAGGTGCAGTATAAAGTATTGGACATGCCCTTCGAAGGTGACCTTCTTTTTGGAGAAAAGGTGGATGAGGCCCTGAAAGGCATGAAGGAGGACTCGGATACGGCACGCTCGTTGGGTGCCCTTCAAAGTGGAAAACATTTTCGATCTTTTCGTCCCTTTAAAGGGGCATCGGGCAATTCAAGATTCTCTGCATCCAGGGATAGATCCTTTGGCAGATCAGCATACCCTTCCCAGGGATATAGACGCGCCTCTCAAAACTCAAGCCGGCGCAGAAATTTCCTGTCATCCAAGAGACGACTGGCCTATCCCTCGTCGACGAACAAACAAAAAGACCAGCAATGAAGCGAAGCGCACCGTTCTGGGAGGAAGAGTGTCAAGCTGCGTCAAAGAATGGGAGGACATCACAACAGATCAGTGGGTGTTGGACACAGTGAGGTACGGACATTCGCTACTATTCAAATGCAAACCTCCAAAATGTCCACCGGTATTCCTACCCCAACCACATCTGAGCGTTTTGCTGCAGGAAGTAGCACTTATGTTACAAAAAGGTGCCATAGAAGTGGTTCCTGCATCGCAGAAAGGCCAAGGGGTATACTCGCGGTGTTTTGTGGTAAAAAAGCCAAACGGAAAGTGGCGTCCCATTCTCGACCTGCGTGACCTCAACAAGACCTTACAGAGCCACAAATTCAAAATGCTCACGCTGCAGGAAGTAATCAGGTCAATTCAAATGGGAGATTTTTTGGCGTCGCTGGATCTACAGGACGCGTACTTCCACATACCTATGTGTCAAAAACACAAAGTTTTTGAGGTTCATGGTAGGTCGGACACACTACCAATTCGCAGTGCTTCCGTTTGGTCTCAAATCCTCCCCAAGAACGTTCACAAAATGTTTGGCACCCGTGGCAGCCTGGCTGAGAAAGAAAGGGCATCATGTATACCCGTACCTCGACGACTGGCTTGTGAGGGGATCCTCCTCGGCGTCGACCAACGACAGCGTACAGGCTACCTTACAGCTTCTGCAACGACTGGGGTTTGCAGTGAACTTCGAAAAGTCCTCTCTAAGGCCATCAAAGAACTTAAAGTTCTTGGGAGCTCAATTCGAAACCCAGTCGGGAATAGTGAAACCTTCCCTAGACAGAATGTCAAAGATCAATTGACTGACGAGTCAACTACGTTTACATGGCACACTCTCAGTGAGAAAGTATGTGGCGATCCTAGGTTCCATGTCTTCCTGCATCCATCTAGTAGCCAACTGTCGATTGTTCATGAGGCCACTTCAGGAATTCCTAGCGGACAGATGGAAGCAGGCCACGGGTCGGTGGTCAGACAGGGTAACCGTCGACGACGACGAAATCATCCGAGCCTTCCAATGGTGGAAAAGCGTTCACAACCTGGACAGAGGGGTACCTCTACAAGAACCAGAATTTCAGCGAACCATCATCACGGACGCATCCCCGACAGGCTGGGGAGCACACATGGACAACTACCGAACCCAGGGCAGATGGTCCCTGACCGAATCACTCCTACATATCAATGTACTGGAACTAGGGCAGTGAGATGGGCCTTGAGGTCATTCCTCCCACATATCAAGGGGTTGAGAGTAAGAGTGCTGACAGACAACACGACAGCCATGTTCTACTTGATAAAACTCAAAAGGTATGGCATTGGGCTTTGAAACACAACATATCTATAGTGGCTCATCATCTTCCAGGAGTGAAAAACGTACAAGCAGATTCCCTAAGCAGAAGCATGGCCCAGATACACGAGTGGGAGATGGACACCATTCAGCTGCAGAAAATCTTCAAAAGATGGGGTCACCCCTCAGTGGATCTCTTCGCAACGAAGGAAAACAAGAAATGCGAGCAGTTCGCGAGCAGATGGCCTCAGAAAGGATCCCTAGGGGAAGCGTTCTCATTTCCATGGACAGACAAGTTCCTGTACGCCTTCCCTCTATTTCCCCTTATACGGAGAACTGTACAGTGGATACGCAGATACAAATGCCGGGTCATTCTAGTGGCACCGTATTGGCGGAGACAACCTTGGTTTTCCGACCTGCTGCATCTGTCATTGGAACAACCGATAACATTCCAGAAGGTTCCGAATCTCCTGTCCAGGGACAAGGGAACGGTGTGGCATCACAATCCGGACAGCCTCAACCTGACGCCTGGCTCCTGACTTTTTGGAATTTGGCACTTTGAAAGTTTCGTCGGATTGCCGGAGAATTCTACAGGCGGCTAGGGCTCCTTCCACCAACAAGTCATACATCTGCAAGTGGCGAAGGTTCTGTATGTGGTGTCAAACGCAACATGAAATACGGCCTTTAGAAGTAACTCCAGAACAAGTTTTACCGTATCTTCTTCACCTGGCGAGAGTGGGTTATCCTTGTCATCCATAAAGGTGCACCTGGCGGCCATCTCAAGGTTCACGAGGAGGAGACAGTCCTCTCCGTTATTCAGCGACAGACTGGTGAAACATTTCATGAGGGGTCTTTTTCGAACTTTTCCCCCAACGAAGCGCTTCCCACCAATATGGAGTCTAAATGTGGTGTTGGCGGCCTTAATGAAGCCACCTTTCGAGCCAATATCCTCTTCATCCATGCAGTTCCTGTCATGGAAGCTGGCTTTCTTAATTGCCATTACATCAGCTAGAAGAGTATCGGAGCTACAGGCATTGGTCATAGACCCCACATATATGAGATTCTTTAAGGACAAAGTGGTGCTATCAACTAATCCTACTTTCGTCCCGAAATTTCCGACGGTCTATCACAAACACTCGACCATTGTTCTCCCTACTTTCTTTGCGACCCCGTCATCGACGGCGGAAAAGGCTCTTCATACTCTAGATGTGAAAAGGGCGTTGAAATTTTATCTGCAAAGAACACAAGAACTCAGAACTACCAGACAGCTGTTCATCGCATACGGTCCGTCGACGAGAGGAAAGGCAATTTCCAAGCAAGGACTGGCTCGATGGGTCTCGTCGGCGATTGCTTTTAGTCACTCCAAGGCCGGGAGACCCCTACAAGGGCACCCTAGAGCCCATTCCACAAGATCGACAGCCTCTTCCACAGCGCTGTGGGCAGGAATTCCTCTGACAGACATCTGCCAGGCGGCGGCATGGTCAGTCCCACACACGTTCACACGCCATTACTGCCTGGAAAGACAGCATGCGGATGAAGTACAGATGGGAAGGGCAGTTCTGCGCCATCTGTTTCAATGAGGAAAGCCAAAAACGGTTAAGCTTTTGTCTTTTGCCTTGTCTATTCTGGTTCTTTAGTGTCTGTTTTGAGCAATATATATATATATATGTATGTATTATGAATATGTATATATCAGAAAATATGTTGCTGCTTACGTGCCTATATATTAGGTTTTGGGGTGTTTTTTGTGGTGTATGTTACATTGCATTCTCACCTCCTTCTTTTAGGATACTGCTATACAATCTATTCTAAGCATGTGAATCCATGAAAGATCCAATGCTGGAGAAGGGAGTAGTTTCTTACCTGTAACTCCATTTCTCCAGCGTTGGTATCTTTCATGGATTCACATGCGCCCACCAGCCTCCCCGGAATGCAATGTGCAAGATATGTGCATAAGCAGGTTCTCCTTTCTACTTTGGAGGGGCCGAAATCTGACGGGACCCACGGGGGTGGGGCTTTTATACCGCTACGTCCTACGGGGCATGCGTGAACGGCCCCAGAGAGGACGTAGATGTGGATAGGACACACAAGTTTTGGAAGTTTTTTCCTATAGGAAACGACTATATATGTGTACCGAGGGTTCCCAGTCTGACGACGGGGAATATTCTAAGCATGTGAATCCATGAAAGATACCAACGCTGGAGAAATGGAGTTACAGGTAAGAAACTACTCCCTTCCTCTCTGATCGATCCTCCCAGGTCCAACTTGGGTCCTTCCTGTCCTCTATTTTTATCTCTACCTGTGGTGTACCCCAGGGGTCTAACCTCTCTCCCTTGCTGTTCAAACAATACCTGGCACTTCTTGCCCACCGTATTGCCGCTCTCTGGCCCAACTTTCAGTGCTATGCAGATGACACTCAGCTCATTTTCAGGCTACCTTCAGCCACCTCATCTCCTTCTCTCATCTCTGGCTGTCTGTCTGCTATCCAGGAGTGGTGTGCCGCCAATGACCTCTGCCTTAATGCCAGTAAGACTGAGATTCTCCTAATAAAGGTTCAGAAACTTCATGTTAAGATATTTGAGTGGCCTAAGAAATGAAGGGGTCTATTCTGATTGAGTAGCAGCCTGTTAAGCAAGCCATGATGATGTAGTGTGGTAAAATTACATATCATATAAGCAGAATCCCTGCTCCAAACCAATGAGTGCTGGGCTTGGATAATATCTGGAAGTTAAGGCGCCTTATCCATGAGGAGGCCTGAAGCAGATTTTACTTGAGGAAGATCTTGTTTCCTATAGGGGAAAGAGACCAGAAGGAGCCTAGCTGGCTGGGAGATTTGAAAAAGAACTCTGAGGGTCTAAGCTGTGTGATGAATCGGACGTGATTCTCTGAGAAACCCTGGCCTGGGACCATTCTCATGTGGCTAGGAAAAGGCAGACTCATCTTGATCCCGACCCTTGGGGTGGTGTTCTGCAATAGGATCACATGAGGGGGGATCGGGTCAGGATAACTGGGAGAATACGTCTAATAACTTCCCTGGAAACCCTACAGTTTTAGTGGTTTACTGTAGAATTGAAGTCCTTTATGAACCAGATCATCAGAACATTATGGACTTCAAGTCCAACAATGCCCCAAGTACTGGGACGAGGAAGAAGGACTCGGAGGCACTAGACTGCAAGATGGCTCACACCCGAGCAGGACCTTTGAATATATAAGACCCCTTGAGGTGCAGGCCATTAGAAGCAGGAGGTGGAGTAGTTGCAGAGGCTTTGTGTCGTAGTTGCAGCGGAAAGAAAACAGATGCCGGATACGCTGCTAGCTTTGAAGCGGGTGTTGGTCCTGAGAGGGTCGCCAACATTGATGGCCTTATTTGCAGAGGTTGCGCAGCGGGAAACATTGTTGTGGCAAGCTCTCCCCCCTGGAGAGAGAGGCTTCCCTTGTTGCGTGCTGTGTCCTGGTTGCTGGGGAGCACCTGAGTGCACAGGAAGCGAGGAATGCTCTTTCCTACCGGTGCTGGCCATGGGAAACCGCCCAAAGCAGACTTGACATGCCAGAGGCAGCAAAAGAGGCAGAACAATCAGTGGCAGCGGATCGAGTGGAGGCGTTTAATCCCGTTATGCCCTGTAATCGACCGCTGGCTACTGAAAGTAATTTTGAATACCAAACTGATTTAAAGAAGTCAAATTGGAATAACAGGAACTTTGTGAAAAAAGGAGAAAAAGGTCATAATTATTCCTATCAAGGCCAACGTATTTGCCAATACAAAGCAGGCCCAATAGTTAACCAAGCTAACAATGACCATCATTGCCAAAGCCAAGAGAAGGCAATACTGAAGCAAGCTAACTATAACCATTGATGCCAGAGTAAGAAAGAGGTAATAGTTGAGAAAGATGTTAACAAGCATTACCTATGCTAAGGAGGGGCAAATGTAATACAGAAACATTATCAGCAGTTATATGATGTAAAAGTTGGAAAATAAGAGTGGCAGGAGAGAAGCCCTTTTTTGTAGAAAGTATCAAAGAGGAGAGGAGAATAGACTGCATTGTCTGTGGCATATACAACAGTGGAACAAACGGCACCAATGTATCTCATGTTTTCCCAAACGAAGTTGTGAATTTCGTTGTTGAAAGTCAGACTTTTCTGAAAGGTTTGAAGCAAACCTTACCACAGAGTACTTGTAGTGGGGTTGGGAGCGTTAAAAACCGGAGTGTGTTTCACAACCCAGTACCCAGGGATTCCGTAAATGGGCATCACTTTTGGATCCCAACACTGGGGGCGGACAATTGGGGGAGGTTCACCTGACTCCTTGGGGAGCGGGGAAGACACACCCGATGGCGAGACATAGTATCCCCCTTTTCCCAACTAACTTCTATCCCTACCTACTTTCTGGGACACTACAACTCACATGATCCTTATGCCTTCTTTGCTAGCACAAATACTTAGATGAGAAAGATGAGGACTGAGGTTAGGAAGACCAACTTTAGCACTTTAGAATGGCTCTGTCCCAATAATGATGCCAGGCAGGGTCAGGCACTCAGTGTTAATCACATACATCTGCCATACATTAACCATCATGCAGATGATAAAAGGTGGAGCGCACAGACACACTTTGAGCAAGGCCAGGTACGAGAAGGAGCACCTCAGCCAGGGCTGTGGGGAACCAGGCTACGGAGAACGGAAGGCCTAGGGGCTGTTCGACTGCCAGAGAGAGCAAGAGGAAGCCAGGCAAAGAATTAGTGTTTCCAAAGGGCCCGAGAGGTTCACCGTAAGTAGCCGATGAGCTGAAGGGAATTTTCCTGTGATGGGGTTGAAAGTTGCCAGTTTCCCTCCTGTGACATCAGGAGTGTTGGAACGGAAGGGCCGATGGGGAGGAACCAAAGGGCTGATGGTGGAGGCCCGACCTTGAAAAGACGCTAAAACTGAACACAGCCGGTGAGTTCTTGAATGCAGCGAGAGCCTGGTTAGTGAAAGGCGCGTGTGATAACAGTAACAAGCAAGGTTACACAGTTGAAGTAAAAGCAAGTAGAGAAATAGACAATTGTTCTGAAGCAATATAAGTTAGCAGAGCGGTCCTGCGAAATGAAGCGCAATGCAGAAACTCGCAGTGAATCATGAAACGTATCTTGCGGTGTGAAGAGAAGTGTTTATGAACTTTAAAGTGAACAAGATGAAAGTAAATCAAAGCGGGAGGTTGCAAGAAAGTGAACCGCAATCCCGAAAAGCTTGTTAAGTGTTTCTGAACTTACATTTTTTGTGCATGAGAAAAGCATGGCCAAGTGAAAGGTTGCCAGAAAGTGAAACTACAATATCCGAAAGGCATTTCATGAGACAGGATTGAGCCCGGCAGAGGGAAGCCTACAGTGGAACTGGGTTAGTCATGCAGAGGTCTAGCAAAACCCTCTGCAGTTTCGAAAGTCTTTGACTGATGTGTTGAACTGAACAGACTCGCACTAATGAGGGAAGTCTGATGGTGAATAGACGCAAGTCCGACTGAGGGAAGTGTTTCGTGGAAAAGCGTGGGGAAGGGAACCCTAATAGAAAGGACAGGTTCGAACCTGGCAGAAGGAAACCTGTAGTTGAACTGGCATTTGGGAAGGGTTCGAGCCCAGTAGAGGGAAGCTCTATTGCATACCTGATTTGTGTAAAAACTTGGGGAAAGGAATCCCAAGAAAGAGGTGGCGTGGGCCCGACAGAGGGGAGCCTTCATAATAAACTGTTGTACATGATATGATATGGCATTTATAACACACCTATACACAAGTGTTTCACGGCGCGACGAGGCAAGGAAGGGGGAACAGAGGGAAGACCGACAACAATCTTACTAGACCAGGTGTCATTCAGATCGCGCAAGTGCAGGGGAAGGGGAACAGTGTGGGGGAAAGGGGGAGGGGACAGTGCAGTACAGGGAAAATAGAATAAAAAAAACTATAAATAGAATAAATAAGCAATAAGTAAAAGTACGGGCAGTTGGTGGCAAGTACAAGGGTAGGTGCAGAGATCAGGTTACAAGTGCTGGTAGGGGACTGTAGGGATACAGAAAACAGTCCCTGAGTGTGGGGGTTGCGAGGGAGGCAGTGCAGGTGTGCAACTGGTGGGGGAGGGTACCTGGGCCAAAGATCAGAGGGTGGCAACGTAACCTGTGCAGTTTCAGCTGGAAGTTCAGCAGGGGAGAGGAGGAGAAAAAGCAGAAGCAAAGGGGAAGGCTTTGAGGTGCTTCCGGAACTGGAGATGGCTCTCCTCAAGATTCAAGGGGGCAGGGAGTCTGTTCCAAAGGGAGGCCCCAGCCGAAGAAAGAGATCCACCATCAACTCGTTGCTTGGAGAAGCGACTAACCCTGAGGGAGTTGGATGCAGATGAGCGAAGGGCTCGAGAAGGAAGATATTTAAGAAGAGAGAGTTGAAGGTATTGCGGCCCCAGGCCACATAAGGCCTTGTGGACAATACAGAGGGTTTTGAACTTAATCCTCGCAGCCACTGGGAGCCAGTGCAGGGATTTCCGGCCTGGAGAGATACGATCCCTGGGCTTGAGGCCAAGGACAAGTCTTTCAGTCCTGTTCTGGATGAGTTGCAGAGGGCAGAGAGTAGAAGCAGGCAGATTTAGAAAGAGGCTGTTGCAATAGTCCAGCCTAGAGAGAACCAGACCTCTGGAGACAGTGAGCTTCTGGGGGAAGGAGAGGAAAGGAAGAATACCTCGGAGGAGGTGCAGCTGGTAGTGTGATTTATTAGAGATGTCAGAGATGTGAGGAGAGAAGACGAGTGTGGATTTGACGATGACCCCAAAGTTTTTAGCCTTCCAGGTGGGAGCAGGAAGAGGGCCAAGAGAGGCCGGCCAGAGAGTGACAGGAAAGGAGGGAGCAGGTGTGTTGATTAGGAGAATCTCAGTCTTTCTGGCATTAAGGCAGAGGTCATTGGCAGCACACCACTCCTGGATAGCAGACAGACAGTCACAGATGAGAGAAGGAGATGAGGTGGCTGAAGGTAGCCTGAAAATGAGCTGAGTGTCATCCCCATAGCACTGAAAGTTTGGCCAGAAAGCAGCAATACGGTGGGCAAGAAGTGCCAGGTATTGTTTGAACAGCAAGGGAGAGAGGTTAGACCCCTGGGGTACACCACAGGTAGAGATAAAAATAGAGGACAGGAAGGACCCAAGTTGGACCTGGGATGATCGATCAGAGAGGAAAGAAGTGAGCCACGCCAGGGCCTGACCGGTGATTCCTAGGTTATCACTGAGATGGTTGAGCAGGATGGCATGGTTAACCGTGTCAAAGGCAGAAGAGCGATCAAGTAAGATGAGGACACAGGGGGTGTTGGAATCAAGGTTGGAGAGCAGGTCTTCACAGATGTTCAGGACCTGAGAAAGACCTGCAGACTGTGCTGATTGTGAAAGGAGGAGGAGAGCCGGTCTTGGTGAGAGAAACCTGAGGGATCTAATTAAACTGTAAGCTGTTGAAGGACCTGACACACTCTCCTAAGCTGTACCTGTAAGCCAAAATGTGTCACTCTGAAAGAACGGTCGCTCACCTATCCTTACCACAAATCCCAAGCCCCGGAGCTTTGAATGTGGGGAAGGGAGATGTAGCCAGTTCAGAGAAGCCATTCTGACATTTATTTTTGAAACACTATTTTCCTTTGCAAACATCTCTTCTCACATTTGTGTACTGAGAGCGAGGGCAAGGTTAGGCTTCTTTAATATAGGCCCCTTTTTGTTTTGATAAGACTGACTAGGACTGTTCTCTTGTAGTTGATGGTCAAGATTACTCCAATCTTAGCTATAGGGCAGGCAGGAAGTCTCCAACCCTTTCTGAAGAGTTTAATAAAGGTTTTTGAAACTTACATCACTTGTGTCTAACTATTGATACCATGCCTTCCTCACAGGAGCCTTTTTGTCCTGCAGGCGCGTATGCCAGGATAGGGATCTTTTAGTGGTAGTCCTGGCAGGTTAGTGGACCAGGAAGAAATCATTGAAGTACTGCATCGTGGTTGAATGTTGTGAAGAAGTGGCAAGACCACTAATGTGTTTCATAAACTGTGGTGGAATCATCCTGAGAAAACATTGTTGTTGATGCAGAAGAATTTTGAAAGTGTTTTTCTTCATAAGAAGAAGTCATGTTGAACTTTTGTTTGTAGTTGAAGAGATAAAGACTTGCAATCTGGTTGAACTGTTGGTTAAAGACCAAGTGAAAGACTCTTGGAAGAAAGAAGAACTTTATGATCAAAAGTTTGTTACAAAATTGAATTTTTGTAAAACCTCTGATTGAAATTCCTGCTTTGAATCTGGGCAAGGGAATCTGACCCAGCTAACAAGGATACGCAGTTATTAGATTTATGTTGAATATAACAGTTAATTCTGTTACATTTGAATTGCCATATATTACCTTTGAGTTTGATGTATGTATAAGTGCTAGGGACAGATTCGTATTTTTAGAGTGTTTTTATTTAGTTATTTTATAGGCAGAGAAATTCACTTTAGGTTAGGGATAGTGATGATTTGGTCAAACCCTTGTTATTTAATAATAATAAAATGGCATCTTGTGAAAAACCTTTACCAAGTTGTTCCCCTTATAGCTGGCTCTGTGATTTAAAAGAATTATCCCAAAGTGAGTTTAAACATTCCTCCATGTAATTAAAGATAAGCCCCCTAGAATCCTTTCTCAGCAAAGTCCCAAGAGTGGGTGGACTGGGGTTGGGATGCCAATAGTGGAATCTGATCCCAAATATAAGGTTTTAACTTTTTAGTGTGAAATGCAACATGGCTTCCTCGCTGCATTTCCAGCCAAGTGAAATCTAATGTATTGTAGAACACATAGCCCTTTTCTGTGCACATCAGTGGCTGATTAATTATCAACAGAATGGGAAAGCATGTTTGTTTGTTAGTGTGAAATGTATACTGCTTTCACTATATTCAAACCTCAGATAACATTTAAAGAATAACACATATAATGTTGTCCTCTCTATGTGCGCAGTGTGGAACAGATAGCCTTTCCCAACAGAGAGAGAGAGAGTGCCTTATATTTTGAAACTGTAGCCATGCAAATGTGCCCCTGTGTTTTCAGAGGGGTAGTCTGTCATTGGATTTATGAAAGGGTGTACGACTTCCACATTACTATGAGTGATTGATATTTTGTGACCTGTAAAAACATAGTTATTTGAAGAGATAGTTGGATGAAAGGGAGCTTAGCTGTGCCACTTCCATCCAAAGAGACTGATGCAATTTCAAATGAACAGTAACATTGCACCAATGACATTGTGTTGAAGTGAGACAACCCCGAATTAGATACGCCACCCAAATCTTCCAAGATACTTGGGGGGGGGGGGGTTAGAGGAGGAATAGTTGTCATTTCAGAAACTTAGAACCTTGGTTGGATACATAGTATAGACAAGCGCTTGACATTTGTGATGTCATATTTGATGTCCTGGGTGTTAGTCTTAGCAGTGCACGGTGGTGGCGTGAGTTATGGTTGATTAGCTTACCATAACTGGTGAATTTCTGGGGGTTTTCGATTTTACTTGAAACCATAACGTCCCTTTTTGCAAAGTTTTTTCAGTGAAGTTCATAGGTTTTTACCAGTGCATGCTATTTTCCTACAACTTCCTAATATCATACTTACCCAATATAGCAGTGTTTGTGTCCAATTTACAAAGTTTCACCTTAAAACTCTGCCTTTCCCACCTTCTGGAATCATTTTTAACACTTCCATACACTGTTTGCAACTATTTCAACTAGTTTTGTATCCGTAGACCTCTACGAACATCTGATTTCACAGTGGACCTTCCTGACAGTGCCAGATGACCATACGCTGGTGCGCGTCATGATGATGTGTCCGAGAACCCGTCCGCACTTGACGATAAGATCTCTGCTTCGCAAACAGTTCAGAACTGCATTTTCTACTGATCTAGGAACTTTCAACTTAAACATTTCCCTTGCACAGCTCCAACACCTATTCCTACTCATTATCCATTAACAATCTTGTACACAGTACATACTTTTAGCATCATCCCCAAGATCCACCACCACTGCTGAAAACAAGGAGCATGGGAAACATTGCCCCCTACCTTAGAAATAACACACGCACAACATTTTCCCTTGTCCCCCTACCCCTCCATATTAGTGTTTGGTTTCTCTTCCCTCATTTCCCTCCCCACCTTTCGTTCTCGGATCTGCTGCCAAAAAAAAATGAATCCAAAAACAACAAAACACATATTCCTTTAGGAACCACCTTTCACAGTTAAAAAATAGAACTAAAAAGATAATGTACAGACTCTATCTACTTTATATTTCTCAGTAAAGTACATAGACTCAATAAGATTTTCCAACATTTCCATTTGCATTTTGTGTTATGCATTTGGGAATATTGTGGCGTTCATCAGGGACTGGAACGGTGGATACCGGGCCAGCAGCCCAAGTTATCAGCCCAAGCGAAGCGAGGGTGGATAACGAGCTCTCTGGACCATTATCCCCCCCATTTCAGCCCCTGACATGGGGGATGAAGGCTATTAGCACCCTAGGTTCCCAAAAACCGGGGTGCTAAAAAGAGAGGATTTTTCTTCCTACACCGGGACGCCTGTGGCATCCCATTGAAGGAAGGAAAATCCTTTTACAAGATGGCCACCATGGAAAGGGAAGACGAGGGTTCCATACAGGGCCCCTCTTTGCTTTCTATGGTAGCCTGCAGAAGGCAGAAAGAGAACCCTATGACCATATTACCACGAGCACATTTTTTTCCCTTTCAGATCTATCCTAATTTCGAATAACTTTACCACAAAGCTAGTCCCAGGTGGACATGGCCACTTTAATCTTATGTTTGTCCCTTGTGGTCATGGCCAGTAGCCACATTGTCCGGATCATGACCTTATTCCATGACCCAGACAATCTGTCCACTGCCCATGGCCACAGGCTACCCCTCAGTCACTAAAGGTATACTGCTATTTTTTGTAGCTACATTATGACACTTGTCAAATAATAAGACACTGGCACATTTGCAAAACCATGCTTCTAGCTCCTTGCCAATGCTCCTTACGCAAGTTTGCTGGAAATCCACCCATCTTTTATTTTTTCAAAAGTGTCAAATGTATGCACATACAATCGTCATATAACCTAGGCCCCACTTGACAAAATCCATTCAGACTTTACGAAAAGATCTATATCTAGATCTATAATCTTTTTGCAAACCTTTGTGTAGATTCGTCAAATGGCACCTCATTCATAAGCCATTACATTATTTCGGGACCCCCCTCTAATTTTGCCCCCTCATGACAAAATCCCACCAAGCTTTGCATACTCACTCAGAATCAGCTCAGAAATATACATGCAAAATGTCATGCAGTTCCATTAAGTGGCGCCAAAGTTATAAGCCATCCAAGAACTGCATTTCACCAACCCTGCAATTCATCCGAACTGTTCGTGGACTTTCGTGCCAAAAAACACCCTTTTTTTTGTGCTTCTTGCAGCCATATCCCATCCCATCCCCATCACCCCTCACCTCCCCAGAGATTATTTGTTAAGTTTGACAAGTGCAATGTTGTGTTTTTTAATATGTTTTTCCTGCGATGTCCGCGGACAGCGGCGAAGTCCGTGAATCCAAGATGGCGGGCGTTTCCAAAAATCTGACGCGCTTCATGCTTTTCACCATCCAATCGGCGAACACGTCGCATGTCCGCAGACATGACACAAGTCGATTAACCAATCGGTCTCCTGTCCGCGGAGCGGACATAGATATCACTAATGTTTTGTGACCTACTTTTTGGGCATTTTAAAAAAAATGACTGGATGGGTTTTCACCAAATTTACAAAAGCACGTTTTAGGGACCAAGCCGCTGCTCCTACCGCAAATTTGGTGAAAATCCTTTCAGCGGTTTGGGCTGTAGGCGTGAGCAAAGTTTTTTTCCCCATTCAGTTTATGGGAAAAAAATAAATTTTGGGACCCCCCTATAACTTTGCCCCCCCTGGACCAAACCTCACCAAACTTTAGAAAGAAATTCAGAGTGGGCCGCATACTTCTTTTGCAAGGTTTGGTGTGGATTCGTCCAGGGGGAGCAAAGTTATAAGCCACCCAAAAAGTGCTCTTCCTGTAGGTTTAGCAATTTAACCATAACTACACGCCAACTATCGTGGGGCGTGTAATATTGTATTGTGCTGACTTCCCAAGTTTGTGAACCACCTTTGAGTTGATTTTACTCTGATAAAACAAAATATTGATTTCTAATTTAGTCTGTTTCTTGTCCCAGAATTGTGGAGTGGATTGGGATTATACACCATGGGGTATTAAATTGTAGATTGCCACTTGGTGAAGAACAACTCTAATATACTAAGATATACTGAATTACCAACTCCAGTAATCAGCAACCGGGCATGAGATGGCCATTGCCATAACTGTCTTTGACGCACCAGTTTCCATTGGACCTCCCGGGGTGGGTTAATGTTCCCTGGTGCGAGGTGTTGACTCTCCTCAAGGGGATCAAAGAGAAGCTTCCTGGGCTGGTCCAACAGCATGGTTATTGATACATCTATGCCAGATGGCTAATACACACTGGGAATTGTCAGGCATGTATCATTGCTTACCAAGATGACAATAGCATGACATCCAATCCTTGTGGCTGTATAATCGTGAAATCGCAGTAGCCACCATGTCATAACCATACATGGCTTATATTTAGTTTTCAGTAACTGCCAGTAGCGGCTGAGGTACACAATTATGATGTTTTGAACCACAGGTGCATACAAATAAAAAGCCACCTTTGTCTGTTGGAACTTTGTATTCAGCAGCTATTCAAGAATGCATATGCGTCCTTTGAACTTGCTGTGCAGCCACAGAAGGGCAGTTTCTGGGGATGTCAGGAGTCGGTCAAAGCAAAAGTACATTGGTGCCCTTTGATTTCAGCAGGGAGGATTATAAAAGTGAGGTCAGATTAGCAGGTTTTTTTTTTTCAGAAAAAGAATTACCAAGTTGGAACTTTAGGAGTTTGATCAGCTCAGTATAGAAATTCTATAGGAAATTATATCGTCAAAGTAAAGAAACAAGGCGACTAATTAGCTTGAAAAGGAATGGACGAATCAGGTCCTGTTTATTGGACTTGGATGCCAAAAATAGACAGTATCCCGTTTAGCCCTCCACCTCACCTACCCTTATACACTTGCTGTGGTCCGACTCCATACTTATCACAACACATCCGGTTAACCTTTCCCTCCCCCTTCAGAACAATGGGCACATATAATCAGTCCATGTGCTTCCTTTATTTCCAGTCCCTCATATGTGGTCGGATGTTTTTCTCCTTCCAGATCAATCGATTCTGGCTGACGACTTCCAGCCTCCTCACTCTCAGGAGAGAGAGGTTGGTCCACTGCCCATTCAACGCAGTTCCCCTACGGGGAGAATACTCTATTGTAGTAACCAACATAAATTGGCCAAGTTCAAATATGGCAGCTGGGTGGCCTTCACCTAGTGCCCCAGAGAGTCTCTAAAAGTGATGATCTTTGCACTCTGTACTGCATATGTCCTATTTTAGGACTCTTGGGAGCAAGAATTGGCTATAGTTGCAGCAAAATCCTGTTGCTATGTGCCACTTGGCCGCTCCGCTCCTCCTTGAATTTTTGTATTTCAGTGCATAGTCTGCCGAGCTAGGAACGGCGGTAGAGCCTTTTCTGTCGCAGCTGCACAAACTTTGAATCTTCGAAATATTACAGATCTGGTCTTGCAACCGCATCTTAAAACCATTCTATTCCAGTAATTGTGAATTTCTCTATTTTTCTTCTGCTTCTCACTGGATCTCGATAGCACCATGATGCACCTCAGTGTAAGTTGCGCTAAATAAGATTACTTAACATAACCTAGTCCATAGATGAGGGGATGCCGTAACAAATGTCTGCTATAGAGTAATGAAAAATAACAAAACTCTCAGGCTTATGTAAGTTCTAGACATGGTATATGTATCCAATACTTGGGACATCACATCACTTCACTTCATAATAAATATATAACCAGGAGCGTGAGCGCTGGCGCATGTGGCCGGTTTGCACCCTATTTAAGGTCTGGGTGGGTGGATGCTTATGAGTTTACCTTAATGGTATACTGTCATGCTGTTGCTATGTTGTAGGAATTGTATGTCATCTCAGCAAATTATTTATATCTAGTTTCTTAATACATTTTAGCAATAGCAGTCTGTAGGCAGACGTTGCCGTACTGTGTTGGAGGAAAAAGGATTGCTTTAAAAGTCATTTTGTTTGATTTTTAAATCGGCTTGCAAGTGGGGGACTACATATCCCAGCCACCCCTGTGTATTTAATTACCTAACCAAGCTCACGAGCACTGGCGCATGTGGCCGGTTTGCGACGGTTAGTGTCTGGGTATGTGACTGGTCTCTCTGTTCCCAAAACCGGAGCCATAGGGGTTGTGGGTCTGTAGAAATCTATAGTTATTTATTTGAATTTTTTAGTGTAATGGGAGTCTCCACAGAAAATGGAAATTGCTAAGGAAATTCCTAGTTCCATCACCTTGGATAGTTTGGTTTAATGGTTCCACCACTGCATGCGACATCTCAGCGTGCAGCCCTTATCTTACAATGGTAGTTGGACATGAGTCCACAGGTGATTTGCATAGTAAATCCACTGTGGTTTCAATTAAACAAGCTCACATTGACTGTGCTGAATGAACTGGGAGTTGCACGGCCCAAGTATTGGATAGCAAGGGGAATGTGAGTGAAGAGGGAGCAGCTGCTGTTGGTGTTAAAGAATCGGGCAGTAGGTGGGCGCCTCAGAAGGAGGGCAGTGACCAGCTTTCAGTAGAGAGTGCACTGGGTGCCCAGACCCCTGGGGCTTTGAGTATTGAGGGCCAAAGGGCTGAGAGTGGTGTATTAAAATGTGCATTCATTAACACCCGCTATCTTGTCCGCCAATTGGAATGCCAGGTTTCCAGATACAACTGTTGGATATGTTGCCTCCTTTGATTAAACGGACTAACAAACTGACAGAATAATGCTTTAGATCATGAGGCCATTGGGGTGGAGGCTACTCTACAGGACCTGGGATTCCAGCAGCTTGTACTTGAGCCCACTGATACTAAAGGAAACATTTTAGACTGGCTAGACAGTCTGAATATTCAACTTGTGGATGTTCGTCTCTGTCCATGGTCAGTCCATAACTTTATTAGTTTTCTGGTAATGTTACCTAGGCTGCTGAAGAAGAGGAATCCTGAAAGGATTACTGTTATTTCAAGAAATGTGCAGAAATTAGCTTTGGAGGAAATGAACCCACTTCTTTCTCCTTTAACAAAGCACCTGGCTAGCTGGAAAACGGCAGATGATTTAGCTCAAGTATATCAGTCCACTCTATCGAAAGCAGTGAACACTATTGCACCCTTGAAATCTTGCAATTTACCAAAAAAGGTTTCCAAATCTTGGTACTCGCCAGAGAGTCATAGATTAAAATTAATAAAGCAGAAAGCTTATAATAAATGGTTAAAATCTTGGACCACAGAGAATAGGGAGGGCTATGTTCTAGCGGCTAAACATTCATAAGATGGCAGTCATGTAGTATGAATCAAGGGTTACATGCAATTATAACTAATTAAATAATAACTTATTAATTAATAACTAATGAAAAAATAACTAATACAAAATAACTAATTCCAAAATGACTAATTCATGTTTTGTTATTTTGGACCCACCTCCCCAAAGCCCCCCCCCACTTTTTAAAACACCCCCACCCCCAAAACCACTATTCCCTCTCATAACCCAATTTTTTTGTTTTTTTTCAAAATTAGTTATTTTGGTAATAGTTGTTTTTTCATGTTATTTTTTCATTAGTTTTGTTTGTTTGTTTCTTTATTTGTAGCGCGCGCCAGACCCGGAGGTATTTGATATAATCACTGCATACCGAATCAAGGATTAGTAATGTGAGTGCCAATACAAAATAACTTTTTAACGTACTAGGAGAATTAGAAAATCCTCTGGTAGAGGAGGGTAATATTGTACAAAACCTGGTGCACCTCAGTAAAAGACGTTATGTTGGGTAAAAATCATAAGATTTGGGTGGACATCTGTAAGAAACAGAAAGTAGCAGTGCAGTACATCCATGTTATTCCCCAAGTGTGATATTTCCAATGAGACTCATGAAGAAAATATGCAGAACATTTTAGGCCAGTCTACGGACCGGAAGTTGGAGACATTTTGGCTCAATTAAAACAACACCTTGCAATGGTGCTACTTGTCCGGTAGTCGTGATTAAAACCGCGTCCTGGTGTTGCTATCCGTAATCACAAAATGTATTAATAAATCATTTGCGGACAGCCATGTTCCGAACTGTTTGAAACTGGGCTGGGTTTTGCCTTTATTGAAGAAAACAATATTGGATCCCACCAGTGCGGCCAATTACCAATGTGCCATTCCTGCTTAAGATCCTGGACAGAGCAACATATCTTCAGCTACAGGAACATCTTACATCGTATAACATCTTGAGTTAGTGTCAATCAGGCTTTATGGCTAGACACGGTACAGAAACGGTACTTCTTGATTTAAAGGCCAACATTCTGCACTTGATGGAGCAAGGAAAAATCATGCTCCTGATGTTGTTGGATCTGTCAGCGGCATTTAATTTATTGGACTATGATATCCTAATCAATGGACTGTTACAGTCGGCACGTTTTTCTGACTGCTGCTGCCTGAGCCAAATCCTTTCTAGCCAATTGAACAGCAAGAGTGTACAGTAGAATTGCCCAAGCAGGTGCCATGAATGTTCCTTTTGGAGTGCCACAGGGCTCGTGCCAGTCCCCATCCCTCTATACAAAGCCTTTATTTGAGCTTTTGGATACAAGAGGGATAATATATACAAATTATGCTGCTGATACCCAGTGTCTTATAGTATTATAAAGAAGACATTGAGGTCGTTAATGAGGTGTACGCTTTATTCCAGCATTGGATGCTGAAGAATGGTATGGTCCTTAATGACACCAAAAATAGAACATATTTTGATTTATTGATTTATAAAGCGCTTTACACCAAGGCGCAGGTGTAAAACATATGATTATAGGTACTGCCGCTAGACTGAAGAAACCTTGTTCAGACTCTACGTAAAATAAAAACATTGGGAGTTTGTTTGGATCAAACAATGAACATGAAAGCTCATGTTAATAACGTGGCATCTACCTCAACCTATTATATCCGGCTTTTGTGTCAGCTTCGCCGCTTTCTATCAGAGCAGAGTCGTGCCAGTGTAGCGAGGGCCAGAGTGGGTGCAAAGCTTGATTATTGTGGCTCGTGTGAGGAACCTGAGGGTGTCCTCACTACTTTTTCCCCGGAATCCTCCTCTCAGGTGGCCAGGGAAAACCACTCGCTTTTGGGTCCTGACCCTGGGGGTGGATATGCGAGGGAGGATCACTTGGGTGGAGAGGAGTGGGGAGCAGACGTCTTTAGTTGAGAAATGGTTTCCCCCTTTCCTTTTTACAATAAACCCTTTGTCCCTCAAGCCTTTGTAGGCTATCAGCCTTTTCCCTTTTCTCCCCCCCCCCCAAAATGTCCCCCAGAAGCACCACTTCAATACTGGGACAAGGAAGAGGCCAATTAGGAGGACACATCCTCATTTGACTGAGACAAACACATATCACCAAAAACACAGACTAATACATACTTTGTTTATTAAGTCTAATATCCCCAAACACCACTCTGGTACTAAGACGAAGAAGAGGGCTCTGGAGGTATACAGGTGGAACAACCATGCATGTCCACCTAATGAGAGACACCGTAGCCAAGCAATTGGACTTAATGACCCACACCTGGGGTCACTTTACACTTCTAATGGATATAAAAATGCTCACCGCAGGCAAGCAGGAGGAACGGGTGGAGAGCAGGGAGCTGGTGACCCAGGTGCCGGGAGCCGTGTCAAGCAAGAGAGATGCTCAGGCCGAGGTTGGCTGCGAGAGGGTCTTGAGGTCCTGCTACCCTCCTTATTGGATCATCACAGCAGGACCTGTGGCCCTCCCACGAACCCCACCTACTGCAGGAAAGCAGGAGAGCGAGCAGTGTTCTCTGTGGCCACTGCAAGGAAAAGGTGAATCCCAGGGAAGCCGGAAAGCCGATCGTTGAGCAGTGAGAGGCCTGTCACGAAGGAAGACGAGCAGGAAGGAGCTGCCGTGAGCGACCGGTAAGTGGCAACCAACCAGGGAAACACTCATACCGGGGCGCTTCGGGAACCTGTAACAAAGTCTTTTTGACTGCCAAACGAATTGAAAGTGATTTCAAGTACTTTTGAATGCTGAAACATGCACTTTTGAATACCGAACAAACTGAAAGTTATTGTAAGTACTTTGTGAATGCCGTACTCTGTAAAAAGCAAGTTGAGCACTCGTGAAGGGAGTGAAAGAAAGGTGATGAATATAGGAGATACCACAGAATGTATTGTACGAAACACAAGTATTGGTAAAGTCAAGAGAATACTAAGGAGGGTAGGAAATGAGAAACCAAGCAGTGGCCCAAAGCTAAAAGGGTCTCAGGAATTGCAGGTTGTGAGCCAGAGGAATGCAGAAAAGTGGAACAAAGTACAAGGTGTCCAACCAAGCCACAGTACAGTGTCAGAGTGTGATACTGTGGAATCAATTGAACATCACTGTCAAATGGAAGAAGTGGCTAATTGTTGATGGAGGTGGACAAAAAGGGGTTTCTGTTATGCGACCTGTAATGGGTGGACCAGCAACCGCGCCTTGACCGAATGCTCTTGTATGGAAAAGCCAATGAAAATATTCATAAAGAAGCTTGAGTTTTGCAACAACATTGTATAGGATTTAGAAGTCAAGACACAGAACTGCCTATGTGAACTGGTAAAAAGTATTGATAACGGAGGAGCTGGGAAGTGTCCCAAGGAACTGTGTTGTTTTTCAAAACTGGAAGATTTGAACTCTTGGAAGTGAACCCTGATATTTTGTGATCTGTTTTGAGCTTGGGGAAGAGGAAGCTGAACATAAGCCAAGAGCTGGAAAAGGCTCTGAACTTTCTTTTGAGCTTTTGAACACTATTAATTTTGATGCTGACATCCCTACACATTGTAGACAGTTGTGAGGGCAAGCATAGGTTTTGGGCACAGACAGACATTTGATTTGAACTTCCTGACAAAGACTATCCTTCGTTTTCTTTAGGTAAAGAAATCCCATCTTCGCACAGGGCTAGTTGGGCCTTACTCCATCCTGATTTTTAAATTAATAAATCTTTTCAGAACCAATTGTATGTCTGTTTTCTGTCTCTACTTCATGATGCCTTCACACATGCTATTGTTGTGTATAGGGAAAGGAGAAATGGACAAACTGTAAGGCATTCAAAATACTGCAGTACGTACGGTAACCGGCCTGGTTCACAAAGAGCCAGGCCAGGAACGCAGGCCAGGAAATCTTTACTTTGACTCCCAGTTGAGGCAAGAGTGTCCGTTTATTTGCTTATCCTGGCGCACAAATGTCTATTTGATACAGCCCTGAATATCTTGCAGAAATGCTGACCTGCCTTCCGAATTGCGGGGTATTCAGATCAAATAACTAGAACCTTTAGATAGTGCTAAGAGCTAATTTATCTGCGGCTGATCGAGGGACTTTCTACTTTATAGTGCCCATGCCCTTCCCCCTGATTTGCGGGGATGTAAGTCGATGGGCATATTTAAAAGCTGGCTGAAGACTCACCTATGTTGCTAAAACGCTTACTTTGAGCTCTATCTGCGTGGTTTCCTTTGGTTAAATGCCTGTGGTATCTCCCTGATGCCCTTGGGCTTGTTCTATGGCGCTATATATATATGAATAGAATTTATTATCCCACCATATTCATTTACTAGCACTTATAAGCAGCTCAGACTATGTGACATCATGTACCTATCACCCGACCATTGCCCCGTGAGCCGCCACTGCCGACAGACCCATCTTTTGCACTTAATGTGCAACTAAACTAACCCCTTCTTTCACTGTCCCTTTTTTTCTTTTTTTATTTCCATGTTTTTCATTTGCACATGGAATTCTACTCACTATTCATTTTTCGTTTCGAAAGCTTTTCCTTTTCTCTGACTAACCATCTACCACTGCATCAAGCTAGTAATTGTTAGCATATTATTTAACATAATGTGAACAAAATTCAATGGCGTGTTTGTTGCGTCTCAACAATTGTCCCAATTCTTGCTCTAGCATTTGCTTCCTGCTAGATTTCAAGCAGAGCAAATGAGGCACATTTATCGGGTGTTGGATGAAGGCTACAAAAAGGAAGGAAAGAAATCTGAGAAGTGGAAGGGCGCAGAAGGAGGAGACTGATACACAGGGGGCAAAGTTGTTGGCATAAACCTTTATTATACCATAAACAAAAGAGAACACCTACTTTTCCCTAACTCTAAGATGAGATTCCCTACATCACCTAAAAATCCTAAGGGTTCCGTCTGGATGTCCATGTAAATCAAGAGTCCACCATTCTGTGAGAAAGGGGGTACCACGGCCCACCAGTCAGTGTCCCACTTCCCCTCCCTGAGGACCCCTCATCCAGGTGATCCTCCCGCACTGGTCCACCCCCAGGAACTGAATCCAATAGCGATGGCCGTGTCCTGACCACCTGGATGACAGATCCCCGGGGACAAGTCGGGGAGACACCTTCAGGTTTCTCACAATAGGCTTAATTCACATACTTTGTTTGCTAAGGTGTATTCTGTTTATTATGGGCAATATTGTCAGTTGAAAATGTTCAAATCTTTATATTTAAATGTTCAGGCAGGATGCAACCTTATTAGAACAGTAAAGCAGTTCATTATTTGCATGCTTTCATATTCAATGATTGTGTAGTTGATTGTACTGTCCTCGGGCCTGTAGAATGCACACTTCGAGGGAGGAACACCGAACTACTAAGTGTTTATTGGCATTTGAGAAAAGAAACACACACCTATTTTGTGGGCATATGCACTGTATCATTCTAGGTGTACTTTGTAGATCTGGGCTATTCCCACTTTTGGTTTTGTGATATTGCTCCTTAAATGTCGTGCTTAGCCTTCTGGTAGCAAGATGTCAAGGAAAGTCATGTAGCATCATTAAACCAGGTTTCGGTCCATTGAGGTCTAGGTTCTCTTCTTTAATGTTGAGGATGGCAGTGGTGGTTTTGGATCTCATGTGGTGTTTCACACCAATATTCAAGTTATTTCCACTTCTGGTAAATTGTGTTTTCCCATGGGCATATTATATCATAGTGGTATCGTAACCTGGCAGATAGGAGACAGGTCGCATAGTGGCATGGTCTTGATCTTGTATTTTCCTTCTGGGCCTTGTGAAGGGATAATGAAGTAGACACAGACAACCGAGTAGAGGTTTGGGATACAGACCTTTATAAACCAAAAAGTGGGGTTGGAAAAGTTCTAATTTGCCCTATGCTAAGGTGGGATTTCCCTACCTAAATGAAACTAATGAGTCTGTCAGGAAGTCCAAAGCAAATGTCTGTCTGTGTCAAAAACATGTACTTGCCTTCACATCTTACTGTATACAATGTGTAGGGATGTCAGCATCAAATGAGAAGTGTTGAAATACAAGTTCATACCTCTCGGATGGAAAAGGGGTTTCCCTTCCCCAAAGTTCAAATTGTATACGTTACCCGATAGGGGTTCCCTTCCCAATGCTTTAAAGTCTCTTAAGGTTCTTACATTTTTTTTTCTTCAGATCTCTTAATGTTCCAAACAACACAAATCCTGGGGACACTCCCCAGCTCTTCTGGTTTAGTCACCCTTCACAAAGTTATAGAATTCAGTTCCTTAATTTCAGTTCAAATATATCTTCCTTGGATCAATCACAAAAAGTGGCTTTTCTTTAGGTGGATGCTCTCAGTCTAGGTGCAGTTGTTGGACCACACAGTCCACCCATTACAGGTCACGCAACCAATACACCTTACTTGGATTAGCTTCTTATGCATTATACCACAGTTTCAGCTTTACAGTGAGGCTTGACTTAGTTCATTCGCGTATCATTGATACTTTATTATATCTTGTTTATCACCATTCACTTGCGGCTCTTGCTTGCAAAGAATGATATAAGCTTCCCAGTACTCTCCTGCTCGGAAATTTATGCAATGACTCTTGCAGTGCTTGCTTGACTCTTGGTAATGTTAGTTTTTCTATTGAAAATGTTCATTATTACAACCATTCATTTCTTTCAATAATAACTTGCTTGTTTGAAAAATGCTCACTTGATTATTGGCAATGCCTCTTTGCCTCTTGAAAATGTTTATTGCAACCATTCATTCCGTTCCTTGATAACTTGGCTTTAAATAATGCTTACTTTGACACTGCCTTGTCCTCTGGTTTCAGACCTTTACTTGTTATGCACTTTTCCAGCTTCTGCTGTTCATTTGACACGCCCCAGGCTCCCCCTGCCTTCTGGGCAGACGTGCCGGTTTCCAGTTACCTGTCGGTCGGCTTCTGTATGGCACAGGAGAACCTCCTTTGGCTCTCGCTGCCTTACGCCACCTCTGTAAAGGACCTCTCTTCACCCTGCTGCCTTCCCTGCAGCACCAGTAAGCACTGTTCTTGGGATCCTGCAGCTGTGAATGCCGAGGGAGCTTCTCTCTGCTCCTGGCGTCTCTGCAGTGTTTCACAACATTGGTTCCACTTCTCCCGGCTTGCTCACAAGCCTCGACCTGGCTGCTCTCTGGTTCCCGGTCCTCTGCTGCTGTAGCCTCTCTGGGTCTTTGCTTTTCCTCTCGTGTCCCGCCATGTTCCCACATGGGAAACATAAGTCGTCTGTCTTGCCATTGTGTCCTTGTTTTAAGTTCCTAGCTTCAATTACGTTGTCAGAAAGACTAGACCGCTTAGTGTCAAACCAACTGTCTTTCTTCCATGTTTGATGCCTCTTCCTCGCCTCAGTACCAAAGTGATGTCTGTGTATGTAAGAGTCATTATAGAGAGGATGCATGGCTCTGCGATGTCTTTTCCTCGTCCCAGTACCTGATTGATGTCTACTGGGAAATTATGTATAGGAAAGATAGGGAAGGGACTGATAGTAACCCACAAAGGCCGGGGGGATAGTAGGTTCATTGGAAACGGGAAATGGGGGATACCATATCTCACCCAACAGTGCCTCATCCCTAAGTACTGGGACGAGGAAGAGGGCTCAAGAACAATAATGCAGGAGTGGTCAGCTTGTTAAGGCAAATGGCACACATCTGAGGGAGGCATATTGGCTTAAAAGGCCCCCTCAGGTGCAGGCCATTAGGTGGAGATGGAGCAGTAGCCGCTGCAGACGGAGAGCACGTTGTTGGCAGTTCTCACAGAAGTTAGAGGAAAGAGAGGGCACCGGGACCACCGTAGATCAGATTCCAGTTGCCAGTCCCGAGAGGGTCCTTTTCGCCCCTAAATCTGAAGTGCAGAGGTTGAACAGCGGGAAATGCAAAGAAAGAAGGCTTTCCCCCCATGTGAACTGAAATTGCAGAGACTGCGAAGCAGGAAGTGTGCGATACACTGTGCTGGGCGCTGGTTTTCAGCCGAGGGTCCAAGCGGTCTAATCCCTTGTACGAACAAAGATAGGCTACAGTAGCAAAGGAGAATCACTGGCGTATGAGTGAAATAGCTTCTAACCTGACCGTTGATCGGTGGACAATGAATGTCACTAAAGTAGCACTTGCTTATGAGTGAAATTGCTTTAATAGCACTCATTGAATATTAAACTGAACAAAGGTGCTGAAATACAAATCGTGTGCCTAAAAGTGATTTGAGGGGATTGGGTCCTCCGACGTATTCCAGATCTATGACAGTAATCACCACAGCTGCTTTGGAAAATCTTTCTGCGTCCTGCGTCAATGACGTAGATACACCATCCTCGAGGGCCTCCGTTGAGCCGACGTCACCGGATGTTATAAGTAGGACACACGACGCCCGTAGCCTCAGTTCCATTTTTTCCGCGAACGTGTTCGCTTCGGAGATCTCGGCACGCCTCGATTCTACTGAATCCTGTTCTTTCTGTTCTTCGAACCTGTTTCTAAAGGGAAGGCTAACTGAAGGATCATTTGTAAAGCAGCAGCAAACATTGAAGCATTTAGCTGAAGTGACTAAACTTTAAATTGTGAGTTCCAGGGAACAAAACAGTTGTCCAAACCCAAGAGTGGTACACGCATTGCCCAAAGCCAAGAGTGTTACAAGTATTGTCCGAAAACAAGAGTGGTGCAAGCATTACCTAAAGCCATGGGGGTCGGGGGCGCAAGCATTGCTGAAAGTCAAAGGAGACCAACAGCAAGCCATGCTACTAACCTTATGGGACCACCAGGAAGGGCAGATACAATGTCTTAAAGGGGTGATGCTTGTTGATTGTGATTGTTCCATAAAATTGAAGCTGCTATAAAAACTCACATTGCCAAAGCTAAAAGGTGGAAAGGTAGAATTACTTCCTCGAGCATTTTGGTTACTGGTGTGGCAGAAGGACAAAGGTGACAAAGAAGATTTCCTTCTGAAAGTTGAATGTTGAGAGGAAGAGTGCCTGGCTTACATAAAAGTGCTGAGGAGTACGAATGTGAATTTCATCTTTTTTGAAAAATTGTTGGAAGTCACAAAATTGCAAACTGCTGATGATGTGGTAAAACCTTTGGTTGTCCCCAGATTACAAACTTCAGAAGCGCTGTTGATTGTGGAAAACTATCAGGCAGGCGAGCAGACCCACATGGTGAATCCTTGTAGAAATGGGCCTGGTATGAGAGCAAATCAAATGGAAGTGCTGTGAAGTTATCCTGCCAAAGATACCAATTGTGACTTATGTTGGTGAAACGAGATCTGAGAAGAGCCGATAGCAAGAAGCAGTGTTTCTTTGACATTCATAATTTGTTGCAAATCATCCTGACCAAGAATATCATTGATGCTATTTGATGAACTGAAAATCATTATTCAAGGAAGAAGAGGACATTTTATTTTGTTGAACATTGGATTAATAGAACTTTCTTTTGACAATCTGAAGGTGCAAAGAACATTATTGGAACAGTGTTGCAAACCCGGTTTACCTTGTTTCCTTTTCTCCAGCATGGGGTCTGGCATGGATTCACATGCTCATGAATATTCCCCGTCGTCAGGCTGGGAATCCTCGGTAAAGAAAAAACCAGTATCAGTTTCGTTTCTGATCTGTCTTTCGTAGTAATAACCAATCACTGGTCTCTGCGTCATACTGACCACAGCCAATGACTGCCCTCTACCTAAGCACCGCCTCTGGCAGCCATCTTCAGATTTTTACCGCACGTTCATGTGTTGGGATCCTCGTGCTATTGCTCTCGAGCGTTAGTGCTATTTTTTCGCGCTTTTTACAAAAAACTTCGATTCTTTCGATCAAAAGAGCCTCAAGCTCCACCGATTCTACATCCGATCAACGGGGACCCGTGTCGGATTCATCTGTGCCCCTCAAGGGTGAAGATTTCGTCGAGCTACACTTCGGAGGACTCCAAAAGCTTCTCAGGCCCGGTCTCGGAGATGGCCCAGGAGAAGGGAAGCTCGACGCCCGGAAAGCTGTTCAGGGTCTGCCCTGGATGCCAGCTGCAGAACGTCTTCAAGGAGGACGAACACTCTTTCTGCCTTTACTGCCTTCATGAGGACAAGACGCACGTGGAGAAGGACTGTGCGTTTTGCGGCAACATGTCGGAACGGACCATGAAGGACCGCCATCAACGTCTCGCCAACTGGCTGGAGGGTAAGAGCCCGTCTGGCGAGAAGAAGAAGAAATCCGAGCGGTCTTCTAAGACCTTTGAGGGCGCCCCGGCGACAGGGGCCCAACATAAGGCCAAGCACCGCGAGTCCGCTGGCACCGGGAGCGCCGAACGGTCGGGCTCTACGGGCGCCAGGCAGGGCGCACCCTCCCCGGCACCATCAACCACGAGCCAACGCTCTGGGTCGGGTAAGAGGAAGGCCGAGCACCCGGCGAAGCTCCTGGAGAGGCCCCGGTCGAGCTCTAAGGCAGAGGAGTAGCGTGGCAGTGCCCCCTCCCTCAAGGATAAGGCGGTGAGCGCACCTAAGGTGGTGAAGGCCTTGATCCATCCGACCAAGCCCTCTATCGAAACGGTCGCGGCGGCCCTGGCTCAGCCTGTGGTGGCTGCACCAGTGGTGGCGACCTCAGGGCCCAGAATCTCCCTGCCTCCTCGGAGGGAGTCTTCCTTTGTGCCCATCGATAGGACCCCCGTGAAACCCCCCGTGGGGAAGAAGAAGGGGGGGCAGGGCGTCGTCGTAGAGTCGGCCTCAACCTCAGAAGAGGAGCTGATCGAGGTCTTAAGCCACGGCCTAGGCGTGGAAGAAGGCCAGCCCGTCGGAATGGACCCCGACGCAGGTGACGACGACGACATCGTCGAGGATACCGACGGGGCCCCTGCTCGCCCGTCGGATTCCCCTCTGCCAGCGCCGCAAGACAACTCGGCGGCCATTTTGTTGGCCATACAGTCCTTATGCTCCGAGATAAGGACGAGGCTACCGTTACCGACGGAGGAACCTCTCCCGTCGGGGGATCCAGAACCGGGACCTTCTGGTGTTCCCCCTACCAAGAAAAGAAGGATCCATCCACCACCTCCTTTTCAACCGTCGCGCCCCTTCCAGCCCTCCTCCCCGTCCACCCGAGGGGATGATACGGGGACTGACACGGCAGCGACGGGTACGGACGACGAGGCATACGACGAGGATTTTCCGTCGTCGCCTCCCACCATGGCCTCTCCGCCCGACGAGATCGGATCTTTCCACTCCATGATCTCCAGGGCTTCCGAGCTTTTCCAACTCTGCCCTGAGGAGAAGAAAAAGGAAGGCTTCCTTTATCAGCGGCGCGAGGCCAAGAGGAAGACGGTCCTCGCAGTGCCTCTGTTGGACGACATTTGGGATGAGGGCCTTTCCCTCCTCAAGAACCCTTCCACGACGCCAGCTAGAAGAGACCGGTACGAGAAAAAGTACCGGGTCCCGGACACGGCCCCCCTATGCCTCCGGGCGCAGCCTACCCCGGACTCCGTCGTCTCCGCGGCAGCCAGGAAGAAAGCGGGGGGGGTGCGGCCTCCACATCGACTTCCCCGCCGGACGGCGAGGGAAAGAAATTGGATACTATGGGGCGTAGAGTCATCTCGTCGGCAGCGACGACGATTAAAGCGGCCAACGCCTTGGCTATCGTGGCCCGCTACGACAGGGAGCTCTGGTACAAGATGGCTCCCCTGCTGGATTTTCTGCCGGACGACAAGAGGGCGGAGGCCCTTGAGATCCTGCAGGAAGGTGAGGTGGCCTCGGACCACGCCATCACCGTGGCGACGGACATCGCCGACACTGGGTTCCGCCAGCTGGGCAACGGCGTTTGCCTTCGACGTCGTGGATGGCTCAAAGCTACGGACTTCCGGCAGGACGTCCAGACCAGAGTCCTGGACATGCCCTTCGACGGGAACAACCTGTTTGGGAAGACAGTGGACGATTCCCTTCAGGCCATCAAGGCGGATACGGAGACGGCCCGGGCCCTTGGAGTCCTGCAACGACGGACGCCCTTTCGGAGCGGCGGAGGCAAGGGCGCCTCCAAAGGTTCCGGCGGCGGTTTCGCTTCCTACCGTCAAGCGGCCCGCTCGTCGTCGCAAGAGGCCTACAGAGGACGAGGCAAGTCTAGCGGACCCCGCCGTCGTCGCCAAGGAGGTCAAGGCGGCAAGGCCGCGTCCAAGCAGGATTGAACCGGCCGTGGGGTCGGGCCCCCACCGAAGCACCCCGGTGGGAGGCCGGCTGGCGGGCTTCGTCAGCGTGTGGGAGTCCATCTCCACCGACCGTTGGGTGCTGGACGCCCTGGCCCGGGGCCACGCGCTCGAGTTTCAAAGAAGGTGCCCGCGCGTCCCCCCCGTGGCCAGGAAAGAACTTCACGTCCCTCAACTTCTCCTGGAGGTAAAGGCGATGCTCAGAAAGGGCGCCATCGAACTCGTCCCAAAGAGGCTTCGGGGCTCCGGAGTCTACGCGAGATACTTCCTCGTGAAGAAGAAGACGGGAGGATGGCGCCCCATCCTAGACCTGCGACGTCTGAACAAGTTCATCAAGGCGCAGAAGTTCCGGATGGTCACCCTCCAGCACGTCCTGGGTCAGCTGGAGGAAGGAGACTTCCTATCGTCGTTGGATTTGGAGGATGCCTACTTCCACATTCCCATCCTAAAGGGGCACCGCAAATTCCTCAGATTCGTGGTCCAAGGGCGTCATTACCAGTTCAAAGCCCTTCCCTTCGGACTACGGTCGGCACCCAGGGTATTCACCAAGTGCCTTGCACCGGTGGCGGCGCAGCTGCGCCGCGAGGGGATTCACGTCTACCCCTACCTGGACGACTGGCTCATCCGCGCCAAGACGAGGGAGCTCGCCGTGGTCCACACGGCAAGGACCGTCCAACTCCTCACGGACCTGGGATTCTCCGTGAACTACGCCAAATCCCACCTGGTGCCCGCGCAAGTCGCACTGTTTCTGGGAGCGAGGCTCGACACAGTGTCCCTTCTGGCCTCCCCGTCGGAGGAGAGGACCAGGACCATCTTGGGCAAGGTGCAACGGATGTTGGTGGCCGACGCGGCCAAAGTGAGGTCCATCAAGTCCCTCCTCGGGATGATGTCTTCCTGCATCTACCTCATTCCCATGTGCAGGCTCCGGATGCGCCCGTTGCAAGAATTCCTGGATGCGCGCTGGATCCAGACGACGGGCAGCTTCGAGGAAAGGATCAAGCTCGACGAGAGTTTCCGACGAGCGATACGGTGGTGGGGCACCCGCGCGCATCTGACGGCGGGCATGGACTTCCAGACCCCAGCCCACCAGGAGACTGTGACCACGGATGCCTCCCTGGAAGGGTGGGGAGCGCACACCGAAAATCTGCACGCAAGGGGACTCTGGCTCCCGACGGAGAAGTCCCTACATATCAACGTCCTGGAGCTCCGTGCAGTGTTTTGGGCCCTCAGGTCCTTCCTTCCGTCCCTCAAGGGCAAGGTGGTGAGGATCTTCACCGACAACACCACCACCATGTTTTACATCAGGAAACAGGGCGGAACCAGGTCCCCGGCGCTGTCCAAGGAGGCGCAGGACCTGTGGCATTGGGCCGTCGCCCAAGGGATTTTTCTGGTGCCGTTTCATCTGGCAGGGATAAAAAACACCATCGCCGACTCACTCAGCAGGGAGCTGCGCTCGTGCCACGAGTGGGAGCTACGGCAGGATCTGGTGGATCGCCTCTTCCGACGGTGGGGCACACCCCAGATCGACCTGTTCGCGACGGCGACGAACACCAAGTGCCGGAGGTTCGCCAGCAGGTTTCCCCAGACGAGGAGCATGGGCGATGCTTTCTCGTTCCCCTGGGAGGGCCTGTTCCTCTACGCGTTCCCTCCCTTGCCTCTGCTAATCCGGCTCATCAACCAGCTCAAGAGGTCACGGTGCAGGATGATCCTCATCGCACCTGCGTGGCCGAGGCAGATATGGTTCCCGGACCTTCTGGACTTGTCAGCGTCCCCGCCGATCAAGCTGCCGGCGGACGCGGATCTACTCTCCAGGGAAGGAGGCGCCATCCTCCACCACGACCCGAAGTCGCTGAACTTGCAGGCCTGGCTCCTGCAGCGCTAGAGTTTGGAGGATACGACATACCGGCCGATTGCAGAGAGGTTCTTGCAAAGGCCAGGGCGTCCTCGACTCTTAAATGCTACGGACACAAATGGAAGAGGTTCTCTGTCTAGTGCCACGCACAGAAGATTAACCCTCTACGGATTACGGCTCCCCAAGTACTGCCGTACCTGCTGACGCTGGCCAAAGCTGGTCTGGCACACGCGTCCATCAAGATTCATCTTGCTGCGATCTCCCGATACACCAGAACCACGGGCCGGACGTCCTTGTGGTCTCATCGTCTGGTGAAAGAGTTCATGAAGGGACTGTTCAGATCGTTCCCGCCGGTGAAGGCTCCGGCCCCGGCGTGGGAGCTCAACGTGGTGCTGACCAAGCTCATGGGACCTCCGTTCGAGCCTCTGCACTCGGCCCCGTTGAAGTTTCTATCGTGGAAAACAGCTTTTCTTGTGGCCATCACCTCCGCACGACGAGTGGGAGAGATCCAGGCCCTTTCCTGCAAGGCCCCGTACTTGACTTTCCACGACACGAGGGTAGTGCTCAGGACGCACCCCTCCTTCATGCCCAAGGTACCGTCGGACTTCCATCTCAACGAACCCTTGGTGTTACCTGTGTTTTTCCCGTCGCCTTCGTCGCCGGCTGAGAGGACTTTGCACTCGCTGGATGTAGCTAGAGCGCTGAAGTTCTACGTGGACCGCACGAAGGGTTTTCGGAAGACGTCACAACTCTTTGTGAACTTTGGACCTGTCAATCAGGGGAAGGCTCTCTCGAAGGCTTCCATCTCCAGATGGCTCTCCGGCTGTATCATGTGCTGTCACCGGTTGGCAAACCGACCGCTGCCTGGCCGTCCGAGAGCCCATTCCACCAGAGCGATCGCAGCTACCACGGCGTTCCTATCTGGTGTGCCCCTGCTGGACATATGCAGGGCTGCTACGTGGAGGTCGACGCACACCTTCACGAAATTCTACTGCGTCGACCGGGATTCCAGGGAGGAGTCCAGGGTCGGCCAAGCAGTGCTGCGCAACCTGTTCGCCTGAGGTGAGCCTGGTGAGGAGGTAAGATGCTTAATGTTGAGTTTATGTGATGCTTAATGTTGAGCCTTTGCCACCTCCCGTGGTTGTGCATGTGTGTACTGCTATGTATTCTTTATTCATGAGCATGTGAATCCATGCCAGACCCCATGCTGGAGAAGGAACAAGTTACTTACCTGTAACTGTTGTTCTCCAGCATGGGTCTGGCATGGATTCACATGCGAACCCTCCCGCCTACCCCTCTGCGGCTCTTCACTTGGTCATACTGCCACTTCACGTGCTTCCAAATCTGAAGATGGCTGCCAGAGGCGGTGCTTAGGTAGAGGGCAGTCATTGGCTGTGGTCAGTATGACGCAGAGACCAGTGATTGGTTATTACTACGAAAGACAGATCAGAAACGAAACTGATACTGGTTTTTTCTTTACCGAGGATTCCCAGCCTGACGACGGGGAATATTCATGAGCATGTGAATCCATGCCAGACCCATGCTGGAGAACAACAGTTACAGGTAAGTAACTTGTTCCTTGTTGAACATTGACGTTGAATCCAAATTGAAACCTGGGGAAAGGGAGTTCACCCAGGTTATTGAGACTGAATACATTACCAATGTAATTATTGTTGTGAATTGCCATATATTTTCTTGTGTATTTTATGTACAAGTGTGAGGGCCAGATATCCTTAGAGTGTTCCCTTTAGTTTATTTAAGACCGGGAAATCCTCGTCAGGGTAGGGATAGTGACGTGTTTATTGAAACATATGATTTAATAAAATGGCATATTTTGAGAAACCATCTAAAAGTTGTCCGCCTCACATGTCTGACCCCTCACACTTCGTAGTCAAGAGGATAAACCCTTGTTCTGTGAGGCAGCTGTTTAAGGGATCCTTGTGTGTAGGCACTTTGATTCATTTTGAACATGTCAACACAGTCATTTCTGGGGACAATGTGGAAACTAGTGTGGCAATGTACTAGACTTGGTGAAGATTGGTAAGGCACTGTTGAAACTAGCGTGATCATTTAATGGTGATTGTGAACCTGGCGTCTTCATTTTCTAGGGGCAAGGTTGAAAGTCGCATGACAATGTGCGTAACGGGGCTATCATTGGCATGGCACAGTTGAAACAGATAGGGATTTGCTCTGGGCTTGTGTGAAACCGACATTTATTTTTGGAAGAAATGCTGGTATGAACATGGCAACGTGTTTAAATGGAGCAGAGTTGGCATAGACATATACAAATTGACATAACATTTTCCAGAAGAAATGTGAAACTGACCTTAATGTTATTTGGAAGCAATGTGAAACTGGAATGATGTAATTTTCTATGGACAGTGTGAAAGTGGCATGCCATTTTTCTGGGGACAATGTAGAAACATTCATGATAACATTCCTAATATGGTAACATTTACATGGCACTATTTAAAGTGAAATGTCAGTGTTTTGGGTACAATGTGAAACTATTCTGCCTCTATGTCCCAATAGCAACCCTGACCTCTTTTCTAATAGGAGCACGTACAAAAAAGGCTACCGAAATGACAGAAGGGTGCTGTATAAGTCCACTTTATAATACAATGGGCCTCATTACGACCCTGGCGGAAATCGTGGTGCAATATGCACCATGGAGCACGGCGGAAAGCTGCCGATAGCGCCATGGGGGTTGGCGGATTTACCGCCCCATTCCGACCTTGGCGGGGCGGTAAATCCCCATTCCCCATTTTACCCTTCCCCATTCCCATTTTTGCCCCATAGGGTATAATGGGAGTGGGGAAGGCGTTAATTACGCCACCGTAAAATACGGTGGCGTAATTAACAACAAGGTCCCGTAGCGCCATGGATTTCTCCGCCCGGAAAAACCAGGCGGAAAACGCTCCATGGCGCTACGGGAACTCGTAGTAGGGCGGACGGGTCCGCCGCGAATACCGCTGGCGTAAACCCACTCCGCCAGGGTCGTAATGAGGCCCAATGTACTTTACTGGGGCACCACTAGGATGGAATTGTTGAAACTATCATGGTATGTTTTTATGGGCCGGGGGCATTGTGAAACTGGCATGAGGATATTTTCCGGGGCAACGTGGAAATTAGGTCAATATTTTTATGGAAGCAATGTTAAACTTGCATGATTTTTCTTGAGTCAAAGTGAAACTGGCATGGGGCTATTTGTGTGCAATGTGAAACTGACTCATTCATTTTCTAGGAACCGTTATCTAGTATGGCACAAAGCTTAATTGGGTTCATGGAAAAGTGCTGTACTAGTAAAACTTGAATGATAATTTTGTGGGAGATATGTGAAACTGCCATTTAACCATTTTCTGGGGGAAACCTGCATACAAGGGGGTAATATTCTTGTGGCAATATGAAACAGTTGTTTTCTTCAGACAGTGTGAAACGGCCCTTATCATTTTCTTGGACTAATGTAAGAAACAGTCTGATAATCTATTTAACTGGGCCAACCAAGGGCTGGCTCTGTTGGAATTGGACTTATCGGGTATATGAAAATTGTGCAGGATTTACATTGGGGCAATATTAAAATGACATATTAATTTGCTGCGGTAAGTGTAGAACTAGCCTTGCCCTGTGCTTAATCATGTGATAGCTGGCCTAGCACTGTTGAAAATCACAATTCTATTTTTTTTGCTTTTGTGAAACTGACCTATGAAATGTCTACGACCCAATGAACCAGCTGTTAGGCAAAGTTTGTATGCTGTACCCTCTGGGACCACTATACACAAGTAAATACGGTTCTGGTATTTAAAATGGAAATGTCTTTGCCACGGTTCTTAGAAGTAGTTCATGGAATAAAGGTTTGTATGTCGGGTCACAAGCTGACTAGTCCTGCAAGTTGCCAAAGTTCCACAAACGTTTGCAGCGAGAGGTAAGTTCTCTCGGTTGGGTTTTCACAGTACCTTATATTGAAGAAAAAGATGCATCTGAAGACTTCTGTTCCTGGCAGTTCATGCAGATCTCGCTGTTCCTGAGTCGTGGGGACAAGTGGGAGGATGTCGGGGGACTCCTGCACTGCACGGGGACGGATCACAAAGCTGGCAAGGCAAATCTTCGATTCCGGTTGCTGTTCTTCAAGCACACAAGCTGGTGTCGTTCTCCCTGGTTAATCCTAACTAGCTCCGAGAATGGTGTCCAGGTGGCTTACGAGTTGATTGGTCTTACCAACTCAAAGGAAGAAGTCGTCCTTGAAGGGGCTTTTCTGTCGAGGTGAACTTGGCGATTCGGACCTGCAACAGGGCTCCACCGGACAAACCAACGGTCCAGTAGTTGCAGCAGCCGTCCTCTTCCAGCTCGTCTTTGGTTCTTTCGTTTGTGGTCAACTCTGCCTTCCAAGCCAAGAGACTTGCGTTTTAAAGAGTTTTCTCCCATTCATTCAAACCTAGCTGCCACTCACCCTGCAGGGTGGCTGTCCTTGCCGGACAGTCAGCCAGCCAATCACGCAAGAGTGCATTTGGGTCTACTAGGAGACTAAACACAGGGAGTTTCGGGCACCTCCCTCACTTCCTGCCCAACCCAAACACTGAGACGCCAGAGGCAGTCTTCAATCCTGAAGACAGCCAAAGGCATAGAAACAAAGGGAAAAATCATGGTAGTTTGTTGTAAAACCACTGCCACCAGCCATTTCGATAGAAAAGGGTAGCATTTGACTGCTACATGAGTTTCTAGACACAGGGGTTAGTAGGTAACCCCTCCAGCACTCTATTGTAAGATAGTGTGTGCTGGATCTAGGAATTTAAAAAGATTGGTAACGTCAATTTAACTTTACATTCTCTGGGAAAGAGTAGTTTATCCCAGAGAATGTATTTAAACCTTGGGATAGCCTAAAAGGCTGAGCGTGCTGTGTGACACACATGAAAAGATGCCGCCAATGGAGTTGTCTAAAACTCCATAACAAAAGAAAATAAACACAGAAAACAAACAGAATTAAAAGTACAAAGTCCCAAATTTCAGCAAAATAGCTGGGGATCTCTAAGATGGAGAGGAATTGGCACATTTATGAGAATTCTTCCTAACACCAGCAAGCATAACAAAATACGCGTACCTTGGGTCCATGGTACTGTGCATCAAATTGCGTCGTACAAAAGTGAAAATTACAACAAAACACTACACTACTTGATTAGCAACTGCTCCACAAGGCTTCTGTACTCACACAAGCTGCAGTGTTTGCAAACATGGCTTGATTAAAACCAAATTCTTTCAATAAATCCATCCTCAATCAATATCAAGATGTCCAACAATTTGCAACCACGTTTACTGTCTATGCTTTACATTATCCCTGCATTATGTTGGTCCTACTAAGAGGTAACTGAAGATCCAAGTCTCAACACAAAGGTTTGCCACAAAAAAAGACAACCAGTCACCTGTGGTCACACATTTTGCCAACTATCATGAACACAAAAACCAATGAGCTGAAATTCCTAGGTAGTTGATTGAGCTGCCCTCCCAATGAGGAGTGGTAACAGAGAATTTCTAATCCACCCGATGGAAGTTGGTGTTCTACTGTGTTGAATTAAGGCCTCAGAAATATTTCTTAAAATGACTCCTTGCATCCAGAACTGATATTGTGTAGGCATCATGTTTCTGTCTATCCTGTTTGTTGTAGTTGCCCCATCTTTGTTCCCTCCATGACATTATTTTTTGGTCTTGTCCATTTCTATAATGTTCAGTCTTGGACTCGTGTGTACTCACCTGCAGGACCCCATTTATTGGTTGACTCTGCACTGTACTCTAATAATGTCTTCCTTCTCAGACTCTGTCTAGGGGAAGGAAGACATTTGAGTGCCCCCAACACTTCCTTCCTGCATTGTAGTCTATTGATTCAGGTGTTCTGCTTCTCAGCCTTTACTCTTGGTAAACCTCTTGCCTTGGCCTCAGGCCCTTCATGCCCTTACATGTTAGACTTTGAC